>NW_025336346.1:7673130-7708293 GCF_004798865.1 Varanus komodoensis
CAGGACCCAAGCCGTTTAGGGCTTGGGTCCTGGCTACCTGAAGGAGCGCTTGCATCCATATATGCCCAGCCGCCCCTTGAGATCGGCGGGGGAGGCCCTTCTCTGGGAACCCTCTGTGAAAGAAATTAGGAGGCTGGGTACTCGGAGGAGGGCTTTCTCTGCGGTGGCGCCTAAGTTATGGAACGCGCTCCCCAGAGAGGTCCGCCTGGCGCCGTCGTTATTTGCTTTTCGGCGCCAGTCGAAGACCTTTTTATTCAAGCTGCATTATAACTGTTAATATTATTGGATTTTATCTGGCCAGGGTGGCTTTTTTTATACTGTATTTTTGTATTTTAATTTAATGTTTATATTTTTGATTTATATTGTAATTATTTTAACTTAGTGTTGTAAGCCGCCCCGAGGCTTCGGCGAATGGGGCGGCATAAAAATGTTTTAATAAATAAATAAATAAATAAATAAATAAATATGTAGCATACAGAAAAATGTCCAGGTGTAGGGGTAGCTTAAATTTGTATAACTCTGTTTCCCGGGACAAAAGGAATAGCAGAACATTCTAATTTGTTTCTGGACATAAAGTACTGATCTTAAGTTTGAGATCAGGGTACCTAAAGGACTCATTTCCACAAAAGCTTGCTTAAACTTTAAAATCTTCTTCAAAGGCACTGTTCACCATGCCCACATCTGAAGTTAGAAGGGTGATGCCTCTACCCCAGAATCTCCTTGCCCTCCTGCTCTCAGCCTCTTCCTTGTTAACATTTCAAAAGAACCCAAAGATGTTTCTTTCCTGCTGCTTTTATCACAATCTGATGATGCAAGCTTATTTGGTTTCTCCAACCAATAGTTTTTTGTTACCTGTTGATTTTTTAAAACTATTTTATATTTGTTTAGCCACCCTGTGAATCCTTGGAATTAAGAGGCACATTATAAGTATCTTTAAAAATAAGCACATACAGTCAATGCCATAATATGGTTGTAAACATGCAGACAAAGTAGGAAACAGTGTTCTACAGATGTACTTGGAAGAAAAGAGACCTTTCCAGGAAAGAAAAGTCTTTATAACAAAGACAGAGCTCACAGTAGGAAATAGAATTCATCACAATTGTCAAAGTGAATGGCAAGAAAATTCTAGGAGCCATAATGCTTCTTTTTCTATTCACATGAGATAATATTGCTGTGCATCATCAATCTTGAGACAGAAAGGAACCCACACAGTATACTTCTACTTCCAACAGATGGTTTGACCAAAAACTGTGCCATCTGAGTAGGAGAGGCTGCGTTTACTCTGAAACATTTCAATATATCCATCCTGAACTCAAGCTTGAAAAGTGCCCATGCCTCATTTGCATGATTTGCCCTGGATCTACAGCAATTCTGTGCGCATCATGTTCTATCAAACTGAGTATGTTAAGTGTCGGTGCCCTATGACGAGACTAGCAGCATTCAAGCATTCAAAGCATTCATGTATTAGGCACAGCAAACCTAAAAATGACGTGCAGATAATTACTAAGGGAACTGGTTGGACAGAAAATAATTTGAGCTGCTGTGAAAGCGGAGGCTGCTTTTAATGCTCTTTGGTGTGATCCCAGCAGGTCCAGATACGCGGCATTTACTTTTTTGTTCCATTCTTTGTAATTGTAAAATTTAGCATGATTAATAATAATAGTAATAGCAGTAACAATCATTCATAATGCACTTTTGTGCTAAATGTTCTTCGCAAACCTTACGTATAGCTTGTGACATAAACAGTTCTACCTTAAAGGGAAAAGAGAATTTTACTGGATGCCACCTTGCACTCTGCACCTATCAAGAAGTGAACATTCTCAAGACTACAATTTCATTTCTCAGTACTCCAGAGGAACTTTCATCTCATCTTTGGTCAGAAGACATTAATAGGTTCCAGGAAATGCAATACAGTTCCAACTGGAGATGGACAGAACAGTAGAGTTGGAAGGGGCAAAGAAAGGCATTGGGGCCAACCCCATTTCTTGCAGGACACCACGTTTCACCGTCCCGCCCAGATGGCTGTCCAGTTTCTTTCTGAATGTTTCTTGTGTGGGACAGTCCACAGTCTCTCTAGGCAGCTGGTTCCACTGCTGTATTGCTCTGACAGTGAGGGAGCTTTTCCTGATGTCCAGCCTGAATCTGGGTTGTCGCAACTTGAATTGATTATTCCGTGTCCTTCACTGTGGCATTAGCAAGAAGAGATCTTGACCTTTCTCTTTGTGACACCCTTTCAGGTACTTCAAGAGGGATATAATATCCACATTCAGTCTTCTTTTCTCAAGGCTGAACAGTTCCAATTCTCTAAGTCTTTCCTCGTAGGGCAGTGTTTCCAAACTCTGGATCATTTTTATAGCCCTCCTCTGGACCCTTTCTAATTTTTCTACATCTTTCTTAAATCTTAGTGCCCAGAACAGGACACAATATTGCAGGTAAGATCTGACTAGTGAGGAGAACAGGGGAACTACTACTTCTCATAATTCAGATTAATAGAAATATTATTAATGTGCCCCAAAATAGCATTTGCCATTTTGGTGGCTGCATCGCATTTTTGGCTTATATTTAGCCTGTTGTCCACAATTACTCTGAGGTCTTTTTCTTTTTCAGTTCTGTTGAGCCACATATTCCCCATCTTGTACTGATGCATTCGGTTTCTTTTTCCTAGGTGGAGGACTTGGCACTTGTTCTTACTGAATCTCATTCTGTTGCTTTCAGCCCAGTGTACAAGTTTTTCAAGATCACACTGAATCTTCATTCTGTCTTCTAGGGTGTTTGCTATTCCATCCAGTTTTGTATCGTCTGCAAATTTGTGAGGAAGTTCTTGAAGAACGGACTCAAATCATTTTGTAAACCAGGGATCAGCAGAAAATTTATCTTTGTATGCTTTGAAATTCAATTCCCAACTTCCCTGACCACTGGCCATGCTAGTTCCCATTCACAGAAGAAAATGATTAAAACAGCTCTGATGAAAATTAATGCCAGAAATATCTATTTCTGTAAAATGATGTCTATTACTATTTTTTAAAGAGGCTGAATGCTATTTTTCAGTCATGTCCAATATAACATTGCATAGAAAATGACACTTTATAATTGCTCGCAAAACTTTAAAACACAAACTTGCTTGCAAAAAAAAGTTTTATGTATGGTGATTGCCTTGTAATGACAACCCACAGAAGAGGCTGAGCATGCATTGTGTGGCATGGATTATCATTACGTAGATACCTGCACAATGGTTTAACTTCCTGGGTTGTAACCCAAAAATAACCCAGGGCTAGACCTATGGCTTGTTGTTGTGAACTCTTAAGGTATTAATGGTTAAGAATCCAGGACTGAATCACAGTGCAGACTTCGCATCTAAGGACTACTCAACAACAACCTGGATTATGTGCAAACCATGTCCTTTACATATGGCACATGTGTCAAGTGTGCAAAACCTAATTGAAAAAGGAAATACCACCTAAGCCTTAATTAGCTATGAATGATATGCAATTATTTGTTTAAAGTTGTGACCAAAATAAGTTTTATCATCTGAAAACTACAGAAAATTGCTATACAACTACTTTCAAAAGTTAGTTTTTAGTTGTACAAGAGCCAAGAAATAAAACTACAGCTCAATATGACAAAGCTGGAGCTGCTCCCAATCATACCAATTAATAAACTGGAGTACTTTAGACAGAAGGCAGCAGAATGTATATCATTTTCCTCATCTCATTGGCAGCCAAACGAACATCACCAGCAATCATGCAATTTTCTGTCAGCGTTATCACACTGCTTTATCATAAAGTCTGACTAGAAATGTGGTGAAAGTGTCCTCAGTTTCTATTCACCATGGAAAGAGGCTGACGAAGGAAGAGGCTTGCTGGCATAGGAGGAGAGATGAATCAAGTCTAACAGGCTGATCTAGCCAAGTGCTAGCTTTTTGTACAGCAAAATGGGCAACCCAAGGTGGAAAGGTGATTTTGCTGGCATAGATGAGGAATTCAATCCCCTATGTCATGGTGCCTCTTCAGAGTGGACTTCCAGTAAAATCGGTTGCCAACCAAGGATTTACAAGCAATTATCCTGATCTGGTTTGGGGCTATGCACATTTACTCTACAGTAAGAACCAAAGAGAGATCAGCTTCCTCAATGAACTCCATGCATGCGTGCAGAGACCACGAAAAAGAACAATGCATTAGCACAACATATAGTTTGTCCCTAAGAATACACTCTGACCTGGTTTGAACATAGGTTCAGCAAATTGCTGTGGGTTGTTATCTTCTTATACTTGTTTTATTGTTTTACTGTTTTATCTAAATATTATTTATATTGGTTGTTTATATGTTTTTAAATTTGTAAACCTCTCAGAGAGCCCATGGGCAGTGTAGAAGTGCAATAATAAATAAATAAATTGCAAGTTAATTAGCTCAAGTTTTGCTGTGATGAGTGCAGGAAGCATTTTGTCACATTCTGAATATTCTTCCCCCAAACAGAGTGAGTGGGGCTTGCCAAGTGTCATCTGAATGCAGGCATTATGTGTTAATGACAGGTTAAATGACCCACTGATAACCAACAATCCACGGATGAACATCGCCTCTCTGAGAAAAATCCACCCACATCTTTTTCCTTCATACTCTGCTACGTAAGAATGAACTCATGCATGGTGTCTGCATCCACAGTGTTTAGCAGCTGTTCTTTTGCCTAGATAACAGTGACTAAAACATCCCACCTCTTTACAAGTCTGGAGGTAGCTTGCAACTATTCAAGAACTAAATGACACCAGCCAACAATATAAAACCAAACAGCCACAACTTTAGAACACAACATTTCAACCAACAAAGCCAACACATGACAGATAGAGATGTTCATATAGCCACATATCCCAGTAAAGAAGGCAAAATGAAATTTGTTCATTAAAAGTGTACTTTTAAGGATGGAAATAGATCAAATGGAGTTAGATGCTTTAGAAGCTTCTCTACCAAGGATGACACAATGACAGGTAAAGCTTCCTTGTCCAACAGAATGAGACATCAGATGCCTTTAGATCACTGGTTGTGTACAAGAGCTTACATCTGAACTTCAATCATCCAGCTACACTGGCTGCCAGTGCCTGTACTCACAAGCTCTTTCTTAAAAGTGCTGCATATACTACAAATCATTTAAGATCCCCATATATTATTCAATAGCCCCAAATTTGTCTCCTGGTGACATTAATGAATTAACAGCTCCAGGTGAACTTGCAGTGTTTTATATAAGTTACCTAGAGTCATCTGAACTGTCACCTGAGCATAATCATACAGGACTCACTTTTAAGAGCCTGACAAGGAAGGCAAAACCGCTATCGCAGTAGTTTCTCTCTGATACTGAAGAAAGGGGTTTTCTACGGTTATCCACATTCTAATAAATGTAGAGAGTGAAGTGAACCCTGATGATCATTTACCAAGCACTAACTGTGTGCAGCTTGTACAGTATATTGAGGGCAGCCATGCATAAGATCCTCCCATATGTTGAGATGATCAGGTGTGAATGTGTGATAAAATTCTCCTCATCACTTAACAGAAGAACCGATGTACCTAGGACTGAAATTAGCACTTCGCAATGCCTGTCTATACTCAGAGGGAAATGATAAAAATAAGAGGACAACTGTCTAAAAAGTACAAATGGAAGAATTTTACAGGAGAAAAATGCCATTTAAATGAAATTAGGGTAAATAAAAGGTTATTGTTTCTTTCATTCATGACTTCCCCTTGTGGATTTAGAGACACCCCCCCCCCACACACACACAGCCACCATGAAAAACCTCTTTTCCAACACAAGAACACTGGTTAAAACTCTCTGTAAGTTGCAAATATTAGTAACAACAATCATTTACCAAGACAGGAACACCAAGCCTGGGTTACCAGAGAACCAAAGCCTTTGCAGCAATTCTTGTCTTGCCCCTTCCCCTCCCACCCCTCACTTTCTTCACTTGGCCCAACAGAGTAACCATCAAATCATTTTTCTTTAGAGTTCTAATTTGAGCAGCATGTTCATCTTTTCAGTAAACTCAATTAAAGGAAACAGGAAGAGGTCATTATTAGAAAGCAGAAAAAATGGGTTCTGCGCCTACATGCTTTACAGCTCATTCTGCAAAGAGAAGGTGAACCGGGACCCCCCAGTTCTATGCCCAAGGTCATTTCAAGTCCTACAAAGTTCTGTGCTTGCTAGTATTGCTGTAATGGTCTGTTATTCAGAAGAAACCTTCCAGTGGCAATATGCAACAAGGTCCCTGTGTGCTTAATGGGGTTCCTCACAAGGGGTCAAAAGGCAGGATAAAAATGCAGTGCTGCGGTCCCTGCAGCCGCAGCTTTACAGAGCAAATGCTGTGGGATGCAAGCTGCAGGGCTGGGGGTGAGGACGGGGAAAGGAACCTAAGCCTATGAAGGTGTTTCTGACCTATGAAAGAGCAGAGAGTTCTGTCCTCTTCTGTGTCTGATTATTTATATAATAATAATAATAATAATAATAATAATAATAATTAGAGACAGGGCAATGGAATCCCACTGCAACCGATGCAGGAGGAGTAACTTGCATCAACAGAAGTACACATGTAGGAGGACACAAGTGGTGGGAATCTTCCATGCAGCAACCAGATCCTCAGTACGCTATAAACTTGAAACCAACGTTTGTCAATATGGAAAGAAAAGGCCATTATTTGTCTTACAACAACAGAAAAAATGCTTAAATGGTAACTTAACAAGACACCTCTGCAAAGCTTGAACTTTACCCAGGGACTTTCCTAGCAAATAAAAATAAAATTAGTTGCGATGAAAGACATGAAGTGGGGCTTTCAACAAAATGTAGCCATGTGATGAGGTCATGCTTCATGTTTGCTTCAACCATGCTGCATTCTCTCAGGACCTCCATCTCACCACTGCTGGGACTTTCATTCTATGGTCACTCTCCATGCCCAGTTCTAACAGGCTCTTGGGGAAGCAGCCCCATAGTTTATCCCATAAAGATTCTTTCGACTTTGATAAACCTTTCCACTCCCCCAAGTATGCTAATATCTCTTCCTCAATATGTATGGATTTTCTTTCTTTACTTATTACATTTCTATACCACGATTCTTCCTGCCAGGAACCAAAGCAATTTATATAAGCATCTCTCCATTTTATTCTTACAGCAACTCAGTGAGATAGGTTAGGCTGAAAGTGAGAGACACACCCAAAATTACTCAATGAGCTTCCCGGCTGGATGTGGACTAAAACCATATCTTCTGAGTCTTGGTATAGCTATCTCAGCTCAGCATCAAAGACTGCGCACAGAGAGAGCCACTCAAAAGTGAGGCCATTCAAAGAAAACTTCGCAATGTGTTCTATTCTGTATCAAGACAATAAGACAGTTTGTTCTACACTTTTTACATCTGTATGTAGAGATGAGCATAGAAGACCTGATTTAGAAATGGAGGGAAGGGTATTATTAGCTGGTACAAGAGTCCTCCATTATAGTTTCCCCAATAATTTGATCTTTTAAAACTGAGGAAAGGAAAACAAGTTTGATTCTTTCCAAGAGGCTAGTAAATGTTGGAGCTGACTTCCTAGAGCAGGAAGTAATTTATTAATTCTTTCATGCCCACCAAGTATATCTGTAGAGATAAGCATTTACTACATCAGTCACTGTTATGGAAGGCATTTATTAACTGGTTTTATGAGTGCTCCATAACTACTTATCGTCAGTAAATTTAGGATATGCCCCTGACAAGAATAAGAGTCATTTATCTCTGAAGAACCTCTCCTCTTCCCTGCTGCTTGGAGATGTGCGTTGTAGCTACTGTTCCTAACACACTGTACCATGCTAGGCCATTCATGGAGAACTGAGTGCCCCATCTCATCTTGCAGCATCCACTGCTGCCTAAAGAGAAAAGGGGGAAAGGGGTCAACTGTAAGGCATCTTACTCCTGCACAGACCATTAGCTGCTGCCCTGGCCCTGTCAAATTGTACATGGTGCTGGGCCTCGTAGGAGACAGTGCCCCAAACTTCCCACCTGCCACAGGGCCTCTTTAGCTCTCTAGGTGGCTGGGTCCTGCCCTCCCCTGGCTTAGACTTCCCCTGGTCCTAGAAGCAGCACAAAGTGGGAGCCGAGGGCTACACTGCCAGACTGCCCTTGTTCCTGGCATGCAGGAGGAGAAAGTACTGCAGCTGCCCTTAACCCTTCAGTCCTTATCTGCACATCTTCTGCTAGGCCATCAGCCCTGATCGACTCATTAATACTGACCTAATCTGAAGATGGTCCTCCAAACAACTTAAACATTTCATCTGATGATTTTCACTCCTGGCATGTTAAGACAGTGATAGCACGAAGGCAGTATCTTCAGCGCAGATAGCAGTGCAGGGACTGATACTGCTGTCGGCAGTTACATTGATGGCCAAAGTTTGCAGCCATGTCTTGTTAACTGAAAGCCATTAATGCCAAGAATTGCTCTTTCTAGACAGGCACAGCGCAGAAGAAAAAAAATGCGGCAACACACCTTCCTGTTCAGCCACGGACGAAAACAAGGATGCATTCTCTTTCACACTCTAACAGCTCTGAGACCAAATTCAGCTGCCAATTAACCAAAGGAAGCCCATTTTAAATAAAAGCAAATTTCAAGGACTATATGCATAATTTTTAAGAAGTTCAATGAAAAAGAACTTGAGAATGTGTGACAGTGTTTACAAAGCTTAGTTCAACATTTTTCAAATTGGAGAGGATGTTTTAGAGAAACGTAAGACAAGTCTGAGGTATAAAATTTGGAAAGGTCTTATTGAAATAAAAGTGATACAAATAAGAACTGGGCAGAAGCAAAGAGATGAAGGAGCTCAGTAGGATTCAGGCAATATACTCAATGAGAGGGAACATGAGAGGGTCCAGTAAGTTTATGAAAAAACTTAGGAATTACTGTAATTTCCACTTTAAGGGAGAAAATTCTTTTGCTTACTCTAATGTTCAATCTCCTAATGTTCAATCTCCTAATGTTCTGCCCTCTCACTGCACAGAACCGTTGCTTTGTAAAGATTTATTTTCAGATATTCAAAATCAGACTGGCAAAAATATTTTCACAGCAATAAGAAGACATGCACACATTCACAGCCTACAGGGCACATGCTCTCTCAGCAGAAAGTTGCAGATTTGTAGGCATATCTTGGGTAGGCAGAAGAATCATGACTCTTCACTGGCTCAGCCGCTCTGATATAACATAGTCAACCTAGCAGTGAATGGGAATTCTAGCAACAATGAGAATTTCCTTTCTGATTTCTATTGTGCATGTTGCCTGCACAGCATAAAAGCTTGCAAGGCAAACAGGTTTAGTGGTGCTAGAGTCTCAGAAAAAATGGTAAAAGATAGATTCTCTTTATGTACAGGAGTAACTCTAAGTAGTTCAACATTTGCAGTAAAAATACTTTCCAATCAGATCTTTGTCTATTAGGTAGAATGGACATTTACAGGTCCTCAAAATATATATTTTAAACACAAAATGAAGCACTTAATCTTCCCTGCATATGAAAACAATGTAAAATTTAACACATGCATAGTACCTCACAGATTTTTGCCTCAATTATTTTCATAACAACCATGTGTGTAGGCTGACAGTATTTTTTTTAAATTACAGCTGAGAGATCTAAGGCTGAGAAGTAAACTACCTAAAATCCAAAAATAATCCATGACTAACAATGGTTTGGAACTAAGGTCCTCTAGATTTATAATTCTAACACTTCCTAAATTTCTTTAGCAGAAGTACAAAGACACAGCTATAAGAGGTAATTGTCTTCCCTGGAAAGCTCACCATAAATTGAAACAAACAAGCAAGCAAGCAAGCGTCCCATCTCCAATTTTTCCATACAACACAGAGGAGAGGAATGTGGGGAGGCCTGCCAGGTTGGAGAAAGTTACTTCTCCCTCAAGTCTTGTGACACGCAAGAGGTCTTCTGAAGAGGTCCTTTTTACACTTTGCACAGGCTTTGACAACAGTCAAAGGAAGCAAGAGTATCTACTGGTTTTCTGGAGCACACTTAACTCCTACGGCAAAGTTGGTTGAGCCTTCCCCGCTCACTGCACTTATACCTGCCAGAGGATTGTGGGGAGGGATGCTGTTGGTGCAGCTCACAAATAAAACTGCTATGCAATACTGGGGACTCTTCTTCCAATAAACAAACCAACAAAAATTATAAGTCAACAATGTACCCCATGACTTCTCTCCATCATATTTTATAAAGTACTTACAGAGTCAGCATAGCAATCAGTACACTGTGACCTTGTCCATGCTCCAACACTTTATTTCAGCAGTAAAACTCAAACCTTTACTGCTCAGTAGATATTATGTACTGTCAAACATTGTGTTAAAATGTGTAATGTCTTCTGTTATGCAGAAAAAGTAAGATTTCTGTACCATTTCAAGAATAGTATTTACTTCCCAAAATAATCCTTTTAGGACTAAAAAGGATTCTTTTCAAATGCCTTACAACTTCACTGAACTCCACAACACTTTCTTCATTGCTGATGTTTCTGAACAGTTAGACCAATTTTATCCAATGCGGTGCCCAGCAGATGTTTGGACTACATCTCCCATCATGCCAATCACAGAGCATGGTGGCTGGAGCTGATGGAAGTAGAGGTCCTAAAAATCTTCATTCAAGAAGGCTGAGCTAGTCTGTTGATTTGAAAAATACAGTACCGATACTGGGATCCAATATCCATCCAGTTTCTGTGTGCAAAGGGAATGCTCTGGAGACTTATTGTTCCCTCTAGGAGTCCTCAGTATGTTCCACAATATAAGCATCATATTTCTCCCAAACTTAGAGCAAGACCTTCAGGGCAAGAACGTTAATGCTCTTAATAGGATAAAGGGGTCAGACCTGTTAATGAGTACTACTACGTGCTAAAGCATCTCTCCCCCTCAGCCTTTCTCAGTTACACACATGCTCATGAAGGATTCAATGCATGTAGTTGTCCAAAGGGTGAAATGCAGTAATCTTAGCAGAAGATACAACATTTTCAGTGGGGGAAAAGAATGGGTTTAGCTCCTAAGGACCTACTGGGGAGGAAAATTTCCCTTCCAAACTATTTGCCCTGAACAAACCTGGTTTATGCTATCTTCATCAGTACTAAAACACCCTCTCTTTAAATTTTCTCAAAATTAATTGTTCAAACTTTTCAAATAGGTATAATAAGACAAGCTTCATAATCTTTAAGCTGTAGCCTGTTAATGATGGTACATCTTACGGAATGATGGCATCAATACTGAGTAAGAGTCAATCATTCATACAGTATGGGAGGGACCCAAATTGTTTGGGGTCTAGACGCAAGCGTTTCTTGACCAAGAGGCCACTGTTTAGTATCCCTGCTTTAAGATTATTAGAGTGTGCAGAAGAACTCCAGATGCAAAGTCATTTGGGGCAGACATCAGTTGTGTTAAAAAGTTAAAAAGAAGGCACACCCACCGTTGGAGCCTAGAACCACAGTAATAATGCACTGCAGAGCAACGAAACAGAAGAGCTGAACCGTTCCACAGAGTTATAATCTATTAAGACAGATTGAGAGAAGACAAAAGAAAGGCAAGAAAAAGATAAGGATGCAAAGCAACACCAGCTCATGGCTTGGCGTAGCTGAAGCAGAGTGTTGCATGCCAGGAAGTGAGGCATTCAAATAAATTGTTACTCCTTAAAACATTTTAAATGGTCAGGCTGTCATTTTAAATATGGTGTTAAGTCTGTGGGTTTGTTGACAAAAAGGTGGGTATAAATATTTTAATAGGGAAGTAATTTTTAAAATGATGTAACTGGTGAGGTAGGAGTCATGGATAGAGCCTTCCTTCATTCTGGTAGCAGCAACATGGACTAAGCATCTCTACTATGCAGGGACAGCAATCTAATGGTAAATGTTGGCACGCAGGTGCTCATCATGACAGTCCCCACAGCCACTGCACCACAAGAAGCCAGGAAGGCAGGCGGCTGTAATGATGCGTAACAGCAAACCAATCCTAGCAGCTGGTACTGGGAGAAGGCATCTGTAGAGCTAACGAGTCTTACTTGCTCATTTGGGGCTGATCCACCCCAAAATACTTTTCAGGCTAGAGGAAATAAATGAATGGTTGCTGAGAAAACTCATCCATCTGCCTGCCAGATAAAACATTCCAACTATCACATCATACCAGTTCTCACTTACTCAGAAAAACTCTTTACACAGTAACGTAGAGGATGTGTGACTAAAACATCCAGGTTCTACTGACTCTTCTTCACCTCTGAGAGTGGGACAAATATATACTCCTGTTGTCTTATTCTGCTGTGAATTGCACGGTTTTTCTTCATTCATAATATAACAAGAAATATCAATGTCCTGCTTGCAGGATCCCAAACGCATCGTGTGAACAGATGGTCTGATCCAGCATGCTCTCCTGACTACCCTAGAATATATAGTAAAGGTCAATATACTGTTGCTGGGAAAATGGTTCCCCTCCCTTCAAGTTCAGGGGTTTCTGGAGGAGGGGCTGGCAGATAAGATCTTGGTACCTGCTAATCAAAAGGCACTGCACTGCATTCCTGTAAGCCCCAGCTCTACTACAGCACTCCCTGAAAAGGTTGAGAATCGGAACCCATATTCAGGCTGCATTATTAACTGTGGGCATTAATAACTACTGCATACTATTGGTTAGTTAGATCAGCTGAGCTTGCTGATCCCTTTTTATATGGCACAATCACAACAGGAGGACTCTCCCTGTCTTCATCTAAATGCATCTTCTCATGGAGACAGCCAATATGTATCTCCTATTATAGTGTGAGCGAAAAGAGGTTGCAGAAAAGCAGAATTTGCAAATGGAAAAATTGGTCATTCACAATCATCTCTTTAATTCTATCTTCCTTATTCGTTTTGATTATATTATGTGAGAGCATTAAACCATTGCTGTTACAATGATTTAGTTTATAAACCAAGGTGATTGTGACTATATTTTTTAAAGAGTGCCAGCTTTCTGAGCATGAAAGGTGCCCTCTAATATCCAATCACAGATGTTTAGCTCTGATAGCCAATGTCGCATGGCAAACTCACCAAAACTCTCAGTTCAAGTGGATTTCAATCACACAGCTTTCTGCCTCCGTTCAAATGCTGTGTATTTAACAAAATGCAATTCCCACCATCACTTCTGTGTACATTCATAAGTATCAAATTCAAGGGGCAAGAGCAACCTGAGCTATGTTTATCTTTGCAATTGATGAACTTCCTGTGGCATTTACTGCAGGACATGCTCCTACTTTGCGTCTGTTCACATGTATCCTGCAGTAAAAAATGTTCACTGGAGCATTTTAAACACCACAGTAGTTTTAAAATGCTTCCCATTTCATTGCTAGTGCAAACGCACTCATAAATGCATTTGCTAGACTACCCATAAATTTTATAGTAATGGGAAATTACCCGGATTTGTAGACAAAATCTAGGTTCCTTTTACCTTCCTATGAAAATAGTATAATGCTGCAATATCTAAAATATGTACAGGATCAAAGCTTCCTCTCTAAAAGTGATTCATTTTATGGAAGGGATTATTAAAAGGTTTTCCCGCAGTAGAATAGTTCTATTTCCCTCTGCCCTATTTGAGCATCCAGATATTCTGGGTGGGTTGGAATACACAGACACAATACTACCGTATAAAATTAAGCAGTCCCAAAAATTCCATTGGGAAAAGCCCCTCTTTGGATAGAGCTGTACTTCCCCACAAGGATCAGATTTGTGGTCTGGAGATGTTCCTAGATCTAGTGTTGTCATTAGAGGCCAAAACGGCCTGTGTGGCACTCAGTGTGTTTTATCAGCTGCTTCTGGCACATCCCTGCCAGGCTTTCCTGGATAGATATTCCTTGACTGCAGTTACCCACACATCCAAGTTAGACTACTGTAGTGCGTTGTATATGAGGCTGGCTTTAGGCTTATAACTGGAAACCCATTTTACTGGCGCTTAAAACAACTCCAGCTCCTAGCCGATTTGAACACAGAAGTATTGCTCTGTAATACTGTATAGCAATAAGCAGCAATGCCTGTTATTGTATCAACTTGCTCATGCACATTATCACATCATGGGTCAGGCAGGTGGTACCTGCAGGGAAGGTTTGGTTGGTGGTGATGCTCATCTGTATAATTTCCTCCATAAGGATGCTTGCCAGTGCTATTCTTTGGGTGCAGGACAGCAACTTTGCTTTGCTTTTTAATTCCTGTTTGACTGTTTTGTACTTTATTGTTATGTATGCCAATGCATTTTAATTACATGCATATTATTATATATATATATATACATTTTCAAAGTAAATAAATACCATCCCTTTACAAATATCAGCCCCAGTAAGATGTATGCTACCAAAATATAATCTGTTATTGGCAAGACTCCCAGAAAAGAGGAATCTAAATTTGTGGTTCACATGCCAGGTTAGAATTTCATTTAACTTTGAACACAGATAGTTGAACGAAGACCAGGTGAGTTTGTAGAGGCTGAAGCCTTATGCCACAATTGTTAGAGCAACTTTCTTTTGTTGCCATTGCTCATTGGCAGGTTGATTACTTTCAAATTCTATGCAATTGGTCAAGCTGTGTGGAAAGCATATATGACCAGGAAAAGATTGAAGACCTCACCTTCAAGCATCACACACTGATTGTAACTTCTGCACAAAACCTACAAGTGGACACAAACACACAATGTATTTCCTTGTTCCTGCAAGGTGTAGATCATGTTTTCAGAGCCTATATGCATGGATGCTTTGCAAATTAATGCACAAGAGCCAAGGTTAAGGCAAGCAGGCATGGTCTTGACCCTCATCCCCACCTGTGCATATACTTGGAAATAATTTGACCACCAGCACAGCATTTTATCACTTAAACAAATTTGACAAATTCGGTCTTCAAAATTAAGCCTATTCTTGCAATTAGCCTTTTTCATCACTGTTACACCCCATAGCCTTTATGCACCTATTTAGTCCAAAGCTGCTACACATATGTAAATTCTATCTACATGTAAGAACTCTGTCTTCCTCTATATTGACTTGGAAGTGAAATAACAATTACAAACAAAAGCTAGGAATGAGAAAGAATACTGTGGCAACGTATCATAAAACACTACTTGAGCACGACACAAGCAGATATACTGGTGTTAGAGGTAAAAGTCTAATTTATATCAGGATTTAAAAAGCAGTAATTGCAATCACCCATTTGAACTGCTAAAGTAAGTCACTTCAGATTGTTAACTCAGGAAATAACACATCTTGGTTTAAGTGGCAAAAAAAAGTAGCCACTAGATCTGTTTCCAACATTACCACCTTTCCATAGCCAACAGTGGTGCCTGTTTTCAGTTTAATTTCTAATGTATTATTCAAGAGAGAGTCAGTCAGTGAGTAGTGAAGGCCAGATAATCTATGCTGAAATCAGAAAATTCCCACCACGCTTTAAAAATCCACCCCTCAGTCAAGCTGGTCCATTTTTTAGTCAAGGAACATGGTGTCATAATAGGACAAACATCTAATGTCTTTCTGCCTGCACAGAAATAGTGGCTCTACTACTCAATGATTACACTGACAGAACAGTATTAGATGGCATGGTTGAGATATCCATGTTGTGCAAATACAACTGAGTTGCACAAAGCTGCCACCTGAAAAGGAATGGAGCGCAGCCTGAGAGAGAAGTTAAAATGCTAGTTGGCATCTTATCAATTATATATGGATCAAAAACTTACTGAGCTGACATAGTATTGGGATTCAAAAATCATATTACTCAAAATGCTTAGACCCAGTTCAGAAATCAATACCAACTTTGGCTTGGCTATAAGGATTCTATGAAGGC
This sequence comes from Varanus komodoensis, assembly GCF_004798865.1. Taxonomy (NCBI): domain Eukaryota; kingdom Metazoa; phylum Chordata; class Lepidosauria; order Squamata; family Varanidae; genus Varanus; species Varanus komodoensis. The sequence continues at coordinate 7,688,939 of NW_025336346.1, forward strand.
TGTCCCCTCCTCTTTTAGGCAGTTTTTCCCGCAATGGCCTGCTTTGCAGCCACCATCATTTGTAGAGATACTGGAACTGGGTTTCTGATTCTGGCTTGCCCAATTCAGATAACAGATAAAGCAAAGGAAGGCACAGAGGAAAGACTCTCTATACATATGGGGAAGAACTAGAAAAAAGGTAAGCAGCAGCAACGAAAGACTGGTGCTTTTCCTCGGCCAACCCGAGTGACCATGCTGCCAGCATGGCGTAGCTGTCGAACAGGTTCCCTCTGTCAACTGAAAGTGTAGACTTGGCCTCCCTGATCTTTCCTTAAGTGACTGGGCCTATCTTTGACTTGCAGTTTATTTTTTTTCATCTTAGAGTCTTATCTCTGGTCAGTTCTGGATACATCATGTTTGGATCCTCTTCCCAAGCAGATTGCATTGCAATATCATTATACTAAAATAGATAATGTGCTTCCTCCAGATGTAGCAGCTAGACAGTTGCAGAATGCATCTTCTCATCAACCACCGTTTGACTTAATTTCACACACAAAATTAATTTTATGTGGAAATCTAGACTTGAACTTCAGCAAGAAAACATTCATTTGACAGGCCAGGATGGACAGGTTGATTCTTACTTTGGTTTGGCTTATCAGCCCTGAGAGTACTGCTCTGCATGCTAATTATAATGCTACGGTAGTGCTAATTAGTATGCCATACCATGCCAATTCCAGCTATGGCTGCATGGCAATATATTCAGTTGAAGCATTTGTCAGGCTTGGTCCTGCTGCTTTCACAGCTTTAGAGCAGCCTGTGTTATTGTAAGTATTGATTGAGGCCAAATAGTTACATCGGCCTGCAATTCATGCGTATAAATATCTATTATTGGTGAATAAGATTACATACAGGGTCTCAACCAAGAATGGAATAATGAACTGGAGCATCCCATTTTGCTTAATCTGCAGAGTACTTCATTGTTATCTATTTCAGAAGGGGGTCACGGATCTTATCCTATGCTTAATTCAGCAAAAAATGATCTTTCAAGTATACTGGATGCCACGACGTTTCTTTGAAAATGTTTAATTAAATCGGCCAAGTGTTGGAGGTATAAAGCTGCTAAGCCCTTTTGTTCTTTACATGTTTGGCAATACCCAATGGAAGCTTCCTTTGGGAGGAAGCAATAAGATAGGAGTTGTTGCTGCTGCTGCTGCTGCTGTTATTGTTACTATTATTCTGTGATGAAAAAATCTTTAATATTTCATGGGACACATGTCCCACATGTCCTTCTGAACTACTTACTTGTCTCTTGGAATTTAATGCAAGGTCAACAAAATTGGATTTTCCATGCCCTTTTGACAACTAATACTGTAACACTGGAAGGCTAAACAGTCACCTAAAATAGCACACTGGGTGAGGGCTTAAATGAAACTTTTGATTTTTAAACAGGTGGTCCTAAGGAGCAATTTACAAATGGTTAGATGTATGGATACTTGGCTAGCTGCCTTTGTTGACATTTATGCACATTTATTTTAATAACGGTAGTAAGTTTTGTTATATTCTAATATATAGAGACACACAGCATACATGTAACTAATGCTATGGATCTTTTAAAATCTTATCCAAAACCCGTAAGATTTTAGCTTAGTTATCTCCCCCACCTCTTCAAGACATGGTCTGGTTTGCTTGGTAACACACAATAAAAAGTATGTTTCCTCTAGATATGCTGGGCTACAAAGCCCATAATCCCTAGCCAGCATGAGCAATGGTAGATCCAACCTAACAGTCCTACACATCTGGAAGGCACCAGGTTGGGGAACACTGAACTAGGTAAAGCATATAATCTGCACTGGTGCTGATGTAGTTGTGTTAGGATTAGGACAATGAGGGGATGCACTGGATTTCCCCCCCTCCCTTGTCTCACAGGAGTGGCACTAGTCTTCTCCAAGCTTCATGCCCAGATGGCAGGGGATGATAGGAGATGCAGGCAAACACACCTGGAAGTTTTCAAATTGGTTGCTTTACAAGGTAGCCAACATTTTATATGCCTTGGAGGATATAAAAAGCTACAGCTGAAGTGGAGAAACTGAAAATCTTGGGCATATAACATGAGTTCTCAGGCAGTTATACAATTCTACTTAAAGAAAATCCAAATTTTAAGTCAAGAAAAGGAGAGTTATGCGGTCTGCATAGGTTGCACAAGTTCTCATAATTTTTCACAGCTTATGTCATTTTACTCCTGATAATATGAGGAAGACTAGATTAAAATACATTGATGGTTGCAATTCTTTTTCTTTCTAATATAGGTACAATGTTAAAGATTGTCATCAGTGTCTGGTTTCAGCCAGCACTGAGGCTACCCTATGACTGTATCCTCATTCTATGCACTGCCAAACTCCATAAAAGTTGGGGCCATTTTTACTCCGCATACACCTAGGTTTACTTCACAATCCCTTCTCCTTCCCTGCTCCACTCCATCCTGCAGGCACAAGGGCATGTTTCATCCTTGCATGTGGAAAAATTACAAATGGGATCAATTCCTCTTCCCGGCTTAGTGCTCAAACAATGGAACAGTTCTTACTTTGGAGCAAGAAGCGTGTGTGCGCTTTCAAGAACCTCATCCAGCATTTCCCCAATTTAGTGCCAATGAGCCTTTACACAAGGCAAGAGCAACATGTAGTAAAAGCATTTACACTGACCCTCTCCCCACCCAAATGGACAGTGAATGCCAAGAAAAAAGTTATTTATTCACTACTATGCAGCTTCATTATTCACTAGGCAATTATCTTTAACCTTCTTGGTAATACACTTTTATATACTCAACTCTAAAGGGAATGTTCCTATGAAGATGATTTTTTTCTACTGAGATTTATGTAATGTTGCCATGCACTAATAGCCAAAGCTGAGCAAAGTAAACTGTAGTAAACACTTCGATTGCCACTCATTTTATATATACTTAAGGATGATATTAAGTTTTTATATTTTATAGTATACAATCATACCGCACAGAGCATTTTTGTGCAGATTTATTGAAATACAATATTTAATAAACATTTATTTAGAAGTACTATTAGCTGCAGAGCTACTCCTTTCTTTGTGTGAACTACCACAAGCAATCTATAGATAGCAGCTGGGTTATAAGCTACTCCCATAGAGTTCCTGCGATCTGTTTTTATTCTTCCAAATACCTACAAAGATTGTACTCTTCAACCAAGTAAAATTGGAGTACTTTGAACCAAGGCGCTTAATCTGCTTTACTGTGCTACAGTGGTAGAAATCCAAACACAACTGCTGCTTTGTTTATCAGGCTATAAAGATAATACTACTGACCACTTCAAGGGTTCTTCGCATGTAATGCTATTCCTCCTCACATACACAGCTTGTTCCTTATTTCAGCAATCACCATTTTCCATCAGGCCACCAAAACATGCCTTCTTCCATGCTCAATTTTGTAATATTAGTAACTGCTCAACAAACTCCTCAAATGAATCTGTTGAAAGGATTAGTGCACTGAGATTGCTCAGACTTCTTAGAGGTTTGAACACAAACACTTTTTTCAGGGCAAACTCAGCACCTTCAAACACCCCTGGGATGCCTGGTATAACTCAAATGCTTCAAAGGGGCCTAGGCACAGTTCCAATTATTAGGTGTGTCAGAATGACACTGCTATGGGGAATATTATATTCTGAAGGCACTGAACTTTGGAACCCCATGTCCCTGCTGGGATGTTGAGATTATCAGTGCACATGCTTCTTTATACTGATTTCAATTCCAAAAAAGACCACTTGGGACATTAAAAGGAATAAAATAATAATGAAACAACAACCACCCAACAGTTAGCATGAAATGAGGAGACTGCAGAAAGCATGTGTATCGCTTAAAGAGAACTATCCTCTGAACTGCATTACACCTTACATTTGAGGTATGTTTTCTAGTATACTTCGCACAGGGCACAGTTTTCCTTGGAAAAGCAGCAACAGGGGGCTGGATCTGGATCAGCATTGCTCCTCCACGGAAAATCACTCCTTCTCAAGCTACAGCCATAGCTCTGATAAAGACTTTTCCTTAAGGCTGGTTCCACCCACCCTCACCTGCTTTTTGCCGCAAAAGCCGTGTCCAGCACTATGCATGGTAAAGGAGACATGCAGTTTGACCCTCAAGCTTTCATTCTGCTGCATGGATGTGACTGCATGATCTGTCTGGGTAACCTGCTATCAGGCAAAGAGAAGATGCATACATTCATCAACAATGAAGATGAATCATTCACAAATGGCTGTATTTATCTGCTAAAAATGTTCCAGGTCCAGAAAGCTTGGTTCTTAGAGTATCTCAGCACCCATACCTCAGTCCACCAAAATGCTCGTTAAGGCTTGCCCAGCACTGCATAGTGTTTCATTAGAACATCAAGAATTCATCTCTTCTATCTTTCATCAGCCAAACACAAAGAGAATATCAAAGCATTTTTAATAGCCACATCATTCTGAGATACCATCAGTTTCAGCTATTTGCTATAATGGGAATTCCTTATAACCAATTTTGCTAATGAATAATGGTTTATTCAACTCCATAAAGGAAAAGGAGAGTCCTAAAGAATAAACAGCAAATGTATGAAAACAGAACAAGTGAGCAAGAACATCCTATTCATCTTCAGAACCAGCAAGAAGTTGTCAAGGATGGCCCAGAGTGCAAAGGAACAGCCATGATCCATTTCAGCACAACACATGGACAAGATTAGTCCAGTGATCTAGTGTCACCCATTAACAATGAAGAAATCCATCCACAAGATGTTATTGCTGCTGCTGCTCAACCTCCATTCACACCCGGGGGGGGGGGGGGGGGGGGGGGCTTTAAGCTTCACTGGAATGAACAGAAATTGAGCAGTAGTGTAGATGTAATCCTGTACACAGTACAAATCCACTGAAATATGAGAACTAGACTGTTTTTTTCACAGTTTTAATTAGAATAAACTGTCTATCTTGCAGCAGAGGTTGCTTGCATTGAGAGTTGTCAATTAAATTGAACAATCATATTAACAGACATAAAGGAACCCCAATACTACATTAAAATAACCTATTATCTCAAATTACTTCTATATACATAGTGGATATTCTTAAAAATGACTCTGTAAATCAAAAACAATGTTACTTTTCAAAACACAAACCCACTCATTTAACGAGCAGAGCTCATTTCTAGCTAAGGATGCAATCCTATATGTATTTAGGCAGAAAAAAGTACTCTATCTCCCAGCACAGCAGGCTGGGAAATGCTGGGAGTGGTTCTTTTCCTAAGTATGCATAGGACTGCAGCCTAAGGCACAATCCAGTGGCCTCTGCCCTGGTTGCATGGAAGCCTCCAAACTCAAGAGGCTTACATGCATACAATGAATAATGCAAGATGGCAGCAATCCTCCCCGCTGTGGCACACTCACATCCTGCATTTCCCCCAGACACCCGTTTTCAGCTTTGTAGATGAAGCACAGTGGAATACAAGGGAGAAGTTTGGGCGCCATTTTAACACAGCAAAAGCCATTGGCTCCAGCCTCCTCCACTCCCTGCCACTAGCACTCCCATTTTTCTGCTCTCTGGGCCAATGAGCAATCTTGGCAAGGGATGGGGAGGAGCCTGGCATTCCAAGTCCCACTTCCAAATAACCCTACTCACAACTTATGAGGGGGTGGGAATCCATTAGACTTTCTTGGCTCAACTCCCTGGATTCTGGCACACTTTCTTTCTGCTTAACCCCAACTTGTACTGATCGTTTGCACAGGCGTCCAGCAGGAAATAAGTCCAATGATTGCTCAGGTATAACCACCGAGCCTGGCTTGCGCACCTGACACATGCTGCCCACTCATTGCACAAGCAGAGTTCTGTTTCCACAGCCATGATTTGTGGGCTTCGCATATTCAGCAAGAGAATAATTTACTGCAAAGCAGGGGCCCGTAACTTTCCTGAACATTCATGGCCTTGATCCCAGCTCAGCTCACTTCCTAGGTCAGGGCTGAGCATGGAAAAGAAGTACAAAAATCACAAGGAAGCTGGATTTTAGGAGGATCTCCACATCCCTACTATGGACACCTGGACAATGCTTGAAAGCCACAGGATTGCACCATAAGTGCATTTAGGTTAGCAGCCTTACTTCACAAACCAACTTAAATCCCACAGTTTCATTTTTCTAGAAGTAGGCAAAGAACTGCAACATCCACCCTTTTCATTCTTATAACATATTAGCATTTTATTTAAAGGGATAAATAGAGAGAGGGAGAAAGAGAGATTTCTTCAAAGTCAGCTAAGCACGTCTACACCTTGCAGGGATCTGGGTTCAAATTGCCAAGTCTGAGCTTAGCAAGCTGTCTGAAAGGCCATACTGGTTCTCATCTGTTACTGGCTTTCATTTCTTTTACTAGCTAAATCATATTTATACATTTTTCATTTGCACAACATTTGAGCACCTCCCATGCTTTTAGTGCTGGCACAAAATATTCTTCTTAATTGTTCACATAATTTAATTTCATGGAAGACAACACCGAACTTCCCCCACAATTTATCATCCATAAAGAAAGATTAGCCTGCTCATACATTGCAAGTCAGAAATGTGGAATGTACATGATTCAGAAGCTACTGTGTGTCCTAGCCATTGATCTTTGTCAAAACTTTAAGGTACAGAATTTTAAAGCAGAAATGTGTTTCTGAAAGGAATGCCATTCCCTGGTCTCCTAATTTTTCATGACACCAAGAATAATGCACATTATTTTCTGTAGTGAAACTATGCTGCCCTTCACGTGCCAGGGGTCTAGGCCAGCCGTGGGAATAGCTTTGTGAATCGGACTAGCTCTACCCTGGCAAGCACTCCAATCTCCAGTTCTGTCTCAAGTTAATAAAGAAAACCCTCAAGCCAGTGATACTGGTTGGGTGCTAACTCTACATTATGTAACCACTGAGCATGGATGTTATGCATGTACAGCCTTCTTCATTAAACCCCCTTTGACTTGCACTTGCACAGGTGGACTTCACAGGTGAACACAAAGCTCCTTGGAGGCAGGAAAAGAACTCAGGAAAAGAAACAGTTACATTCAGACAAGGGACTTTGTGCTAGTGTAATTGCCTGCGGGACCCCAGGGAGTGACTACACGCTGTAGTAAACATTGTTCAAGGACCCTGCAGACTTCCATGCGATCACAATACATCCTTTTTTGCATTTGACAGGAAAACACATGTAGTTTTACATTTCTCCCAAGAAAAAACTGGTACATGGAGACAACACTGGCAATTAGGATGCCAGTGTTCTTTTACAAACTAGTTTTGAAGCTTCCTGATCTATAGTCTATCCTTTAGCAAGGTCACAGTACATAAGCTTCCTACTACATAAGCTTCAAGTACATACAGTGAAAACCCAGCTTTCCTGGATTTTATTTTCCTTCATCCCTTCATGAACACAGTCAACATAATAAAGTATGAGTTGGAGTTTCTTATTTTTCCCCCAAGGTGATGCCAACTATCTATTAGAGTGGATTACCACAGTTAGTAGAAATTTGTAAACAGAAATCAATACTGTGTACTTCCCCAGAAACATACAATGGAAGAACCAGTATGGTTAAATGTTCAAAATGCAGTTTTATGTCAAGAATATAATAAAATGGTTTTTATTCCCAGACTTGCCAAGGAGCTACTAAAGGATTCCCAGCACTACACCTATGAGACAAACAACAGTCATGAAGTCTTTTAAATGCAAAGGATCTCAAGCTTAACAAGATATGGAAATGCAGTGAATACTGGAGCACATGTCACAAATGATAGTTTAGCACAACCTTTCCTATAACTTATTTCTTCAGCTTATCTCCCCCAGGTAGTGTAACTATAGTTTGTTAAAGAATAAAAAAGAGCTAGAAGCAGGGTATGAATGAACTGCAAACAGAAAGAAAGCGTGATGGATCAATTTCTAAGTTAGCCACCCTTGTTCACTCAGTCTATCACTCTAAGCAATTTCCCCCGATGGAGAAATCTAGTTTCAGCTTTAGAGCTTTTTTAACTCCTGAAGTTGTTCTGTCACATAAAAATAAAGTCACCCAACAGACAAGAAAATAAAATCAATGATAATAAATTCAGTTCTTTTCCATTTTCTCATTTTGAAGTACTCTAATTAATCTACCAAGATAGTCAGGAATTGACATGAATGGCCCTCTCAGTTTCATTTCCACTGGAGCAGAAGTTGCTTTGTATCTTACTGAACAGCATCCTCAGGTTGTTCCCTAAGCATGGAAACACGGAACACTAATGTTATATATGTAGCACCCAGCCTGAACTGCAAAAACAAACAAACAAACAGCAGAATGCAAACACTGGGATGAAAGAGGATGAATATGGGAATAATATATTCAGAGGAGAAACTAGGCTTCAGCACTATTTTTAAACCTTCAGAAATATTTTCACAGAAACAACACTTGCTTAACTTTTGACATGGTGAACAGATTCAACGATGCACCTGTCTAAAGGCATTAATCTCACACATACGTGTCTAAACTCCAGTAAAAGATGCTTCAAATGTGCAAAAACTACATATGGTAGAGCCCTTTCTACAGGTGAGAGGATTCACCATTTTCTGACAATTTGTGCTGTCAAGCAAGGAGTCCAGCAATGCTGTTGTCCCAGTTCTGTAGAGAATCATGTACCTGTGGCTCTCTGCTGCTCCTTACTTAGATCTAAACATGTAACAATTAGATCTAATGAAGCCCTTCCTGGACTACAGCACGTTTCACAAAGGGGCCAGAGATTTATATATTTACTATACATTTGATTTGCTCCGATAAGCAAAGTTCTCTTGGTGGTGTACAATACATTAAAATTGCAGTGCAAACTTTAAACAGTGCAGAATAAAACCAGCAGCAAAGAATAAAACCATCATGGCACTGTGAAAAAAAATTAATACCAACAGCAGGATAAAGTACTAACAGCACTAAATATAGTTCTTATAATGCCTGGTTGAATAAAAAGGGTCAGAAAGATCACAATGTAGACACCAGGTGAGCCTCTCTGGGGACCGTATTCAACAAATGTGGTGGCACCACTAAAAAGGCTCTCTCTTACAGCCACCTGTGCCACCTCATTTGGCGGGGGCACCTGAAGGAATGTCTCAGGCTGTGGTCTTACTGTTCAGGTAAGTAAAACACTACTCTCAATCTCATTTAAAAATATAAAAGCTATTATTATATATAGGCAACCAACATGTCAGAGCAGATTGCGGGTCCAATTCCTCTCAACACACCAATTTTCCATATGCAGGGTGCTTTGTTTCTGTTCTTAAATACCCCAACAGAGGGAAGCACTGTGATATACAATTTCTCTACCTCCAGTCTGACTGAGTACATCCAAGAAGCAATTTACTATATGTTTAAATATTTGAAGCAGCCCTTAGTCCTATGTTGTATTGGGTATTATAAATATAGGTGCATTTACAAATTAGGTCTAAGGTAATGTTGCCAAAGAGTTGCACTTTCCTTGCACGGGATTTCACTACAATGGTATAGTGTAAGTCAGCCTTGCTGGAACCTAGCCTGATTACAGACTCTCCTGTACATTGCCTTGAAAATATAAATTACAATTAATGACTCACCGGGGCACAAAAAGTTTAAGACCAAACTAAACTTTACTCACTACACCCTAGGCTAAACAAAGCATATGGAAAAACTTGGACCGTGTCCATGTAATGTGGGATTGGGAGTCCTTCATAGGTCACAAACTAGAAGAATTACACACAGTTACAAGTGTCTATTCTATCATGTGTAGATATTGCTGGGATCAGAGTGCCCTGGTTTTTGAGGCCACTATATCTCTATGCAGTGAAATTAAACCTGGATAGTGTCAGAAGTCTGTAGTGGCCAGCTGCTTTAACTATTGCATGAATCCTTCAGTTAGAGGGAAAAGATGGGTATGTATTGTATTAGGCCTGCATCTTCCAGAAGTTGCTACTGTAAGCACAAATTGTTGGAACCAGTTCCACTGCAAGTAGTGGTCTGCTTTCAAGTAGATGTACTTATGATTAAGGTTTTCTGTGTATGCAGACCACTTGCATCACTCTCTCACCAACATATCCTCCACATAACTATCATACAGCTTTTGGCTGATGCATAACAGCATTACTCTAATTCATAAAAAATGGGTTTTCTTACATGGAATGTTAGAGCAGTGCATGTTATGCTCTGTATGCTAAAACGTTTCCCAGGCTACTGGCAGCATTAAACCTTGTAAAATTAGTGACTACAGAAACTGTACCTACATAGAAGCGCATTCTTGTCAGTGAAGAATTTTACATTAGACTTCTACTTTCCAAGTGGATTCAGCAAAGGCAAACCTATCAGCCCTAACAGTTACAGACTTTTAAACACCTTTTATGATGACAGCAAATTTCTCCAGAACAGATATAATCATTCTACTAAAACCCACATGGGACCATTAAATAGACATCACTCTGGCCCATTATATAGACTAGGAGAGGCCTAGTAATAGCATTGCTTTTTAAGAACCAATAAACTGCCTGGCTTTTACTCCTGCAAAATAAATTCTAAATAGCCTCAGTTGTAGATCCTGCCTCCTTCTCATTCCTTTCATTAGGGGAGATGTTTCACTTGCTTTATGCAATGTATAAGCTTCACTCACAGAAAACACTTTCCTAAATTGTATGCAAGTAGTGTTTCCTTCCACCTCCCATGGATGGGTCACAAATGGTCTCCTAAGAAAGCTTCAGGTTTCCCTGCGCAAGTTCCTCTTCCACCGTAAGCTGCGTCTAACAGTTAGAAGCAAGTGTGTGATGGCACCATTCTAGTTTCCACTGCAGCCAACTGTAGAATTATCCCATATTCAGGACTGATGGATTCAGGGGCATCTGCAGCTACAGATGCAGATGGAGACAACAAAGCCCGGGTATTTTCGAGTGCAAAGGGAGGGAGGGGGAGCTAAGGTTGGAAACTGAAAGAAGACAGCAGAATACAATGGTGCAGAGTTGTTTTTCAACTGAAAGCCGGAGTCCCGCAGGAGGCATCAGCAGCACTTGTAAAATGGGTGGAAAGGGGCTGGGCTTCGTGTAACTTTGTGGCACTGTAATCGCACGCATCCAAAAACAACAGTGGGCAGCAGCTGTGGATGTTACCTATCTACCTTCCCCCAGAGCCACCCCTAAAACATTAATTTATGGCGCCAAGTGGATGCGATGCGGCGATAGCAGGCTTGCCATCCACATCCCAGGCGGGTGGCGAACTGCGTGGCGCTCTTCAGAGAAAAGTGAGCGCTCCCGACGGAGTTCCCGGAGCGTGGGTTTAAAGATCACTTACCTCGCCATTTCGGAGGGGAGGGGAGCAAGGAGGACAGCCAAATTGTTAAGGAGGCCTCATCTGTTCAAGTGAGGCCATTTTTGTGAGGAAAATGTAACAACATGTCAACCAACCGGCCCCCCGGGAAGGACAAAACGCATGGCTACAAAAGTTCATGAGAAGTTACCTTGAAATGACTTTTGCTGGAACCTGCCCACTCAAGTCCCAAGTTTGAAAGAGAAAGTGCATCCAAAGCAATCGCACAGTCACTGAGTCAAGAAGCCAAATGAAAGGGAGGGAGGGAGGAAAAGGGGGCTCCCTCTTTCCCTGACACACAATACGCCCAGGGAGGAAGAGAGCGAAAGAGGCAGCACTCAGTTCCTGCACCCGACGCCGAGGAACTTTTCGCGAACGCGGCGAGGCTGCAGACGCAAAATGCAGGCGGGTGGGCAGGCGCCCCCTTCCGGGCCCAGGGCTGCCCCGGCGCGGCGCGCACCTCCCCCGGGCCGCGGGAACTTGCGCGGAGCGCGGCAGGCGCGCCAACCGCGCGCAGAGTTGGCGCTCCTACTGCGGCGGCGGCTCCAGCCAGCACATCTGAGCGAAGCGCTCGCCGCTCGCTCCCCCTCCCCTAGCGCTGCGCTCCGCCTGCTTGCCTGGCGGCGGCGGCGGCGGCGGCTGCTACTGCCGCCGCCGCCGCCGCCGCTACCGCCCTCCCTCGCCGTCTCCCGCATCAAACTTCAGGAGCCGAAAAAAAACCTTTCCGGCGGCCGCGCAGGCGGCAAAACGCGCCTAGCAGCTGCCGCGGACGCCGCCCTACCCACAAGGGCACGCATCCTGCGCCCGCCTTACCTACGGGGAGTTTTTCCAGCCCTGCGCCGCTGCCGGGGCTCAAGCAAGGCTCGCCGGCGCTCCGCTCACCGCCTCATTCCAATATGGCACGGTCGGCCCAAGCGCATGCGCCCGCCGTCGCTCTCCCCGGTCCCCTCCCCTCGCTCCTGGCTTTTTGGGCGCTCGCAACACACTCCCTCGCGCTCGGACACGCTGAGCCCTGGCGCGGCTCGGGTTGGGCTTTGCTCGGCGGCTCCCCGCAAAAAACGAAGCCGCCGCCGCCGCGCCGCCTCCTCAAACTTGCTCGTCCGGCGCTTTGGGCGCCGAGAGGCGGCGCGAGCCCCCGCCCGTCGCAGCGCCACCCTGTCCCCGAGGATTTCCCGCGGGGCGCGCACCTGCCTCTAGTTATTACGCGCGCAATTGGGGAGGTTGCGCGTTGGCTTGCCTCGGACTGGGGCGGGGGAGAGAAGGAGCTGAAAAGAAGCACAACCTTCAGTGTGTTGGAATGAAGTGTGTGCGGGGGGGGGGAGGCAGCTGAATGGCTTTAGGAGACAGGCAGGCGCTCAGTCAGCTCAGCTCTCCATCCAACGCGTTGGCCTCCCATGCTTGAGCCATTACCAACTTGAGCCTGTTTACTTGCACAGAAACCGGCTGACTCTGGTATGAAGCCGGGTTAAGTGCAAGAAAGACTGCGGCTAAAGCGGTTTATAGCTCGCAGTCATGCCGTTCTCCCTTGGCGGCCAAGTTGATTTTGCTACGAGAACTCACGACTTCCTCCCCGTCGTCTCCCCCCACTCCCGTTTCTTGGCCCAGAACTGACAGCGCCATGGGTCGTCCGGCACAAAACTGGCGCCCGCGTCGCCTTTCCGAAGGTCTCTCTGCCGTTTCCACTGCAATCTGCCCCGCATCCCGCAGCCATTTGCCCTCCTCCTCTCCCCCCCACCGCGAAAAAGATGTAGGACGGAAGCGCGGCCCAAGTGCGTACACTGTAGTAGGGGGTGGCGGCAAAAGAGACGGCTGGGTGCTTGCCGCTGTTATGCATTGAAAGGCGGGATAAATTAAAATACCCCGAACCGAAATTAAAATGCATCGGAAAAAAATAGATGGGGAAAGAAAAGGAAAGGATTGTGCAACGCCGAGAACCTCATGACCACGCGCCTGTGCAATCAGAGAAGAGTAATAAAAGCGAGCGACTTTCACGCAGCTTAAAGGCGACGGGAGGCGAAAGAGGGACACCAATTCAGCCGGCAGCCAACTGGATCCTTGCAAGAACCTCTCTTTGGAGCAAGGGGTGGGGAATGAGATCTTATTTCGAGGACCCTCCCTCCGTGATCGCTCCTCTTTCCGAGCAAGCCGTCGCCATCCACTGCTCTGGATTTTCGCATAGGCTCGAGAGCTGTATTGACTGTAGATCTCTGGCACAAACCTACCCCCCCCCCTCCGCTTTCTCTTTTAACCCGTTCCGTGCACACCGGGATTTATATGTCTAAGTAACGTCGTCCGGTTCGCTGCCTGCTCCACGCGTTCCAGACACCAGTTGATAGCAGGAGGAAATCACCGGTCAGCGTGCGGGAAAGTCAGAGGAACTCGGCAAGCGGTCATCCTTGGGCTCGGGCGGAAGCAAAGGGATGCGCCGAGAAATATATAGCCTAAGCCCTGCGAGCTCTCTAGACAGGAAGAATGCCGTGCAAGGCGAAGCGAGGAGGAGTGCAAGCAGCGCAGGCAAATTGTCGCCATGCGGCTTAGGGCTGGCCAGCTGCGCCTTTGCAGGCAGGCGGAGGAGGAGGTTGCCCAGACCGTTCTCTCCGTTTGCCGGGGAAATGCTCGGCCGTTCAGCTGCTGGCGAACGTAGCGAGGACTTTGGGTGTGGGAGAGTGACTTTCGGCACGGAGGGAAAGACCCCCCACACACACACCATATCTCGGCCAGGTCGTCATAAGATGCCGCTCCGTTATTTGGAGGGAAGATGTGCTCGGTTTTAGTGCTGATTTTAATTGTGCTAAGTCTAAACGAGCGAACACGTTTACATTTGCCCAAAGGATATATAAACGGTGATACTTTTAGTGTGGGACATCCCGCACTCCGGCATTAACCAAACTTAGGAGCTCGAACGGAAGAAAGAAGACGCGGCTGCTTTGCATGGGCTGGCGAATTATCTTTTTAGGCGGTCTCTTTGCACAAAAAGGAGCCAGCGCGAACTGCAGTCTGCTTACAGTGAAATTCTCTGCCTAAAGGGGAAAAAGGTGGGGGGAGATAAGCAAGTTAACTCGGAAAGTAAAATGCCATGTCAGACCACTAGAGGGTGGTCCGTTCATATGCTTTGTACGGAAAACTAATAAACGAAAGATTCTGGAATTTAATATTTACGCCTACAATCCTAGGAACGTTTACTCGAGAGAAAGCCTTATGGAGCATTGTGGGACTTACATCAGAGTACTTATCCGAAGACCCAGGCTGTGGCATGTATATAATCCTTTAAACTCGTATTTCAGTGCTAGGGAATAAAAAACGGGATAATAAAAAGGGCATTCTGAGTACACACAAAAATACACAGACTCTCTTCCCAAATAAAGCCAGTTGGAAAAAAAATACTGATTTCATGAAATAGTAGATTTAACATGGGTGATCACTGAATTCACTTCCTTCAAAATGTTTTTTCACCACAATCCTATACATGTTGGCTCAGAAGAAAATTGCATCAAATTACTCATTTAAATTTACAGGTGGGCAAAGATTTGAGCCTTAAGTAACAAGTATATGACATTATCACGGGTAGGCAAGGTGATGATGTAAACTTTTTGGGTTCAAACACATGGGGGGGGAGACACAGCAAGCCACCTAATTACAGTATAAATGGTGAACAAGCTTCACTATATCAAAATGTTTCTCATCTCTCATTATTTAAGTAGATTTTTACTCTAATTAAAGTATACTCTGTGAATACTTACTGGAAAATAAGGCTGCTATCTTATTATACACTTCACTTTTATACCACCTGACAGTTGAAATTTATTGTACAATTCATGGAGTATGCAAAGACAATATTCAAATTTCACTACAAAAAACTGAATTAACAAGCAAGTTAATACCACTGAACCTGTCAAAAACACCTGACATAAGCCCCTCTTCTGCTAAAAGCCCTAACATACCTTGGTATAGAGGGCAGTTTTAACCCTCCCAGCAGAATATCAGAATTCAGTATAGCTGAAAGAAGGGCAGTTGGGGGGATGAATCTATAATGAGGGGGCACCACTGAGAAGCCCCTTCCCCTTGTAGCAACCAACTGAGTCTCCTCTAAAGGTGGCACTCAGAAGAAGACCTCAGATGTTGAGTTTAGGCACTTTAGGTTTAAGTGTATCCCACTGAGTTGTGTGGGACTTACTTCTGAATAAACGTGGATGTGATTGGACTTTGAAAGGACACAGGAAGAATTGCTTCCTAGTACAATATGGTAAGACTTTGGTTGCAAGTGTAGTTAAGGACACAGATAATGATTACACTGAAGAGGGGACAAATATAGTACAAGAGACAGTTCTATTATAACTTTATCAAAATAAAGCAGACTTCTCTGGGCAAACTTTCCCCTATTTTTATACTGCAGATGCTCACTTGGCATTTTCCTCCCCTTTTCATTAAAGATAACAAGTTGCAATCCCTTCAATAAAATCAAATACAAAGACTTCTCTGGAAATAAATCAATGTTCTTGTTCAAACCTGTGAAGAACATATTTAGGAAAAGCTGATTAGCTGAGCTAATTATTTTAAGTGACTAAAAAGTGTCTAATTTCTCTTAACTCTGCAGTCCTTATGTACATTAGATAAGAAAATATGCACAGAAGTTTGGTCTTTTGCTTTTATTAATGAGACCTTTTCTATAGAAGATCAACTTTTTTCTGTTTTGCCACACATGGTCAATATTTTAGGCTGTAGAGCAACATGAAATCTTAAGTATCTTTCAAACAGCTTCCTGAAGATCTTATTTTCAAATAGCTCTCATGGTAATAATATTGATCAATAATATTGATCAATAATATTTATCAGTCTTACAATTAGAAAGAAGGTGTCTCTGGAAAGCCCAGTGGTCATATTACCCAAGTAAACCCCAGATTGCATGGGAGAAGCTCACAGTTTTGACTGGGTTTGCACTGTCCAAACAAACCACCATAAGTGGTGAGCTGTGCCATGTGCCAGGTGTAATTTCCATGACAGTTGCCCTGCTGCAGCTTACCTGGGGTTCATGGTTTGTTGGGGCTTATCCAATTAGCCCCAGACTGTTACAGGGTTATTTGAGAGGTATATAACCCTCCAACACATTTTGCCAGCTAGATGACATGGCAAGTGGTGGCCAAGCCACCATGGTCTGCATTGTTCTGATTGTGCAAACTGGGCCTAAGACACTTGCCCACCACACTGCCAACCCTTGAAAACCCAGCTTAAAACCCATGTGTGTGGCATCCACAGTGGGGTGAGAGCATCCATCTATGCTGTATTAATCTGAGATATTTCTGCATACAGCAATCCCAAAATAGAGTTCCACCAATGAAACACAGTAAAATAATAGATCAACAAAAATGAAAGGGGGATAGTAACAGATAAATTAAACATTACATGATGCTGAAAAAGAAGAGAGAGGAAAGCCCTGGGTAAACAAATAGATATTTAGTTGGCACCAAAAACTGACTTGGTGCCACCCGTATATGAGAGTTCAAGGAGGTGCCTGGATGAAAAGTGCCTGGGGCTTCTGGGGCTTCTGAAGTTACCCAAGAGTGAAGGAAAGGGCAGTGCTGCTTTAGCCGGGCCACGGGGTGCAGTCCTGCACAGTACAAGCAGAGCAATTGCACAAGAGGAAGCCCGTGTGGCTCCCCTCCCATGCCAGCAAGACCCCTTTTCCAAGGGATCATCCTGCCAGTGTGCAAACAGAAATATAGAAACAGAGAGAGTCAGAAGGGGTCTCCCAGGCCATCTAGTCTGACCCTCGCCTCTAGCCGGCTCCGCTCATGACATGCCCACCATGTGCATCTCCAGCCTATCCTTGAACACCCTCACCGATGGGGCCTCAACTATCTCCTGTGGAAGCCCATTCCATGCCCTTGGGGTCCTATTTGTCAGGAAGTACTTCCTGGCATCCAAACTGAACCTTGCTTCCTTGAGCTTGGCTCCGTTGGAGTGCGTCCTGCCCCCCTCTGCAGGGGAGAACAGGTCTCTACCCACCTCTGTGTGACACCTCTGTGTGATATCCCCTTGGAGTCTCCTCTTCTCCAGGCTGAAAAGCCAGTGTGGTGAGAGCCAATGTGGCGTAGTGGTTAAGAGCATGGGACTGGGGCTCAGATGATCCGGGTTCTAGTCCCCGCTCAGCCATGGAGCCAACTGGGTGACTTTGGGCCACTCACAGACTCTCAGCCCAACCTACCTCACAGGGTTGTTGTGGGGATAAGATGGAGGAGGAGAATGATGTAAGCTACCTTGAGCCCTTTGTAGGAAAAAGGCAGGCTATAAATTGAAAAATAAATAAAAAGACCCAGTTCCCTCAGTCTCACCTCATATGGCTTTCCCTGCAATCTGGTCAGCATCCTTGTGGCCCTACACAAATGCAGTTAAACCAACAGCAGCATCCTGGGACAGGGGACTGTACTGGCTTGCACAGGCTGTTGCAGAAGCCAACTTCACTGATGAGTGAAAGGAGTGTCTGCTCTGTCTCAAGACTACAACCAGAACGATGTAGACAGATGCAGAATACAGCCGGGCAACAGAGCACTCCTGGTCTTGCAGAGTGTCAACCGCTACCGGTGCATCCAAGATTGAGTGCCTGGGATGGGGAGGGTTCTAAATAGCGCAATGCTCCAACTCGTGTAATGCTACCCTGATCTCTGTCACTGATGGAGGGCTCAAAGGTGGTGTTACTGTGTAGCATCCTCCCAGCCAAAGGCAAGGTACCAAACGCAGAAAAGGTAACAAACAAAAGTTCTGCTATACAGTTTTATTGCAAGCAGAAGCTGCAATTGGGTAAATTGCTTTGCTTGCTAGGCTCTGGGTATATTGCCTTAATCCCTATTTGCACCTCCAGAGCGCATGTTGTCTTACTGGGATGAGCACTTAGATGCGTGTTCCTCAAACCTCACAGTGGCAATGGCTAAGGTCGAACTGGATCCCGCATGCTCTGGAGCAAGTGTTTCCAGGACTGGGCTGTTCCTTCCAAATGGAAAGATGCCAATGTACAATGTCCATCTGCCCAAGAGTTCGCCTTTCATGCTGAAAACTGGCTGGCAAATCAACAGATGAAATGTCCCTATTTCATGGAACTTAGATTCTATAAAACAGCATAAAGCTAGTGATGCACATATTATTGTGTGGAATAGCTCATAAGCTTGCACTTTAATATGTGACTATGAAAAGTCTAATGCATCATTTAAATGTATTTATTCAATACATCCTGTGCTAAAACCTCTTGCTAAGGATTTTTAATATGCAGTTCCCCTCTGTCACTTCACAGCATTTGATTGAAAAACTAGATCTCTCTTCAATTCTTGAAGGACTATTGTTAGACTTCAACTTATTTGATGCTAGCTGATAACTGTGTCTTGCCAACTACATTAGCGTTAAGAAATGTTCAAAGCTGTTGAATGACTTTTCTACCCTGTTTCCTAGTACCTTATATCTTCAGGGTTTGTCCGCTTTTCTGTTTAAGCTAGGCAATTTTCTATAATGATGGCCCTGGAAGGTAGGGCTTATTGTCGTTGCTGATACATGCCATCAAGTGGTCTCCAAATTACGGCAACCCCACAACTGAAAGCCCTCCAAAGCAGCCTGTGCTTGACAGCCCTGCTCAGCTTTTGTAAACTCAGGGCTGTGGCTTCCTTTTTTTGGAATTGCGCTATCTCACATTAGGGCTGTGCATTACTGATTCATTCCCAAACCAGATGAGCCTCACTTTAGCTGCAGTTGGCCAGGATAACTAACTTTAATGAAGTTCCACTATTTTCAGCAGGGCTTGATCAGGACTATGTTTATAGCCATGGGAGACATAGTATCATGGGTCTAACTCATGTGCTGAATAAAAGGGAATATTTTCTTCCTTTGCTTGGCTTATATTTGTAGATGATGGGAATGGGGGGAAATGGTTTATGTTAAAGCCCACATGTAAAAGCAATAAACGGATTTTTAAAAGAAAAACAAAAGAGCACAGGTAGGTGTCCTGGCAAAAAGTAAGATTCTGGCAGCTTTATTAGGGCAATATCTTTATTAGGCCAAC
>NW_025336346.1:7708393-7766528 GCF_004798865.1 Varanus komodoensis
GTTGGCCTAATAAAGATCCTCCCTTAATATGGATTTTGATAAATGTAAAGGGCATTCTCTATCCCAAACACTGTAAGGACCTTTATACCTTTATGAGGGGATAAGTTAAAATGTGTATGTCAAATATGCCTGTAACATAGAAAGGTTAGCAGAGAACTAGGCTAAGTTGGAATCTGGATGGCCCCAGATCACACCCTCTGGCTTTCTAAGGGCAAATCAGTTTTGTTATATGATCCCAAGAAGATCAACTCTCTTCATGAAAAGGAACAAGTTTGCTTCTTTTTTTTTTCTTTTGCTATCTATCCTTGAACTGCGGAAAAACACAATCAGCAAATGATGTGTGTGAAAAGCCTCAGAAAACAGAAAAAGGAAGGGTGGTGCTCTGGTGCTCAGAAAACAGGATGCTTTTGTCTTACAAAGCGATCTCTCTGCTTCTGCCTCTTCCAGCCTATTGCTGTCTTCCTGTCTGCACATGTCCCTATTGTCCCATCTACACAGCCCCTTCCATTTTCCAAACAATTCTGCAAGAAAACAAAAAACCCCTACAAACAGCTGGAAAAGTAAATTAAACACATTAACTGTAGAATCCTACACCTGTCTCAGAAATTAGTCACATTATTCTTAATGGTGCTTACTCCGAGATAAAGGTGCATAGGATTACAGCATTAATTAATTCAGGACACAATCCATTGCCATCGAAGGGATGTGTGCATGATTACATTTAACATATGCTCCTTTGGAGAGGCAACCGTAGCCTTTGACAGATATGTGCAGGCAAGTACATGTAGGGGGGAAAGCCCTCTGGGGAAATTTGGATGTTACCGTTTTACATCCTGTTCAAAGCATATTAAGGAAAGATTGGCTCCTCTTAAATTGTGCAGTGAGCAAATGTCTTCTGCGAGTCCCCAGGAACATCTGAAAAAGGTGGAGATTCATAAAGGCTTTTTCTCCGTTATAGGCCATGTCTAGTCACATCGCTCAAACAATGCTTCACACAATTATGCCTCAGCTACACATATTCTGCTTGCGGGTTCCCCACAAGAGTGTCATAGTCAAAGGACAGTACTTTGGGAGTGAGCCTCCATAAACTTTACTGAGGCTTCAAAGTGATGGTGTGACGGGAAGCAACACAGAAATTGGCACAATAATAGTTCTAGATTCTCCTGTAACTGGGCGGCAGCATGCAGCTCCTTGCACATCAGCTGCCCATCCTTCATCTCCAGTAACTGACCTCCGGAACTCTGGTCGGAAATATGCATTCCAGCTCCAGTGAGTGTACAATTCTGAGCCTTCCCCAAGGCCTTCATGCAGGCTCAGAGGTGCTGAATGGAGGCCTGCAGGCCGAATGTTCACCGGGAGCCTCAGTCTGGCCCACTGGAGTCTCCACATGGCCGTGACCCTTTCCCCAAGCCTATCACCTTCCCCTGGTGGTTTGTTTTTTTCCTGGCATTTGGATGGTTGTCCCCCTTCCAAAAGATTGGAATGCTTCTCATAAGGCTTTGTTACTGGCAGTAACAACATTAAGTTAAAGTATTGGCTTAATCGTTGGTATTTTTGGTATGTTGTTCCTGCCTCCTTTGACCTCAGCTTCACCCACCATGAGTATAGCGCCCCAGAGAGCTTCTTCAGAATGGACTTGGCCTTTGTGCTGAATGTGGCTCCACCCCTGCTGGAATAGACAATGAAGTGGGTGCCATTTCTGGCTTATACAAGGTGAGAAGA
This sequence comes from Varanus komodoensis, assembly GCF_004798865.1. NCBI lineage: Eukaryota > Metazoa > Chordata > Lepidosauria > Squamata > Varanidae > Varanus > Varanus komodoensis. Next base: position 7,710,116 of record NW_025336346.1, read on the forward strand.
AGACAACCGGGTCATAGTTAAAATCCTAACCGGTTACGTGATGAAGCTTCTCTCCAAACACTCAGCTAGAGCAAACGCCTTCCCCACCGCCAGCTCTCCCCTTCCTTTTGTGCAGCTGAAGTTGCTTAAGCATTCTGCTAGCTTGCTGGTTTATTACCACAAACAGCACCATTATATAACAAAGCTATGCACAGTGCATTGCAGCATAGATCGCATCAAGCTCCAAGAATCCTGCTTTAATAGTCTGTTCATTTAGTCCTAGGCCAGCATGCTGAAAAAGCAACAAGAGGTTAGGCTGTGGCTAAAGGGGGAGACGAATCCCCACCCTCTCTGCGCTTGAATTTGCGCTTTGTGTTTGGAGACGCGCATGGGGAGAAAAAGGATCGGGATGCTCCGGGAGCAGCAGCTGGGTCATATGCGCAGGCCCGGTGACTGTGATGCTACTTATCTAATGAGCGTGTGGAGTGGCTCAAAATGGTTACTGTGTGCACTGGAGATGCAGGAATGTTGTTAAGGCATCGCTGCACGTACAGTGTGCGAGCGGCAGAGTACAGGCAGTGCCTGTGCTGCAGAATAAGCAGTTTCAAGGGAGGAGCAACTGGCACAGCATAATCATTGTCTTCAGCAGAAGATATTATTCTGACCCTTCAGCAGCCACCTAAGCGTGATTACTGACTCTCCAGTGCTTTCCGGAGTAGTGGCAGTGGCAGCTTGATGGTGCAGCAAGGAAGATGCTGGTCGCCACGCGCGTGGTGAAAGGAAGAAGGTTCTAATTATTTGTTCTTACCCTCCGATTTTGAGCTCTGAGTTGATTTGTTCCATAATGATTGCGAGGCAGGAATTTTAATGATACTTCAAAGTCGCTTCCTTTAGTTGCATCATCCAACCAAGTAATTATTTGACCAATCTTTTCTTCTTTATTTTAAACTGGAAGAGCTTAGAACAAGGGACATGGAGATAAAAGGAGGTATTTTTCCTGACTGAGCTGCTGTTATTTTTCTACTGCATACATGCCCTTGAATGTACACACCAGTGTGAAATATGTTGTTGAGGAATCAGGATAACTGGACTTTTTCAGGCAAAGGTGTCTGACATTACTGCAAGGATGTAGTAAGGGGATCCACCAGCAGAACATGACACGAGGAAGATAGAGAATAATAGTCTTTTAAGGAACAATCTTGTGCGTGTTTAGACCAAAAGGCGCCCTATAATTCCCAGTATTCTGCAGCCAGCCCTTACCATGCAAAGAGGCACAACTCATTTACAGTGCAATCCAACTGAAAAGCCCGAACATGTACTGATTACAGCCTTGGTGTATCAGGTGCTTCGGCTCTTATGAAATGTACCCTGAGATGGACTGAATGGAAAAAAAAATAATAAACTGAGTGAAATTAAGGCAAAAAGACATGCATGCTGTACTGAAGAGTGTGGAATGTGAGCAATCAAGTTGAGAAATGCTTAAAATCAAACAAAGCCAAATTCAGAATAAAATCTGCACAATGAAATTGTGCAAATTTCAAATTCTGCAAAGTTAAGTTTGATTTATGTAATAAGACAAACTGTACCAAGAAAATCACTGAAAAAACGCACCTGGTAGTTGATATTTCCAGAGAAATGTTCATGTGCATAATTCTGCTACTGCTTGGCTAATTTGAAATTAATTGGTCAATGCAAATGCAGCACAGTCCTTTCCTTGTCTACTCAAAAGTAAGTTCCTTTGAGCTCAGTGAGGCTTGCTTTCCAGAAATATAGGATTTTTACTCCCCCACTCCCAAACTTCTTAACTTTGCATATTTGGTATGCTTTCTTATTTTTCCTCACATAAAGCATCCCCTTCATTTTCCTCTTTGTACCACCTTTGATAAGGCTAAGTCAGCATTAACTAGCACATCTTCCTCCTTCCAAAAAGCAGTCAATAAAACTGCACTAGAAGCTAGTGGCCTGAATATTGATTTAACCGCCTTCTTGGTAAACTTCAGTAAATCCCTATAATATAATGTTTTCAGGTGTATTTATCAGTTTGTGGATTCAAATAATGATCTGAGCCCCTTTAGCTAAAAGCTAATTCACCACACACTTCTGTTTAGGAAAGGAGAGATGTATACTTTGACAAAACTGTGGCCAATTACAGCTTCCTAGCATGTGCTAGTGGGTGTTTCCCTGTGGTTTTACTTATTTGCATCAATATATTTTATTTATTTTTACTTGGAACTCAAGATAGCGGATAGAGGGTTCCTGTATATTTTTCACGCATGCACAGGCCTGACTCAGACCTGTCTAGCTTCATGGAGATTGCTACATCATGTGATGCATGCTTTATCTTGTCACACTCCCCTGTATGCATGATATCTCTATAGTGTATTCTTGCATTTGAAGAAGATTAATTTAGATTCATACTGAGGGAACCAAATTTGTTTGTGCTTGACTTTTCAACATACCAGAAAAGAACAAATGGCCCTTATTGCTCACTAAAATGTGATGGCTTAACTAAAAAAGTAACAAATCAGTATATGAGCAATACATGCCTTGCACCTACCTGATGTCTCGTGTACACATCATGCGTACAGAAACACACATGTGGACATGCAAAGGCAGTTCTGCCTGTGACAGAAGATGAAAGTTACTGTATTGCTTTGCTGTGTGGGTATATTGCTGAGAGCCAGTGTAACGAGGTGATCTGAGTGTTGGACTGAGGACCTGGCAGATTTGGGTTCTAGTCCCTGCTCAGCCATGACTGTGGCCCAGTCATAGATTCTCAGCCTAGCCCACCTCACTGGGTTATTGTAAGTATAAAATGGAATGAGGGACTATGTTAGCTGCCTTGGGTTCCTCGCAAGAGTCAAACAAGGCAAAATATAAATGTGATGCAACCATATGTAGTGGTACCCTATGGAATACCTTAAGTGTCTCCTGAGTTTAAAATAGGAAGAACTTAGTAATGGTTGACTACTAAAAAAAAAATTGATCTTGATGTCTCTCAGTTCTGTCCCTTCCATTTTGAAAGGAAGAAAAGAAGACTGGTAATTGGATTACTTGGTTGGAAGATGCAAATAAAGAAAGAAATCCTTCAGCAGGAGCTATCGCTGCTGCTATCCCTACCCTCTCTGATTTTATGTATGGTAGCACAACCCCGAGCAGTGTCAGCCTGCCTGGGCCTAGCCTTCTTTTCCATTCCCCTCAAGTCTGCTGGTGCAGAATCTCTTTGGGAGATCATGGAAATTAAAACAGTGGCTAGACAGTGTCTCAGGATGCTGCCATGGCAGCCGAGGGAACCTTTCAGCACCCACAGACAGAGACGGGACACGAGGCACCCCAAACGCCCTCAAATATAGACCTGGCCCTGGGTCATGATCTGCCCCTCCACCTGGAGCAGAGCAGAGATCTGAACTCAGAAGTGCTCAGCAATACCCAACGTTCTCTGCACTTCCACTAGAATATCATCTCACGCACTCAGTTCAGTGCTCCCCTCTGGCGAAGGCTTGCTTCATCTTGCACTTATAAATAAACCAATTAGCCAAAAGGCACCATAATTTTCCAAAGGCCTCAGCCCAGACTTCCAATGGATCAAGGAAAGGGAGCCGGAAACATCTCTTGTTTAGGTGGTGCCTTTGCACACTGCGTTGTCAAAGTTCATTCTGTTGGCTACTGTTGCAGAGCCATGCCACCTTCCCAAATGCTGTGCTCCCTCCTGCTAGGGCCAGCTGCTTAGGGATGTCATTAATAGATAAACAAGCATTTTAAAGCACTTCCCGCACCACCCAGATACCAATTCCTGCCTTCATCTTCTCCTATAAGCAGCATGTGTCTGCGCGCCTGCACAGGCACACATGTGCATTGCATCGCAGTGCCGCTTGAACCACAGGTCAGAAGCAGGCCGCTGCACCACGCTGCATGGCAGGACTGGTCCTGAGATGCTCTGGCCAAGCGTGCTTTCCCTGAAAGCAAACATGCAGCCGTTGGGACTCTTATGTTCTTGCGAACAGAACTCTGCTCACAGGATACTCTTGCAGGGGAAGGGGCAAGAAAAGAGGCTCCGGATGGTTGGGAGACTCTCGAGAACAGCATAGGAGGGGATGCTGACGCATGCAGGAGAGAGCTGCAATTGCAAAACTTGTCTTTCCTCCATCCCTTCCTCCTGTGGCAGGCAAAAAGACGCAAAGAAACAAACAAACAAACAAAGCACTTCAAACAATGCCTGAAACTATTTTTGCTTAAGTATGGTGGAAACAGTTGCTCTGAGTTGCCTTGAGTTTATATGACTGTTTGAACTATGAAACAGTCACTGCAAATACTTATCCAACCCTCAGAATCTTTCACAAGTGCTAATACTTGTAGACTTTGACTGACTTTTGCTAGCTGGCTTTAAAATGATAGGGGAATATTTGGTATGTTTTAGAATTTTAATAGACTTTATTTGGAGTCATTTTTCTGGTTCAAAAAGTTTTACCGGTATCACACCATTGGAATGTATTGGAGTCTCTCTAGTTTTTGCAGAGTTCTGTTAACTGGAAGCATACCTAAACTCCAGAAGGGAAGCATAAGGTAATATATCTCAAAACACTTTCCTCCGAGGCATAAGTCTATAAATCCTGCTGGAGAAAAGTGGGCAACTGGAAGGAGAAAAAGATGAAGTTGCCGCACAAAGCCTTAAAATCACTGGTACCAGTAGCCCTCCATCTGGAAACACCTGTAGTGATGCTGAAAGCACCATCTGTTGGATTCCTGCCTGCCATGGAGCCGTTAAAGAGACCTGCTAGAAGACAATGGTTGGCAACCTCACCGGCTCCACACAATCAGGATTAAAAAACCCTCTGCATTGCTTCAGATGTTAGTGAGTTTCCTACAAGTCAATTCAAATCAGTGAATTCAAACTAGACCCCTTGTTTTTCTTTGGCATTATTCTTAAAATTGCTTCTTTTGCAACACCTCAGCAATTGCCTTGCTCCCATAGGAGAGTTGTTCTGTCAGCCCAAAAAGGAAGGGGCACCTCGGGGTGCCTCTCTGACGGGCATAACTGTGCATTTGCTGACTAGCTACAATTTGACTGAAGGAGAGAAGGGATTAATCCCTGCTCCTCTTTGAAGGAAACCGTAAGTGCAGAAATGTAATGCTTTTGTTTCAGTTGTTACAACTTGAAATACAGATGGAAATGTTGCTGGATAAATCCGTCATGCGAAGTCTGAAAAGATCTGAGTCTGCTACTAATCTATAGATTGGTCTTACTATACAGCTGTTAGCACGTGAATGAAAGAGAAAATGAACATATATTGCACATTTTGTGCATGCTGATTGCATGCTTCATTGATTTATGTAGGGTGTTATTTAACTGGCATCTGAGTTCTTAGCCATACTGGTGCTCTTTTTAATTAAAAGAGGAAAATGAACGTTTTGTTCATGCCATTTAAAATGTGTTTAAGAAAAATGGACTAAAGTTAAGTAATTGGATTTAGTTATCAACTCTGAAAGGTTGACTGCAAGAGGGAAGTACAAAGCAACAGGGATCCAGCAAAGGTCAAATGAAGCCTCTCTTTCGATAATGCCTCTGGACTGCAGGTATCCAGCAAATAATTGGCAGCGGAAAAGCAGCCATTTTTGGGGCCTGCTGCAGAAAAAAAACCTGTTAGCTAAAAAAGAACATGGATTAGGGAATGTGATTGATGCATTGTAATTCTTTTCTGCTTGATATCCTGGGGCAGATTTGATTCATGACCTCCTGAATCCAAAATATTTGGATTTGTGCCAGTTGAGTTGTGTCAACTGAAAGAAGCTGAAATCAAACACTTCAACTGAACTGGGGTATACTTTTAGGGCCTAGTTTTCCCCAACTGTGTGTCCGCCAGATGTGCTGGGCTATAATCCCCATCACGCCAGCCAGCAAGTCAAGCTAAACAATGCCACAAGCAAATCTTCAACTTTCTCCCAAACAACCCCTTTTCCATGGGTTGCTTAATCCACAGCCTGTTGTGTTGTGTAAGTCAGCCCATTGTTGACATTCTGTGACAGAAAATTTCTGAAATGTGAAAATTAATATTTCATTGTATATTTGAATAATTCTTATACTGATTGGGGTTGGCCTTTGGCCTTCGGAATCAGCATTAGAGCTCATTCAGTGTTCTAAGTCAGGTTATAAAGCATTAGGTACATGCTCAGCACATCACCGTGTTCTTTGTCTTGGCTCCACACTGTCACTGTGGTTTATTTATTTATTTACAATATTTTTACTTCATCCTTAACAAACGTCTGAGGATGGCTTACAACATAATTAAACCAAACACAACACAGCAAATACAACAAGCATAATAAAATGTGACTAAGCATGACTTGCTTAGTTAAAATATTTAAATAGTAACACACTGGGCTAATAAAAAGGTTTTTAGCTGGCACGGAAAAGAATATAACGTTGGTGCCAGGCAAACCTCTTTGGGGAGCGCATTCCACAGTTGGGGTGCCACCGTGGAGAAGGCCCTCCTCCAGGTATTCACTCTCCTAACCTCCTTCAAGAAGGGTTCCCAGAGCTGGGCCTCTGCCTCTGGTCTTAAGGGGTGGAAGGGAATATAGATAGGTTTAAGCTGTAATTGCACACCAGTTAACCTAGGAGTGAATCCCACCGAACTCTTAGCCTGGTGGCAGAGATTCTGTTGTCCTCTCCTCCCTGTGAGAAAGAAGCAGGGATGCATGTCACGATTTTTGCCAAGGGAATAGAGATGAAGGGCCATAGTTGTGCAAACTTGCAAAGATGAGAAACATCACAACAGAATATAAGGTTGATGTGAACATTTCAGTGAAAAAATAGCAGCTGGCTGCTGATGTAATGAACCAGTTCTATTGGAAATAAATGACTAACAGTACTCTGCGGCCCTGAAAGGAAAGATGGGGTTTTGTGGGCACAGAAATAAATAGATGAATCAAATGTAAATGGCAAAGTAGACCTATATTCCATTGCATGGTAATGCATCAGAAAGAACTTGTCAGATAGCTACTAATGATCTGTAGAAAAGTGGAGGGTTATTGTCCTTCAAAATCCTCCCTGCTTCAAGATGGGATGAGAAATTTTTATTCCATCATTATAACCATTCATCAGAACATTGTTCATTTTTAGCAAAAGTTTAAAAAATTACTTTCATTTCGCCGTAACTGAAAAATGACATGGTAACAAAGACTTTAAAAATGAGTGTGGGACTTTTGAAACTTCCCAAGAGCAAGCCCATTTACACCAAAATCAAATTGGCTGCCTAGTCCTTACTTTCTCTATAGTTCTTTAGAAAAGATACCTGGAATTGCCATATAATGTACTTGAATAGCTTGCATAACTTGAAGTCAAAGTTTGGGTTGCTTCAAATATTTCTTCTGCCTAGAGAACCTTGTAGAAGTAGCCTACTTTTACCTATCTGTATTATCTGTCTTTCATCTATTAATTATTATTCATCGATTATCTTTATTCTTGCCAATCCTGTCTTCTCTCTGGCTCTCACTGTTCTTTTGAGTAGAAACCTCTAAAGAGTTACCCCAAACCTGTGTGTTGCACTCAGCTCTTGCTACTTCCTCAGAGGACTTGTTATCCTGTTGTATCCAGGCAGACATCAAATGACATGGTCCTTATGACGTCAGTGTGGCAGAGAGGTTTTTAGAGTATAGCCTGGATTAGCTTAATGTAGGTTTAGAGGAGAACGTGTAAGAAAAAACCTCAGCTTAGCCATAGCCTTGAATCCTTATCCCAAAATTGCTCTGTTGATGAACTTACCTGTGTGGTAAATGGTGGATAGAGTAAGAAGAGCCTTTTGCTCTTCTGACATTATTAGAGATACAGTAGTGATAATAGGGTGGAAAGGGAGTTGACTTGCAGTGTATTGTTCAGATCATGCTGAGTAATTGCCCCTTAATACCCGTTAATCATCCTGGCTTTCAATATGGCCTGCCAAAATGATTGACCTTTCACTAGTTTTATATAAACACAATTCTAGGAAGCATGGCACTTAAGCAGGAAAGTCTATACCTTTCTGGTATTTCAGGATAAGCTTACCAGATATGATACATCTGAAGCAAGCACAAATTCCACACACAATTCTGGTTTATATTCCGGGGCAGTGTTTGGAAGTGTAAAAGACAATGATGCGGAAGTCTTAAAAACGAGCATGCTACATGCTGGCTATTTTGAACGAACAAATGCCCTGCCTATTAGCCAAAACAGATTTTTGAGTCCTCTTCCCCTTAACATCCCATTCATCTAGTTGAATCTATTTCATGTTTTATTCATGACTTTCTGAAGTCTTTTACAAAATTACAATGCTTAACTAAATTGGCACAGTGCTAACAGACCTTTAAAAAAAATCTTCATGAACTCTTTTTCATGGAGGGATAATGCAAAACGATATTGAAAAATAGCTTTTTACAAACTCTAGAGAAGCTATTTAATAACTGCAATAACACACTCCAGTGTAATAACACACTCCAGTGATTTGATTAGCACCAGATAAACACACTGTTTGGTTGGCTGAATACATCAGGTATAACGCGCACAGTTCCAGTGAACATGGTGATTTTCAAGCAAAGTATCTGCCCTCATTGTGACAACATTATGCCGAGAGTAACCCTATACAGTTTTGACAGAAAAAAGGCCAACAACCTCCTGCACACCCCAGCCAGAGTCTGCCTTTTTGCTCTCTGAATTTACATGGGATTCCACTTTTTCTGTACCGAAGGCTCTAAGAGAATAGCCTTATTTGATCTGTAATTATGGATGTATGGATTCCTTCCAACAACTGCAGTAACTAAGAGAGTTAAAATACTTGCTTGTTATATCAGCATCCAAGTTTTTTTCATGCTAGGAACCTGGGTGGTTCACCTGATCCTTCTCCTCTTCATTTTTATCCTCGCCGACTTTGTGATGGAGGGTATTGGCCCAAAGGCATCCGGTGAGCTTCATGGCTTAGTGGGGACTAGAACCCTGATTTCCTGCATTCCAGTTCAGCTGTCCAACCACTAGCTGGAATATTCTTAGGGAAGTGTTTCTTAGGAAAGTGCTCCTCAAATTCCTTTCCATAAATGGTCTCAGGCTGAATTTGGTTATTGCTTTATATTTAAAATGCACTATCAGTTTCACAGTCCAGGCAGTGAAAACCAGGGTAAAATGTTCCTAGTGTGAAGACTTAGAAAGCCCACAGTGGTTTGGGATCTGCTTCCAGAAAGACTGTCTTGTTCCATGTGACCCAGGTTTAAAGACGGTCTTTGCTGAGGAGGCTAAGTTGACACCTCGGGTGACTTTCTGTGGGTAGGCATGGATCTTTTTATTCACGCAGGCCTTGGGTATGTCAGCTGCTGTCTTGGGCTGGGTGTTATTTTACTTTTTTACTGATGTGTTTTTAATTGTATTGTTATGTATTTGTTTTGTGATAATTTTAATATGTTTTTATTTTAAATGTTAGCTTCCATTGCTGTTATCCACCTTGAGAAAGGAAATAAATAAAGAGATTGCCCAGCCTGGGACTACAATACTCCGCCAACTGTAACCTTCCTAGGCACTCCATCCAACAACCGGCACCTTCCTCCGAGTGCCAGCTGTGAGATAGGCTCAGAGGGCAGCAACAAAGGCGGCAACTATTTCAGTGGTGCCCCCATCTATAAAATAACCCCCCCCGAGGCCCACACCTGGCACCAAATTTGCCCTCTTTTTGGCACGATGTTAAGATGGTCCGTTATGCTGAGATTCTAAAACATAAATAAACAAATCCAAAGGCCTGTGAGGACTGCCCATCTCAGGCAGTTGATGGGATGATTCTCCATCACCTGTGGTTTTAGCTGGTGTCAGTGTTGCTCTTAAAGTTTTGTATTTTGGAAAGATGCAAACATGGCATTATTTTGGTGTTATTGCATTGTTTTTATGAACTGTTACAAACTATCCAGAGAGCTTCAACTATTGGGCAGTATAGAAATACATAAATATATATTTGTATTACATGACACTTATGTACCATCTTTTTTCACTTGTGAGGAACTCTGGGCAATGTTCATCATCCTCTTCCACTTCATTTCATCCATGCAACAACAACCCTGCAAGGTGGGTTGGGCTGAATGAGTGACTGGCCCAAAGTCACCCACTGAGCTTCATGGCTTAGTGGGGGATGAGGACCCAGATCTCTTGGGTCCCTAGCCCAGTGCTCTCACCACCACACCACACACCACACCACACCACCACTGAATACTATGGCTAGTCCTGCAGCTTGCAGTTTATTCAGAAAACCAGCAGAAAATTTCTGGAATCTGCAGGCAGGCCTGAGAAGGATTCCAATCTAAAACCCCGGACAGCTGGTGCCAACTCCATGTCCAGCCAGGTAGATGAGAGACCTGACTCGATTGCAGATGGTTCACCACTGTAATCTCACCTGGGCACAGGTGGCTTGGCTCCACATGCTTCCTTCACAGCCACCTGTAGCCAAACAGGAGGTGAACGTAAGACGATGAGTGTGACACGAAGAAAGAAACGTATCCAAAGAACTGTTCCCTTGTGGAAGGAAAAGTTACAGCCCGATTTAATCTGGTACCCATTTGGCCAAAGGAAATAGATACCACCCGCTGCTTGTTAGGCTTGCTTTGCATGTTGAACGACCAAGTTGGTAACAAGGATTAATTATAGCCAAGTCTTGATTATAGATCTTGTCATTAAGTTGCTCCAAATAGCTGGCAGGCACAAAGGCTATTGGTGATGCTAAATAGGGAGGGATCAACAAGGTGAAGGCAAGAGCCCGGAGGCCAACAGAGCCTGAGTACACAACATACAGAGTGTGTGCTGCTCTGAGGGCAGAAGGAGGGGACAGTATTCCCCCCCCCCCAATTATCAATGCCAAAAGTGTCCCCCTTTCTGGAGGAGATCGTTGCAGAAGGATTGAGCATGCTCTGATTAGGCTTCACTTTGCCTCAACTTTTGGACTGACAGTGAAGAATCCAAGTCTTTTACTCCAAGTCTCAAGTCAAGTTTTTTCAAGTCTCAAGGACCAACTTTAACAGGAAAAAGGGAGGTGGTGGTGGGACATGTGGGCAGGTGGGAGAGTTTAACCCCCTGATGTTCCCCTCCTCACCTTCCCTTCCCACTATTGCAACCCCCTCCTCCCTATCCTGCCCCCACCCCTTGGAACGCCTTGCCTTCCATGCCCCTGCTGTGTCTGTGCCCACCTTCCGGCCTGTTGCAGATGCTTCCCACCGAGATTGCTCCAGGATATCCTGCTGAATGCAGGCAGGGAGCTCTGGAGCAGCTTGGAGAGAGAAACAGTAGAAATCTCAAGTCCAGCTGAGCCACTTGCTTGTTGCTCCAGAGTCAAGTCCAAGTCAAGTCACTGATATGACTTGAGTTGGACTTGGGAGCAAGTCACTCAGCTTGAGTCTCCAGCAGTGCTGATTGGTGAAGATCAATCATACGATAAACATAGCATTGCCTGCACTCCCAATTATCTGCTTTTTTCAGTGGTGTCAGCACTTATTTATTTATTGCATTAATATCCTGCCTTTTTTCCACTTGTGAAGGAACCCAAGGCAGCTTGCCTAGTCCTCTTCCACTCCATGTTTTCCTCACAACAACAACCCTGTGAGGTGGGTTAGACTGAGAGTGAGTGACTGTTCCAAAGTCACCCAGTGAGCTTTGCGGCTGAGTGGGGACTCGAACCGAGATCTCTTGGATCCCCAGTCCTACAGCCTCACCCCCTCACCACCTCAATCTGATTGGCTATGCAGTATTGTGCAAATGTCATATTCACTGCCTGATGCCTGATTAGCTAGACTCTGGCAATGAAGGGGAAAAAAGTTCCAAGGAGAAAGGACAGGACCAAAGATGCCGAAAAAAGGGGCAAAGGCTGCAAAACAGACTTGGAAATGTGCATGCATGCACATGCACACACATGTACACACACAGAGAGAGCGAGAGCTCTTCTCAGAAGAGTTAATGGGAAAACGATGTGCCTACTTATGTGTTGTCACTGGATCTAGAGCAAGCCAAATTTATAGGTAAGTACAGAATAAAATACATGGACTTCCAAGAGCAACATTTGCCTGTTGGCTATTCACCCCAGAGTTGCGGCTGCTCTCTAATAACTTATTTAGCTTTTAATCAAAACCTAAATATAGAAAGCCATTTTAATAGCCCAGTTGAGTCTTTTTTTTTACCCTCAAAGATTTTGGAGAGCAAATATGCCACAGATCCTTTTAAAAACAATGTTGTCCTTGTAATCATGGTGAGGCAGAAATAATCATCCATGTGTTCTTTTACTGTCTCTATCACCAGGGGGTGAGAAGACAAGCAATCAGTCCTCCCATGAGGATGATCCTAAAGTCCCTCCAGAGGGGTTTTCTTGAAGGATCGAATGTTTTGCTCGCTGAGCGAGTGGCAATTATTTATTTCTTTATCCATTCATTTCATTTCTATAATGCCCCACAGCTAAAGCTCCCTGGGCGGTTTATACAACCATTGCTATATTTTTCCAAAACCATTGCTTTATTTTTTTTTATTTTTCATTTTTTTAGTCTTCTGATTGCTAGTTCTTAAGTTGTCATCTTGTGTCAGTTTTATTGAGGCTGAGGTTCTGTATTTTGTGCTATTGATTGGTGTTGCCCAAAGAAGCTCGACACTCATTCTTTGGGGAGCACCCCTTGGGTCCCCAGCAGTTCATCTTTCATTGTTAAAGCTGCAATGGGGACATTCAGTGCAGCCCCGTCTGCAAGACGCTTTGGGGGCTTGGAGCTGCTATCAGCTTCCCCAGGGAGGGGAGGAGGAGGTTTCAGTTTGGAATCAACTCTTCACATGGGCAAGAGCTGCTCACTCAGACTGGAGGGAAAGTTAGGTCTATTGGTATTACTCAAGAACAATTTTGCTGTGAAACGCCCCGTGTCACAAGAAACCTGTCCAGCTCTAATAAAGAGCCTTCTGTTAAGATTTGCTGGACCAGGAAAAGGGAAGAGAAGTGCTCACAGCAATAGCTATGGGTCAAACAACATTAAATATTCAATCTCTTTCTTGAAACTTTTTAAATCCCTAATGAGTGGGGGCAGGACCATGGGGCAGAGGAAGGGGGAGCGGCTAACACTTTCCAATGTCAGTTTCCCAGAATAAATCTCCTTGGGTACTTTTTGCCCGAGAATGAAACTTTTATGGACAAATAACTGGTTTGGATGGTCATCTGCACTGGAAAAAATGGTTCTGGGGGAAGATTAAATTGCCCTTCCCACACCCTGTGGTCTTATCTCGAATGTGGGCACTTGAATATTAAAGCTACATGCTTGCTGGGGAATGCTGGGAGTTGTAGGACTTTCTTCTGTCTGGCTTAGGACTGCACCCTTAATATATCATCTAGTTCAACCTCCCGCAATCTTGTGCTCTGTTGGTGTGTTGAACTACAACTTGCAGACTCCTTCAGCAAAGTTACAAATTCTGGTAGGTGTAGTCCAAGACACCCGAGAAGTGCCTGGTTGTGGAAGACTGAAAGAGTAACATGGAGGTTCTATTGCAAAAGTTCAAAATAACAATTTAGCAGCCTTAACTATGCAGGCCACTTCAAATTGGGGTGTGCATGTGTGTTATTTAATATCCTGATTCATGGGCCATGAGATAGAACTCTCTTAATACAGTCAGAAAGGCAACCTAACCTGGTCACATTAAATCATCTATTGGGCAAGATAAAGCAGCATAAAAAGAAATGTGATCACATAACTGCAGTGTGGAATAAAGGAGGTTTAATTCTATCATCAGAGGTCTGAATTAGGATAATGGGTTTTTATCACACTGTATGTGTTAACTGGGTCATCTAGTATCAGGTTATTTGTTTCATCAGCAACTGTCAGGTGGATGACCAGCGTTAATTCTGAGACAGTTTCTGCACCTTCTGAATTTAATTTCCTTCTGATCTCACTTTTGATAATTCTCTCCCCCACCCCCACATGTAAGCCTGAAACTTTCCCTAATATTCTATGCATTTGATGAAGTGAGTTATTGTACCTCAAAGCACATGCCAGAATAAGTTAAACTTCTCTCAACAGCCCTCTGTTAAACTTTAAGCTGCCACGAGAACTTTTGTGTGACTCCTTGGACATCATTTTGTACCTTGCTTGCTTTCTGTTTGCTGCTGCAAATGTTGTGAAAGGATGCTGTGAGAGCTGGCGTGTGGAACAGCCCAGTGTTACTTAATTCCGTGCAGCTCTTACCACAAGTGAACTTGAAATGCTTGCTAGGTTTCAGTTCTCCACCGTTCTTTCCCACAAGAGCTTCACTCCGTGCACCGCCCATGGACCATTCTTCTGCGGTTGTACTCATCGCTTGCAGGAACCTCCCAGATTATGGGATTTTGTGCACTCTGATAGCAATTTTTGTGAATGGAAGGGGTACCTCCTTGGGGTCCACCGCATAAACACAAAGACAAGGCAGGGCAATACTGCTTTGGACTTGTCTAGCTAATGGGCCACCTGTCCCAACCTGTCTGGGTCTTATGACCTGCAGGAGAGGCCTTTCTGAGGGCACCCATGCAGACCAATTTGTGGGGTGTGCATGAAAGAACTTTCCATTCCCAAAGTGTGCAATGTACTCCCACAAGACTTGCACTTGTCCCGCCACTGGTGAAGACACACCTTGTGATTTAGGCTTTTATGTTATGCAGTAGTATTCTGCTTTTAATGCACACTTTTCTTTTTAGGGTTTTATTGTTTTTTATCTGAGATGGGGTAGTCCAGACACCTGTTTGCCACTTTGTCTCCTGTTACATGCGGCACCAGAAAGGGCAGCCTGGCCCAGCCTGGTGTCCTGAGCTATGTTGCCTAGGAATAGCAGTATCTGCAGAACAGCACATCTGGTGGGCTACAGACTGGGGAAGGCTGGTGTTGATGGCCGTGCGTGGAATGCACCAGTCGGTCTTCAGCAATGCATTTCTCTCTTTCTTCAGAAAATTATCTGGTTTGCAGAGAAAAAGGGGGGAAATGGTGGACACCCACAAACTATCATGTTACATTGACATGGAGTATTGGCCTGTAAGGTCACAATCCTAAGCAGGTTCAAACAGGGAAAAAAGTCCCCAGTCCTCAGCATTTGCCAGCCTGCTCAGGATTTCAGGCTCAGTAGCTTGAAAAGAGGCATGGAGAAGTATCTCAGACTGAGTTTGGAGCTGGTTTCTCAGGCAGAATGAACAATAGCCTTCAATATTTGTCAAGCTGAAGGCACTGTGAGCACCTGCAATTTAATAGTTGCACAGGGGGCAAACATTACCTGGGAGAGATTTTCTCCATCATTATTTTTTCATATCGGAAAAATGCAACACCTGTTGACCTTATGCTGATCAGGCAGACGTTCTAAGTGGAGAAGCTTTGCCAGAAAAAGGAAGAGAAAGTGGCAACGCTGACCAGTGATATATTTTCCCATGATCAGGGATGAATTTCTCTAGTTGCTCCAAAATGTATGTGAAATATAAATCTGACCACATGGGGGCACCTTCACCAGGGAAAATGGCACAGGAGAAGGAAAGACCTCCTTATGGCTATGTTTGCCTACTAGAAAATAATTGAGTTCGACTCATCTTCAGAGCTTTTTTAAAGTTCAGCTGTCAATCTATGGCACAGAGCTGTTCATTTTCAGAGCTGAAGCGGAGCGCCAGCACCTCTTTAGCCTGCTTACGAGGAAGGAAGTACATGGATTGAAATGAGGCTTAATTCGAAGTGAACATGCCACAATTTGATGCAAAGTTTCCAGATTTTAATTTTGTTTGCTTACTTGTCTGCTGCCTGCCAAATGTAAAATAGAATGAGCTGAATACAGCAAGTTCACATTTTGTTGCAACATTAATAGTTGAACTCATTGTGTGGATCTGTTAGGACAGTGATTTGAATGATGCACATTTTAATTGATTAATTAATTAAAAGCTTTTATAGGCTGTCCACTACAAGTATCTCAGGACAGCTTACAAGAAAAAGAAAAAAAACCTGAAAATATAAAACAAAAAACAGAAATGCTATTACTACTACTACTACTAATAATATCCAAAGCTGGATATTCCGTACTGGATTTTATCAGGCAATTCATGCTTCTGCTTTGTGCCAAGATCAAAGTAACTCAGCTGGGAGAGCATTCAATTGAAGTTCCAAAGATCTGCGGTTTGCTCCCAGGCTTTGGCAATGCTGCCTGGCTTTGTTTGTGGTCTCCTTTGAGGCAGTCTTCCTCCGGTTATCAGTTGCTGAGAAGAGTGCTCCTGCCCTTCATGTGTGAAACAGGATGCCAGACCAGAGAGGCCTCTGACTGGCTCTAGTAGAGCTCTTCTTAAGTTATGTTTTCCTCTTGGAAAAGTACTGTCCAATGCAAAGATGCACGTTGTTTGCCTCGGCTAAATATGGCAACTGCAGCTGGCCTGTGTGTGGGAATGAGAGTCCAAAGATGGAAGACAAGTAAAGCTGCCATCTTCGCAGCCGCTTTCTCAGTGGCTTCTCCTGCACCGCGGAGGCCGTGCAAGGCTGTGTGCCTTGTGCACGAAAGAGCCGGGAAAGTGGCAAGTGAAGCCCGCAGCTCCTTTCCTTTTCCCTGGTCAGTGAAGACTCGCTTCTTCCAGCCAATCTGATGCAGCCAGACTAATCGCAATTGAAACCCATCAACCTGGACACGGGTATGTATTCTTTGCATCCAAAGATGCACGCGGCTGCTTCTTATGGCACACCTGCAGCGTGTGAGAAAGGCTTGTGAAGGCTGGCAGGCCTCTTCTGCACTGGGGCAAGTGCAAACAGATCTTAAGATTCGAAGCCGTTCCCTGCTCCTTCCTTCCTTGCTTGGGTTCATGGGTGGGGTGTGTTACTTGTGGCCCTCCAGCTGTTTGGCCTGACACCTCTCATCTCCCCGGGCAGCATCGTCAGTGATGCAGGAGGAAGGGAATTGTAAGCCAAAACATCAGGAGGCCACAAGTTATTCATCACTGAGCTATATGATTACTTATTTGTCCATCTTTTACTGTGATCTTTTTAAAATATATGGGCCCATATATGCACCATATGACACAGCCCTGTGCACATTTAGATCAAAAAAGGCAGGGGAGGATACAAGTGCCAGCTTTCTCCAGCCGCCTGTGTGGCTGGTTTTCTGTCTAACCATTAATAGGATTGGACCATAAGCATCTGCTAGCTACCTGATCCCTTGAGGAAGTGTGAGATTTCTTACAAAACCTAAGCCAGCAGTGGGCTCTGTGTGTGTGTGTGTGTGTGTGTGTGCGTGCGTGCATGCATGCATGCATGTATGTGTGCAGGTGTGTGTGTTCCCATGTATGCATGCCAAAAAAAAAATCTAACTATCCATGGCTTGACATGTATCAGCTCACATTTTCTTGGTGGTATGAGTGAAGAAGAAGTATAATTCTTTAAAGTCAGAAAGCAACAAGGTTATATTCATCATTTTAGTGAATAATTCAAGCAATTCAGGATTAGTCAGTTAAATATAAATCATACTATGGGTAAGATATGCTACATGGCTAAGCCGAACACTGTTGCTACCCATTAATTATCTGACACACGTCTATGATTAGTCAAATAAGTGTGGCATTTACATTAATTTTGGCATTGAGAATCAAATTCACTCCCAACGGGTTTGCAAAGGTCTGAGGGCAAATTTGCCCTTTGATATATTTCATGGCTTAATTAATTCATCCTGTGTACTGCAGTAATTCAACAGCACTTTTATATCCATTCTGGAAAGTTCTTCTGGGCCAAGAGCAGTTTTGCTCACATATTTGTTATCTTTGTAAATTTGTTATCTCTGTCAAGCAGTAACATGGATGATCTGACTGAAGGAAAAACAATAGGACATGCATTTAGGATATAATTCCTTTCCACAATTTTTGCTGGTTGTATTAATAGTGAAAGGAACATGTTGGCAGAACCGCTTTCTGCTCTGCCTGAAACTTCCTGCACTCCATCTGATCTGGTCCATAGGGTTGGTGGGCCCTCCAAAGCAGATCTGGTGGCCATGAGCAGGACAGGGTGGATTGCAAGGGAAAGGAGAGAAGCTGCAAAACATGAACAGAAGTCCGTTTGCATGATGTTGGATTTAAGCCATGAACATCAGCCTGATCTATCTGTGTTTTGGGAGACAGGAAGAAAAAAATGAAACATGTTCACTGGAATCATTCAAAAACAGCTCTCCTTTCAGAAAGCAAAGACAAGAACTGACATGCTGAATCAGATTAAAGGCCTCTCCAGTCTAGCATCTTGATCTCTCAGTGGCTCAGCACATACCTTTGAGGAGTGCAAAAGTCCACAAGTGTGCAAGGGCTTGTGCAAGTTCAAACACAGGACTGATCATATGGGTTTATCTTTCGGTGCTGATGAGCATCATATATGTTTCTGCTTCATTATGCAGGGGCAGAAAGAAACAACCACACTAAATTCTCATTGAGCAGCCATTCAGAACTCAATCAGTAGATTCAATGGAGGTCTTGCACACACACACCCCTGCACCAGTGTGGCGAGGCAGTATTTTGTGGAAAAATGGATGCAGGAAGAAGGTTTAACCCACAGGAATACTGTGATCCTGCTAGGAATTGGGGCCACACTTGCTTCCACAGGAGTAAATAAAGCTATCACACATAACTTACTCGAGAGGCTTCAAAAGTGTTTGGAGTGGGCTGAAAGAGGGGCCTGGCAAGAAAACTGCTACTTAAGCTTGGCCTGCTAAAAAAATCTTCATTGAGGCATGGACATTTCAGATGCAAATAAGGGTTATGATTACAGATTAGGATTAGAGTTTGAAAAACCAGGGACCAAACAAGAGGCGAGGGGCTTCCAAAATGTTCACAGTGAGCAGAAAGAGAGAGGTGGCAAGAAAAATCCAGAGATGCAAGCACAGTTTTAAAGTCTACCTGGAGGTATTTTGCCTGAGTCTCATGTTAAATTCACCAATAACTATAGAGTAGGGTTGGGTTTTTAAAACCAGGGATCCCTCTAACTTCCAAAATGCTTGCAGTGGGCAGAAAGAGAGAGCTGGCCAGAAAAACCCCACTTATCTTGCCCTTTTTGAACAACTGCAGAAAGGAATGGGAATTTTTAGCTCAGATTAAGTGCAGGGTTCCAATCCAGGCAAGGGTTAGGGTTTGAAGAAACAAGCTTGGTCTTCATGTTCTAGTAGGTTCCAACTTCTTCTCATGCTGGGGAAAGGCAGTGTTGGCACATAAAATCCAGCAAGCCACCTACATTTTCTAGATCTACCATGGAGGCATATGCGTCTGAGCCCCAAATTAGGGGTAGGGATAAAATTCACAATAGGGTTAGGGTATGAAAAGCCAGGGACCTTTCCAACTTCTAGAGGCTTCCAAAATGTTTGCAGTGGGCAGAAAGGGAGAGCCAGCCTGAAAAATCCCAGGAAAAAATGTCCTTTTTGAACATCTGTAGTGAGGCATTGGAATTTTTAGCCCAGATTAGAGTTAGTGTCCCAGTTCAGGCTAGGAGGGTTTGCAAAACCAGGTTTCTTTGTATGGTCTGGAGGGTTGTCCAGTGATTTCCTGGGGAAGACAGAGTTGGCACGAAAAATCAAGTGAATGCCCTGTTTGAATATTCCCATGGCGTTATGGGCATCTGAGCCCCAAATTAGGGTTTGGGATAAAATCCAGGGTAGGGTAGGGTTTTCAAAAACTCCTCCAACTTCTAGGGGCTTCCAAAATGTTTGGGTACAAAGAGAGACCTGGCTATGGGAAGTTTTAGCCCAAATTATGGTCAGAGTTCCATTCCAGGCTAGGGTTAGGGTTTGGAGAACCAGGTTTCTCTTTCTCATCCAGAGGATTCTAAAGTGTTCTCATGGTAGAGAAAGACTGTGTGTGCATGCAAATCAAGCAAGTCACCAACTTTTTCTAGTTTTACCATGCAATATGTGCATGTTGTGGGAAGTGTAAAGTCTGTATCTTTTAAAATAGGAGTGAAGGATTGTTCTTTCTTAAGAAGTGTAGAATCTGTATCTTTTAGAATGAATAAAGGCCTGTTCTCATTGTCTCATCCTCCCCACAAGATTTAAGAAACATTTTGGCATCAAGTAAGAATTTTCAAGGCCACTTCGGCCTGTTGACCTCTTAGAAGGTTCTGCGCATGCGTAATAAGTTTATGAATAGTAAATGACACACCTCTCACAGATAATAGGCTCATTAGCATGAACATGGGATGTATGAGCGGGAGGGGGGCACATATTAAGGAGTAGTATGATATAGGCGGATGGGGAAGATCGTGACTTCTTAGTAACCAGCCAATGGCGAAGCGGGGATAGTGTTGAGCATCGGGGAAAGGAATGTATAAAATCTCTTGTAAACAGTAAAAGATTGCTCTTTGTTTCTCAGACTACTGAGGCATTGAGCCAGCCTTTGCAAACGCTTTTTGTTTGGAATAAACTGCTTGTACCCCTCGATTCCTGTCTCAAGGAGTTTTAAATCTCACAATTGGCGCCCAACGTGGGGCTCATGGCATCTTTCAGAGGAGGCGAGGAGGAACAATCCGGAGGCACCTTGCCGAGTTCGGCAGCTGGTGGTGAGCCTGTCATTGGCTCCTCCGTCGACTGCCTGAGCCGAACAAAATAGGGACAAGAATCCGGGTGGCTACAACTCAGGAACAGCGGTTAGGACCTCGGTTTGAAGAGTTTTTGACCAGGCAACGCTGTGCACAGACCCAGGTGAGTTAACCGAAACGCTGTGTGTTCGGATCGGTATTAGTCTCACTGGGTGGTCAAGAGGACAGTCTGGCCAGATGTGGTAAAAGACCATGGAGAGTCATAATAGTCCCACTGGTGCAGCGTCCTAAGGGTGAGTTAACTGACACGCTGTGTGATCGGGTCGGGAGTAGTCTCACTGGGTGGCCAAAGGACAGTCCGGCCAGGTGCGGTAAAAGATCACGAAGAGTCATAATAGTCCCACTGGTATGGTGTCCTAAGTGTGAGTTAACCGACACGCTGTGTGATTGGGTCGGGAGTAGTCTCACCAGGTAAACTGGAACTGCTGCATGATCAGTTCCTAAGCCTAGGAAAATAAAACCACTGGTAAAAATATGTAATAATTGTGTTGTAATAAGTGTGTGAGTGTGAGGTCCCAGAACATGAAAGAGAAGTCCAAACGGATGCGTGAGTGTGGAGCACCTAGTACGCGGTTCCGTGTCCCTGCGAGGGGAGCAGTCGGAACGGTACCGAGCAAACGGAGAGTAATTGCGGGACATAACTAATAGAAGACAGTGTAAGGAAGGATGGGTTCTAGAAATACAAAGCCCACTAAAGAGATTAAATCCCAACAAGAAATACCGGTACACTCCCCATTAGGATTTTTATTAAGAGAGTGGGATGAACCCTATCTGATTAATTGGACATGTTTTTAAAACAAGACTCAGATGATTAAATACTGCAGAAAGGTCTGGCCAACCTATATGCTGCAGGAACCAGATTATAAATGGAACAAGGATGGAAATCCCACCTTACAGAAAAACTTAGCCATGGCTTACAGGGGAAGGTTTTGCTGATTGGTCCTAAAGCATGAGGACAGCAAAATCATATTATGGCCCCTTTTGGGCACGTACTTTGGCAATGGGAGGATTTGGGTTTGTGGAGTCCCCTCTGACTGCAGCAGAGGTGAAACCTTTTAGGCAGGGACTACAAGCTATTTTTGTTTGTTTGTCTGTCTGTTTGCTTGCTTGTATTTTGTTTTCTGGTGAAGAATTGAGTTCTAGGGAGCTAGAAATGTTTGGAATAGGGAAAAACAGAGCAGGAGATGCTCTGTGCTGTTTTCTAGAAGGGAGAGTTGGGAATTATTAGAGTATATAATCTAGGGAATCAAAGAAGCAGTACCTCAGTCTCTTAATGTACACAAGACTTTGTCTTTGGAATAAAAGAAAGATGATACTCCATCTGAGTGGCTGGAGAGACTGAAGCAACAGATGAAAAAAATAAAAATAAAAATTGGGCAACTGGATTCAGGAATCCAGCCCATCAGATAGATATTGCTGAAGTGTCAGTTTGCAGGGAAGGCAGGGGAAGATATTAGGCAGAACAGAAGTTGCAGGTGTTAGATGGAAGAGAGGCAAGGACGTTGGAAGATTTGTTGAGAAAGGCACAGAAAGTGTATGCAAGGAGAGAGGATGAGGAAAAATGGACTCAAAGGATGGAATGTAGTGGCAATAGAGGAAATGGGAGTAAGTCAGGTAGAGGATGAGGTCAAGGAAGAGGATTTCAGCCCACACCTAAGGTGTGGCGAGTGAATGATGGATTAAGTGCAGGATGCTATCAATGTGGAAAAGTTGGGTACTTTAAATGAGAATGCCCTGAGCTGAGGGGAGGGGAGAGGTTGATTTCTTTCATGAATATGGACAAAGATTAGGAAGGTCAGGGGTCTCCTCATAGGAGGACCCACTGGGAACCTTTGATAAATTGAAAGTGGAACCATTTGGGAAAGACATGGTATTTATGGTAGGCTCTGGAGCTACCTGCTCCACAATGAATATGATTCCAAATGGAATGTAATTGGGGAAAAGGGGAATTGATGACTCAAGGAGTGGGAGGTAATCTGGTAAAAGTGAAAATATTTGAACCTGCTCAGGTAAAACATGAGCATGGTGAAACTGTTGTGTGATTTTGTACTGTGGGGGCAAATTTGTAACTTAGCAGGGAGAGATCTCCTAGCCGGACTGGGATTTTTGGTAAAAGGTGTTGAAAGGGAGGTAGAGACGAGGCTAAGGAGGAGGACCAATACTGATTTATGTCTAAAACCACAGGCAGCTGGTGCTTGTGAGGCCTGGAAGGAAAATTGAACACTTTGTGGAAAGAAAAAGGGGGGGCATGATGCCTCTCCCTGCAAGAATTTATTGCATTAGACTCGAAAGTGAGCAGGCCATAACTTAACAGCAAGAAAGGGCAGATGCCACTGTGACAGGTTCTGCCTTGGTTTGTGTTTATGTTTTTGTGTGTGTTTAACAACCATTGGCCACCTCTGAGTTGTAAAATTAAAAGAATCAGAATTCTAGTTTTTCCAGAGGATTCTGAAAAGGTGATAAGTTTGTTTCAAAGCACTAATTGGACTAATACCAGAAGAACAGAATGTATTCGAATAAAACAAAACTCCAGGAACTAGGTTTCAGATTAAATGTTAGAAGATAATCTCTGAGGGTCAGGAACCCCCAGAAAATGGGATGGGTTTCATGGGAAGTGGTTGAGGCCCATCAGTGAAGAAGTTTGGACAACCACATGTTGTGGATTATAGGAACAGAGTTGACTGAAATGGGGTCAGACTAGATGACCAGGAGAGGACCCATTTCTAACTCACTTTGTTTCTATGTTTTATCACTCAACTTGGAATGATGTGCAAATGATGCTGCACATCTCCTCTTGAAGGGCTCAGGTGCCCTATGGAGATAGAGCTAAAGGAAAAGTTCATGAGGCTATGGTGAACAGGAGCATTTTTATTTGCTACTGCAGTATTTACTGAGGAAGGGAAGTCAAAGAGAGGGCTGGCATTAAAAGGATGGAGGAAACAGCCTGTGCAGCCACAGCCCTGTGGGTGGACAAAGCCAGGAAATTAGCTATTGGGGAAGCTTTGGTGGTAATAGTGGCACACCCAGTGCAAGCTCTGTTAGCCACCAGGGCTGGAAAGTGGTTAATTGACTCCTGACTTACAAGGCTGTATTGATGAATCAACTAGATTTGATTTTGACTACTGGAGGAGGTGTGAATCCTGTAGATTTCTTGATAGGAGGCAGTTGAGACTTGGAGTAAGAGCATGATTGTGTGGTGTTACCAATTGCAGCACCCCAAAACACCCCAAAAGTAGTTGGCCAGAGGAAGGCCACATAGTAAAAAAACAAACAAAACAAAACACCACAGTTATACTGTCCTAGAAGGGAAGGGGGATAAGAACCAAATGAACTTTGTGTAACCCACAGCTAACACACTAGTCTTGAATACAGTAATCAAAGGGACAGTAGAAACTGGTTCTAGCCACCATGAAAGTTGCAAATGTGCAGGGAGTAAGAACATGGCAAGCCTGTGTGAATCTCGAGCAGATAAGAAATAGACATGGGAAATACCCAGTCCTTGACAGAAGAAAGGACTCTTTCTCCAGCACGGGAGAGTGTGCATACATTGATGTATCGATGCATTAGATGTGTATTACATGACCGAATTGGTTACCTAGGGTATAAAACGCATGTACTGGGGTACAACTTTTGAGACACTGCTTTGGCTGAATGTCCCCTTTTCTCTCTCTTTATTCTAAAGTGCACTAGAATAAGGCTGATTTTGGCTCTAAGTCTCGTCTCAGTCTCTGTTTGGCTCGGGTCTGGGGTCCACCTGGGTTTGCCCCAGCTGTTGACTGGCTCAGTCCAGTAACAGTGGAATTAGTGGATCTAGAAACTAAAGTAAGGGGAAAGGCATCATGGATACAAAGAAATAAAAGGGGACCAGGCTTGAAAAGGGATAAAGATTTTTCAACTTCCTCTCCAAGCTAACGTGGCTAACCAGGGTCTGTGAAGAAATGTAAAGGTTTTTTTTTCTAATCCACTTGTTTTGTGAGCTGTACTTTCCCAACACCAGATGAACTGGAACTGCAAAGACTGTGATTCCTGTGTTCTGCCTTGCTTTTTGTATCATCCACAAGGAAGCAAAGTCCTACAGCCAAGTGTACAGCTGAGTCCAGAAGTTGAGTGAAGCCTAGACAATGAAATCTCGAAGAATTGCCTCAAAGGGCAAAGCAGGTAACTGAACTGGACATTAGGCCATTGCCTCATCTCACACTGCTCCCACTTTGCAAAGCAAGGCTAACCCAAGTCTGTTGACCAAAAGGAATGGTGGCCTTAGACAGGGTATTCATAATCATCGGGGTCTCAGCCCCAATGAGGATAATATCTTTAGGTCAATGGGTCAAAAGGGGGGCCTAGGGAGCAAAGGAACCAGGCCTCAGAGTAGATTGGGTAATAGCGCTGCAAAAGTGCAGGGGAGCAGGTTAAAGGTGAGAGCTGGCTGGCACTGAGTTCCTTGCAGCCAAAGGAGGGGGTGAAGAAATCAAGGGGTTTGACTAAGACAATCCCCATCTGAGCTGCAGGGATAGAAGCTGCTTCCTGAGTAAGAGGAAGCATCAGGAGTTATCTGAACTGGCTGATTTGTTTGGTTGCTCACAAAAGAGGGAACTGTTGGAGAAATATGAAAATCCTGGCTGAGGGGGGTTGCTTATATGCACCTCTGTGCTAAGGTCAGATCTCTGTTGGTATTGGCTGCTGGTTCAAGAGGATGGGAATTGGAAAAGGATAATGGGATTATTGTAATTGAACTGTTAGGATTATTTCTGTTACCATCTTTACTACCATTGTTAAAGACTTTTATTAATAATACTGTTCGAAGTGCTATACAGGCAACTGCCAAGAAAGAAGAGAGGGGTTTGCTGTTGGAGGTGAAAGGTCAAGATCCTGTGAGTGATGATGAGGAGATCCTGGCTGCCTTCGAACGAGCAGTTTTAAAGATAATTCTGTTCTAGGAAAAAAAGGGGGGGATTGTGGGAAGTGTAAAGTCTATATCTTTTAAAATATGAGTGAAGGATTGTTCTTTCTTAAGAAGGGAAGAATCTGTATCTTTTAGAATGAATAAAGGCCTGTTCTCATTGTCTCATCCTCCCCACAAGATTTAAGAAACATTTTGGCATCAAGTAAGAATTTTCAAGGCCACTTCGGCCTGTTGACCTCTTAGAAGGTTCTGCGCATGCGTAATAAGTTTATGAATAGTAAATGACACACCTCTCACAGATAATAGGCTCATTAGCATGAACATGGGATGTATGAGCGGGAGGGGGGCACATATTAAGGAGTAGTATGATATAGGCGGATGGGGAAGATCGTGACTTCTTAGTAACCAGCCAATGGCGAAGCGGGGATAGTGTTGAGCATCGGGGAAAGGAATGTATAAAATCTCTTGTAAACAGTAAAAGATTGCTCTTTGTTTCTCAGACTACTGAGGCATTGAGCCAGCCTTTGCAAACGCTTTTTGTTTGGAATAAACTGCTTGTACCCCTTGATTCCTGTCTCAAGGAGTTTTAAATCTCTCAATGTGAATGCAAGTTAGGGTTGGGGATAAAATCCAGGGTCATCGTAGTGTTTGAAAAACCAGGGACCTTTCTGCCTTCTCGAGGCTTCCAAAATATTTGCAGTGTGCAGAAAGAGAGAACTGGCCCAAAAAATCCTGCTATCTTAGCCATTTTGTACATCTGCATGGGGCATGTGTATTTTCGCCTCAGACTAGGGTTAGTGTACAGTCCAGGTTAGGGTTAGTGTCTGGAAAAACAGGTTTGCCTGCATGTTCTTGAGGTTTGGTTTTCAAGCACTGGTTGCTGCACCACCTCCAATTCATGGGAGATAGTTCCTGTCAGTCTTTGGAGGGGGCTGCATTTTATACCAAACCATTTTACATTTTTAAAAACTTTTGAGAT
Organism: Varanus komodoensis; assembly: GCF_004798865.1. Lineage (NCBI taxonomy): Eukaryota > Metazoa > Chordata > Lepidosauria > Squamata > Varanidae > Varanus > Varanus komodoensis. The sequence continues at coordinate 7,736,536 of NW_025336346.1, forward strand.
ATATTGATTTTTTAAAAAAAATAAAAAACACCTTTTCAAAATTAACTTTAAATCTAAATGAATTTTTAATTTTAATTGCTTTTCAAAAAAATTACATTTATGCAAAATTATAACTGGAATGTGCTTTGGGTGGTCATTTTTAGACTAGTGTTTCTGTGCATTGCACAAAGCAACGAAGCAAAATGGAGCTTTGCAAGCTCCCTTGAGTGCCTCTCAAGAGGAAAAAGAGGAGGATATAAATTCAATGTGATAATACAATGTAAAAAGAGACCTATTCTGCTTTTGCGCTTCCACTTTGTAATGGCATACCTTTATATACACATATAGACTCTTCTTTCTCTCTATCTTGTGGAATAACCTGCCCTCCTTTTCGTATGGCAGCATCGCACAGGTGGCATTGCTTTCACTAACTGCATCTCTCACACGCACACACGCACACCAACATTACGAGAACAATGATTGAGTATTGAAAACGCTGTTGCCGTTATACTCACAAAAGGCTCACCATAGCAATTCCATAGCAACCTGGCACTGGTGTGTGGGACATCAGAAATAATGATGTGTCCCTACTCTGGCAAATTTGCTGGGTAAAGAAATAGCAACTTGTCGATGTGTGTTTATCCTCTCCCGGTACTCTCTCATGCCTATCTTTAGCGGTGAGGTATGGCCTGTAATACCTCCAGTAAGGCCTGGGCTACTTGACCTCACATGGAGAACTGTTGCCTGTTTCCTGGCCTAGCGACGACCCTGGGATGTGAAGGACACACGGCCTGTGGCATCTCTGCCTGGATTGAAAGGGCCCCGGGCCTGGTGCCCCAGAAAACACCTTTCCCATGCACTACAACCGCTCCATCAACAGCTGCCACTCACTTTATTTCAGCTCCCCTGGTCCCCTCCAACTTCCCGCTCCCCCCGACAGCCCGGTCACTTTGTCATCCTTCTCCCTCTGTCCACGGCTCATCCGATGATTTTGATTTGACTTTTCTTTTCAAACATTTAATAGGGAAGGCATGGTGTGCTCCAGGGCATGGGGTGGCCACTTAGGGGTTGCCATAGAAGAGGAAATGCATCACCAAAAATGGGGGGGATAATTTGCATACAATTTGGATGTGTTAATTTATATGTACCAATGCAAATGTAGAAGAGAGAATGAACATTTAAACAGAGTCATGGTCCATTTTGCAGTGATGACTGGGGCAGGGTCACCTGGGTGCCTGCCTCTTCCAGTCTATGTCTAGGCGCTAGCTGCTATCTGGCAGCAGCGCTTAGAAATTTTTTATCTTTAAACTGGATATGGACTGTTTGAAAGATAAGTTAAATAGAAGGTGTCTTCATAATAATGGCGAGACCTCTGGTCATGCTGAAATACAGGGATGTCCTCTGTAAAAGAGGATGCAAAGCCACCCTCACTGCGCAGTGAAGCATCTGATGCTGAGGCCACAACTATCTTGCCCATCTTCAGCCCATGCGGTGATCCGGTTGAATCATGATCCCAGCTGAAAATAACCCAGTATGCAAATCTTTGTTCTGCGTGGGCCATGCTTTTCAGAACAGGCCTTAATGAAAACCAGCTAGAAGTTTCCTATGCCTCCCATCATAGCATGAAATTGTAGCCTCACACATATGTTCAACATATTATTTTCATTTCCTCACACAGAGGCTCAGATTAAAATGTGCTGCAACAGTGGTCGGGGATTACCAGTGCTCAGGGACATGGTACATTTTCTCTGGTGTACTATACAAAACTGTGTTACCAGAAAAATTCTGTGCACTCTCTTGGTGGTGAGGAAGACCATGCAGGAGGCAAGCACTGATAGATGTCCACCTTGTTCTTCCTTGTGTGTGCTTGTATATGTGTGATACAGTGTCTAGGTTTTCTCCTTTTTCTTTGCAAGATACCAACAGCTTTAGCTCTCCTAAGGACAGGTAGGTGTTTGTACACATCCCAGCTGTAGTTACACTGGTTAAAGCCATTACACTGGGGAAACTAGTCATGCCACCCTTTGTTCCCTCCTACTTGGCACCAGATGTCCACCTCCACTCTGTAGTGCATCTTGGAACACCATCTGGACTTTCCTTAGCTGAAACCTGTTTGATGTATATTTGCAATCTCAACAGCTGCACTCATTCCCTCAGCCACAGTTAACTTAACAGAATCCTTTCCCTTGAACTGCTGTATGATACTGAGCTCTGAAAAACGAAATCTAGCAGCTCTCTTTTCGTTGTCTTACTCATCATTTGCATTTTTTAAACTCTTACCAAGAAGCATTTGGAAACCTCTTAGGTGGGCTGCATCTTCTGGCAAAGTCATTCATTATATCTTCTTTGTGTTTTATGGCCTCGTTTCTCTTGAATATTCAGGATTCCATATTTTCATGTTTCACTTTTGCATCCCATGTTATTGTTTCCATTCTGTGGCTCATGATAAATTCCTTCCTAGTATTATTTCTGGTTCCACTTGCTGCGCACACCTATGCTACAGTGTTGTGCTCCTATCTCTTTCAGTATCATGCACTCACCCCTGAAAATCAAGGAACTGATTGTGAATAAACTCAACCTTTCAACTGCCTGGGGCAAACCTGATGTGAGGAAATGGTTGGTTAGACTAATCCTTCATAGCCAGTCAGTTCGGCCTTGTATTGTGCTCCCTTACTGTGTAGTGTGAAAGAGAAATTGATCCCTTTAAGTACCCAGTCATCTGTTGAGTCTAGAAAGAAAATGGTTGAACGCTTGTTTTAATCTCAGAGAATCCACAGTGGCTGGTAGCTGAAAACTAGATCCAAGAGAAGTAGTTTGTCATATGTCATGTAGTTCCTGCAGTCTTCAGAATTCCCCCTCATCGCTTCCGCCCCGTGACAGTCCAGGCCTTGGGACGGCAATCCTGTTTCCCATGTCCTGGCAGTAACAGGCTTACTTCTGAGTAGGCATGAATAGCTTTATACTATTTATACTGACATTTAGCATGATGGAAACGGCAATGCTGAAGAGCAGTAACAGAGTGCCACAGTTAATTTTTTAAAAAAGTATATATAAGCAATATGTTTCTAGTCATGAACTCTGAATGAAAAACAGGTGCACATGTAATTATTACGGATGACAATAATACATAATAATGAATGCAGTCAGTAGAGTGACATTCATTTTGAGAAGCGGAGAAGGGCCATTTTGTTAAAACAAAATATTTGGATCTAAGAAAGTAATGCTCAACACATGAACACATTTCCTTGGAAAAAAATTCTTTTATGATCCATGACACTTTTTCTAAGTAAATGTATTGGGACCATTTGTTCTAAACAAATTTAGCTTCATTGACTTAAACAGGACCAAACCCATTTAAATCCAAAGACATTCAGCTTGGCTGAACAGTACACTCGGCCCAAAGTTAGACTGCATAGTTAGTGCCATATTTCTCATTGAAGCAGGTTTCTGAAGAGCTATTTATATTCTTGGAGAGTGTATGTGTGAGTGTGAGGGATTCCTACAATGTTCATGGTTAGGCTTAGCCAGCTCGTGCTAGTGAGACGCATGAGAGGTGAGAAGGTGAAATTCCTGTTCTTGTGAACACGAGAACAGATGGGATTGTGTCCAATGCCCATAATTTGCATAGTGTGATACATGCTTAGATCTTCTCAACTAACCCTAAGGATGTCCATACCAAAAAAAAAAAAAAAAAGACTGGCCAAAATCCTTAGAGGACTCAGATATCTTAGCCTTCCACAGCTCTGCCTTGAAGAGTGAGAATCGTTTTATGGCAGAGTTGCCAGTTACCCCATCATTCTGTGCTCACGTCATACAGCTTTTCAGCTGCTCTATGCTTCGTTCTGCAGTGTTCGCACAAAGGACAATTCTCTCATTAGGGCTCTATTTTTACTTTAAATGTCCAAACCATCATATAATACAACCAGTTGCACTAGCCCTGTGCAGACAATGTGAACTGCCTTGATAAAGTATGGAGGGTCACTAGCTAACCATCAAGTAATTTCTAAATATTGTTTTCCCTGCCCGTGCATTCATCCTTTTTAGTATTGAACATGTGCAAACTTTAAGACATTTCTAGAATATTTTTGAAATTTATTCAAGGGTTGCTCTTTTATAATATGCAGGGACCCTGGAGGTGTTTTACACTGGCATGCAGAGAATCTTAATGCAGTTCAGTATTAAATGCTGAGGGGATTTCCAACTGCACTGAAGACACCATTCCTGGATCTTTTACAACAACTGACAAATTCGAAGCTCACTGTTCATAGCTTCATCCACCTCCACTTCAAGTCTGCCCCTCACCTCCTCTACTTCCAATTTTCTTCTAGTTTCTGTTTTTCCTCCACAGTAGAGTTTGGCTGTCAGGACCCAGCAAGCAAAGGTGGATCGGATCCTAGAAAAGGTTGCATCCTTCCTTGTCAATTAACCTTTTTGACAATGGGGGTTGTGGGGCATTAGTTTGGTTTGGTCTGGTCTGATAATCTCAGCCTCAGCTGGCCGAAGTTGGGGGACCCCTACTCCCCTGCCACTGCCACTACCTTATTTCAGAGTTTCCAACCATTTCCAACACTTAAAACTCATTCTCAGTGAGCAAGTAATTTAGAGTTCATAAGTTATCTTCATTGAGAGAGTCATTTGGCATGCTCCCCTATTTCCTGAGCTGCTGATCATCTGTGTTTTGCACCTGCTGCCCAATTACCTATGCACTTTGATGGTCTGCCCTGTACTGTTGTCAACTTTTCCTTTCACTGCAAGGTGATTGGGGTTTGATGAGTCCTGTCAAGATGCAGCTGCAAAGCCAGCTGTTTTCTGCTTTGTCAGCCTAGGGAGGAGAGTCTGGCCAAGGTCTGGTAAGTGACGTATTGGGTGAGGTGTTATTAAATGTGATTTCTGTATTTCACAAGGAGAGCAGCCTCCTTTGTGTTCATGAATCAAAAGCATACACAAACTAGAGTGGGTAAAAGGGATAGAGCAGTTTGTGGGCTCCACAACAGCTCAGGCCTGTGAAGGCATAAAAGCAAAGATGGACTCTGAGGACAAAATGCTCCAAGAATGCAAAAGCAACTCAGTGTTGGTACCATTCATAATCAATGAAAATGCTTTGGATAAGTCTTAAAGATGTCTTCATATATTTGTGAGTAGGAAAAAGAACCCAGAAACAGCATATCATATGAGTAAATATACAGTAGATGTTTATAGACTGGAGATGTACACACTTCTTCCAACAACGTAAATGAGATCACCAAACAATAATGTGGCTGTAATGGGAAAAGTGTCCCACCACATATTTTTGAATTTTGAAATGGGACAGTCAGTTCTCTTATGAAATTCAGTAAGAAATCACAGTCACACATGTCTGAAAATGCCATGAAGTGCGAGTCCAGTGCAGCTTTAATTCTTTCCTTTCTACTAAGTGGGAGAGACCATGACCCGTGTCTCTTGCTTGTTCCTCTAAATCAATAGTCACAAAAGCAGAGGTACAATTTGCCAGCTGAATGTACACTGCTGGGGCAAATGAGGACATTATAGAGTTTTTCTTTATGGTGCCATTTCAAATTTTCAAGGGTGGTTCACATGACAATGTGTCTCATGAGATGTCATGCCATCTATTTATTTTTAAACTGCCAGTTGCCCATACAAGGTAGTATTTCTTATAAACAGGAAACCAAAAATCAAATTAGAACCCACATGACCCTTCTCAAAATAAGCAGAAAAATACCCTTAGAATATAACCATGGACAAAAAAAGCAAACAGGGTGCATGGCCAGTAATGTTGGATTTCTTGATAAGGACAGAGCAGCGCTGAATATAGTACTTGTGAATGAAGCCAAGAACATAAGCAGGAAGCTGTGCTTGACTGTCATGAGACCCAACGATCACAGCTCAGTGGCAGAACATGTGCTTTGTGTGCAGAAGGGCTGGGATTCAATCTCCAGGTTAAGAGAGCTCAGAAATGCCTCTTTCTGGACTACAAGTGGATGCAAAAACCTGCCCTGGGCTGGATAAGCTGGCTCTGATAAATGTGTGGGCAGACTTTTCATGATCTTGTCAAGAGAAGAACATAAGCAGCTGCCTTCTACCTAAGTAGGATGGCCATTTATCCACCACAAACAAACAATCAGGGAGGCATAAGCAAAAGACTAACAAAAGAAGACAACGATTTACATAAATTTGGCATATAATAATTTGTAGAGATACATTCCAAATTAGAAATAACCCCTCCAGTTTAAGTACAAGGCTCCCCTCCATTTTATCTTCACAAGAGGAACCCTTGAGGTAGGTTAGGCTGAGAGGGAGTGATGGAGTATCATGATGAGTTGGGACAAGATCCTGGACATCCTGGGTCCCCAGTCCAACACTCTTACTACCATGCCTCACTTGCTCTGCTTGGGTCAAATACGGGTGACCTTGATCTCATCACATTATTTTAAAGCAAATTCTTCTCTCTTAGCAAAGTGGCCAAGTATCCTACAAAGAGGAGTCTTCTGTCTGAAAGGCTGGCAGAAGAGAGTCACCTCTTGAAAGTGTTTGGAGGGCTATCCTTTAGTTTCTGAGCCTCTGTTCTTTCCTCCATCTGTAAAATGGGAATAATCTTGACCATATCTTACAAAGTAAACTTCATCAGACCCTAACATGATTATATAAATAACTGACAGAGGAGTAAGAATAATCCAAACATTGCATTTGACCTATTAGCTACTAAAGCAAGCATATAATTAATTACTGAACCAGATTATCTGTAATTTTCTCAGTTTGGGTGTTCAGTTTTTAAAGTAGGTCTATAATTTGAAATTTCATTGTATCTGACAGTGCTATTAATCAGCCCTCAACACGAGTGCAATGCATCAAGCAGGGCTTCTTTCTCTGGCACATCAGTTACTCAATCCAATATATCAACTACTGAATTTTATTCAGCGCCGTTAAACCAAACATATATCTTAATAAACCAGATAATGATCAAGGTCTGCTTCATTCAATATGTACTCTTCTAAATCAAAAATTCCCAACTGCTAATTGAAAATGTATCTCCTACTACAGTCTATCAGCATAAATCAAAGGCATGTTTCTGTAATACTCGTTCAACACTCGAAAGATGAATCCTCCGGCAACTGTAAATGTTTTTCTATCACATTCATTTGGCTATGCAGGAAAATGGTAATAGCCCTGAGGTTAAACACACACCAGAGGATTCTTTAGCTCTTAAAGCTGTGATTCCTTCCTCTCTCTCTCTCCCTCTCTCCCTCTCTCCCTCTCTCTCTCTCTTTCTCTCTCAAAAATGCAGAACATATTGCAGTAGCTACTGAATCATCACAAGGCCTGATAATACATACTTATCCATTTCACATTGTGAATTTCACAGGCATAGCCAAGTTTCAGATTGTAACTGAGATTCTGCAGACACATAAAACACTCATCATCTTTCATATAGTTGTGCTTGGGGGAATCCCAGAGATGTAAGGACAAGTTTATCTAAAAGGAATCTATATGAATGAATAGAAGGAAAGTATCACAAAGGAATATACCATTCTGTTTTACTATGATATCTTTATTTCATATATAGCCATTTAAATGATGTTTGAAATACCAGGTGGAGATACTGTCTCAGTTTCAGAGGAGGCAATTTTCTGAAGATCCCCCTAGAAAATATTCAATAGTTAGAAAAATGGTAGTTATTGAATAAGGGCTTGTTCCCTCCTTCAGATTGTCTTCTGAAATTGGCTGACACTAGTATCACACTTTTTAAAGCCCTTGTAAGCCATCACAAAAGCACAAGACCTCAAACCCTTCTTCACCTCCTGCTACCTTTTAGACACGGTCAATTCTGTAAAGCTGCAGAGCTTAAAATGGTGCATCAAAATAATTTAGCAAAGGTACAAAGACTGGTTTATATGAGCCTCTCCTTATAGAAGTTCCAGGTGCATCACAAAGAAGAACTGAACACATAATCAAATCAGAGTAGACAAGAGCATGGAGGAGCAGCCCAAGAGATGGGCAGCAGCCATAAGCTATAACAAAGATGGCACAGAAAGCCAACCCAAAAAAGTAATGCAGGCCCAGTGGCAGAACCAACTCCCTTTCTAATCCCTGTGGAAGAAAGTTACTAAGAAGGAAGCAAGTATCTCTTCCAGCTTCCAACTTTTAGATGAACTGAAATGTTTTTCTCAGCTTACATAAAGAGTTACCTTCATCAGATTCCAGGGTCACCAGGAGGTTTGGTTTTACCGATGGATGTGACGGACGACCCCAGCCTTCCCTGGTGCCCTCCAGTTGTGTTGGCTTACAACTCCCGAGGGATGGCATCACACTGGGGGAAGCTGGCTTGCACCGTGAGACAATACAAACCGTTTGCTTTGCAGGAAATGGAGCTCATCTTTTCACAAGTAACAAGACTTTCTGACTTCACATAGGCATCAGGATAGAAGAGCAGACCCTTGTCCACCTTCCCCTTCTATTTCCAGCTGTGGAGCTGTACCAGTCACAGCTCCTTCCTGCAGATTCCTTATGCTGCTGATGCAGACCTATCAGATCTGCTCCGTCGAAGTGCTTTCACAGCCTGTCCTGAGCCATGTTTCTCCCTCCAAGCAGTTACCCGTCTCACCAGTTTCTTTGCTTATTGATCTCTATTGTTACAAGCGTGTCTCTGAGCATACACAAAGTGTTGAGCCTTTTCTACTGTTCATTTCCCAAAGCCCTCTGGATGAACCCATCTGTGTCACTTCCTGCTGTGCCCCAACTGGGCTTCTCTCGAAGGATGACTGGCAAGCAGCCACTTCAGGGGGTTGGAGGTCTGCACTGGAGAGACTTCCCAATTCATTGTCTCCTCCCTCAGGCTGTAATTCCTCCATATTCCCATGGCCAAGTTGATTGGGCCCCCTGTCTGGCCTTGGGCTAAGAGCTAACTCCTATTGAGTCTCAGGACCTTGAACCACAGCTGAAGTCTGGGCCACTTCCGAACGGTCTCATAATTGGAATTTAAATCATCAGTACAAGCAGCATGAGGAACCTATCCTGAGTACACCTGAAATTTGACAGGATGCATGTGAATGTGCCTTTCTCATAACATTGGCCTGTGGGATGTCCAAGTTAACAAGTTCATTGCAGGATTAGCCGATGAGCAACCCTCAGGAAAGGGGATCACCACATCATTTTTCCCTTGGGGAAAAGCACCTTGGGGCCCAAATTTTCACCAGTGAAAAAGTGCCTAAAATGCAAAATCAGCAAACTGCTTAACTTGCAAAGATGTTGGATTAACCTCTGTTTTAGGAAAGCTCTGCTGCAGAGCAAAAGTGCTGTTATAGTAAAATGCAGGTTTGCATCCTTAGAGGAATGAATGCCAGCCTATTTAAATGCAAAATGCAGCTACTTAGAATTGCATATTAGAATTAACTTCAGTACAAAGCATCTTCAATTTAATATGTTTTCCTTCCCTAGTTCAAGGAGTTGCAGGGGTGTATTCCCAACTGGCTTCATCTGCATAGTAACAGTTCTCTAATAACCACTTTAAATGTCACTCAGGGGTAGGGACTAAAAATGCAGGCTGGTGGCAGACGCAGAGGAGCTTTTCCTTGGGAAGGGGAAGGATGATTTGGGATGCCCCTCCTTTCAGGATCACTTGAGGTGCATTACCTGCTGCAGAGCCATTTCGTCTCCTGCAAAGCAAGTCCTTTATTTTTCCCAAGCTCACAAAGTAAGGAGAAATGTCACTGAACCTAGCAGAGTTTACCTCGGAGTAGTTATGTTGGATCTTATGGCGAGATTTCTGATGCTTTCTAGGTAGGTTATAAAACTGGCCAGGGAAAGGTGTGAAAGTTGACTAGGAAAAGCAACTGGGTGACTTCCCAAGTGGGGTTGTGAAACTGACCAAAACACTCAGGACATACAAAAGCCTTTAACCACATTTTTGGAAACATGAAATCCACTTGCTCTGTGCTGCAGACACTTTAGAAAGCACACAGATGAAACAGCACAAAAATGGTGCCGAGAAGCATCCACTTCAACATGTCGGGAGCAGGGCTTCTAGTGACTGTGAGAATGGGGGGGGGGGCTCCAGCTACACTGCTCACTTGATTATGACATGCCTGCTGTGTGAATGGAGCATTGTGAGAGGTGCACACCACAACCAACAACTACTGTGTCTCCTGAAGTGCAAACAGTTAACAGGAATTCCACTTTCAGACCTTCAGTGGAAGCCTATTGACAGGCCATGCCCAGAGCCCTCAAAAGCCTGGGGTCACCTCGGGAGCATTTTTCTTCTTTGCCACTGAGCCTGCATGCCTAGGCCCATGTGGGTCCAATTACTCACCACACAAATTATGTAGTGTGCAGCTGCCCCCTTTTTGTTTTTACTCTAGGGTAAGCATGCACCCCTAGGGTAGGATTGGGACCACAGAATCCGTGGAGTGGCTTCTTTAATAGCCCCCAAGGCTTACTATGCCATGTGAACCCACCCAGTGACTCTGAGATACACTAGCTATGCAAGCCATCCTAAGATTTTTCATCAGTGGCTGCCATATAATGTTATCAAACAAAGAATAACTAAACCTGCACATCAGCAATACTTGGGTATCATAGCCGGTTTTCTCCCCCTCCTTCCAGGTTGACCAGGACAAAGGCCTTCTAATCACAGGGCATTATTATGTTAAGACTGACCAGCTTGCCTGGCTTTCTGATACAAGAGGAAGGTGTTGCAGTATCAGTAACAAAAGAAAGAAGCAAAGTTGCAGTAACAGCCATTAGGGAAACCGTGGGGTGATTATTACAAACTGAAAAGCCCTCCTTCCTTCCAGTGCAAAGAGTAAACCATGCCTTCAGCTGGACATCTGTGCTCAAGGACCTCTTGCTTGGAGCTTCTGGACTGCTCCGCCCTCTTAGCCTGATGCCCGATGCTTGGGTTAATGATGCTAGGCCTCCTTTCAGCTAGCTTGCTAACCTGACCCACAGCATCCGAAAGTGCCTGTTTCTCAGTCAATACCCAGCAGGCCTCTGGGTCCCCCAGCCTTGCCATTTCCTCTGCAGATTCTGGCCTCTCCTCTTCTGGACCAGAATTTGTATCCAGAAACTTTGCTCGTTCCAAGAGAAGTGGTCCAATCCTGGCATTATCTGGCCAAGCCATGTTCAGACCAAAAGATGAAGCACTGATATTTAAATGCCCTTCCTTGCATGTGTGCATCTTTTCAGAGGTCCTTCTGATATTATTAGTATATCAGAAAGATAGGCTTTGGCTAGCCCTTCCCAGTGTGCTAGATTTCTGCATGAAGGACATGCTTTTCCACACAGGAGAGTACTTAAAATAAGCAGTCCCGAACTTGCAGCCTGAAGTGGTACGGTTCCTCCATGGCTGGACTATGTGCTTCTGCTGTAGGTGTACATTGGTTCTATATCTGCAGCATTTAGGCGTTTGTGACATTGAGGATGAGTTAACCGAAGCAGCATTCACAGTGCAAGCCTCTGTGCATCTACTCAGAAGTAAGTCTCTCTAAGTTCAATGGCGCTTACTCCCAGGTAAGTGTGTCTATCACCAAAATGTGCCTTAATCACTAAACTGCGATATCACAGGAATGAAATAAAGTGTAGCAAGAGCATGAATAGCTGGCTCCCCATGGGAAGTGTGCCTCATACCTTGGAATGGCACACACCTTTACACCACCCATGGCATTTCGGTAACAGCATTTCCACCACCTGAAGTCACCATCTTTTATGCATGGAACGGAAATCCCAGAGTTACCTTTTTATTATTCCTCATTCTTCATTTTCGTTCAGCAGTCCCAGACAGAACCCCCTGTTAAGGTGTAATTGAGTCAGCTCAATGAAATGTTCAAATGTTGCTAAGGATGTTCAAAGAGCAATCAAGATGAAGACCTGAATGTTCTTTGAGCTGAGTTTCCTGCTAGACAGATGTCACTTTCTTTTGATATTTCTGATCAAAAGAAGCCTATCAGCTGAATAGATCAGGCCCAGTAACTAACAGCTCAGAACCAGATAATAGTGCTGAGAAGCTAGTAGGCTGCAATATAGACGGAGAACAGCACTCGGCACCTGAAAGCATTAAATGCCAACTGAGGAAGGAAGAGACAGGCTACCAGAGTGGAGAAAATCAGTTATAGAGAACAACAATGGGAAAATTCCTTTCAGAAGAAACTAAAGGGAGAAGAATTGGAGGAGCGGCATGCTTTAAGCAGAGATGTTTATCTTTAAACCCATTGCCTGAAATGAATGCCACAAACACATTTGTTAGTAAATATATCACACACAAACTAAAGTGTGTGAACTATAACGATGACCATTTCAATGTGAAATCACAGAGAGAAGCCTTTGGCTTTATCACCACATCAAATCTTTTTGGAGCAATCATAAGACAATCCTAGAATGTAAGTCAGAGGCCAGGAATCCAATTGTCTCTGCTGGGAACTGAATCTACTCAAACTCACTTAACAAGATGTCCACTTTCAGTCAAAGAACGAACAAACAAATGAACCTGCCAGTTCTCAAAGGCAAATAAAAAGTAGAAAAGCAATTTGGAGGTGGTGGGAACCCTAGCAAAGTGGAGGATAAAACTGATATGTTCTTTGGCAACAGTGCAGGATGGCTGTGATGAAGCCATCAAGAGGGGAAATACACCTCTCTGGACCTACATCATGACCAGGCAGACTTGCAGAAGTGCACAGATTTATTATTTATTTATTGAGTTTATATGCCACATCCTTAACCAAAAAGGCTTTCTGCATGCCTTCCAATCAAAGGCACAACAATGAAATTAATTGAAATGCCATTCAAGTTAAAACAATAGAATAAAACCAATAAAAAATTTTGAACAAACAATAATAAAATAATTTGAAAGATCAATTTATAAAGTGATCTGCCTGTTGAATTAACAAAAGGTGACAGCAAAATCAAGATCAATTAATATTATGTCATCATCATCTTATGAAAATGACCTCTATCAAACATAAAGATGCGCAAGAGCCCCCTAACACATTTTTTAAATGACCCCATTTGTGCCAATTTAAAAACTCCCACCAAAATTCCCATTTATAACCATTGTTGCCATTAAATTAAGTCAATGCCAGAGGGTAGAAATGGAACAAAATCCACCAGGGCAAGTGAGTCAAATCCATGGAGATTTCATCACCAGAGTGGGATTCTTTACCGTCTCTTATGGCCTGGTGGAGCTGGACTTTCCTACCTCTTCCTTCCCAGGGCAGCCCCTGGGGCTACACTGACAGCCAAGAGATCCTCTTAATGGGCTAAGCTGTGTGATCTCTCCCCCGCAATTAAAAAAAGCACAAAACCAGGCAAGGACCTTGTGTAAATGGATAATTTCAGCTAGAGGAAGGCAGAGCCTAGGTCTAACCCAGTATTTGTAACATTTGTAAAGTGTAAAGCATTCCATATTCCCAATTAACATATTTTGCTATGGATGGGAAGTGTGGAAATACTGCTCTGTGAACATTTTCCATGGCTACCGTTTCAGAAAAAGCAGCTCAGCTGAGCTCAGTTGAGCTTGGGGTATCATCTTTCACACAAGAAACTCTATGCAGGGCTATTCAAATGACTGGACTGTGTGAGTCAGCCCTAAACCAAGGAGTAGAGAAAGATGAAACTGCAACAAAAAGGTTTTGCTGTTCTCATTCAAGGTATCCAGTTATGACTGTAACGAAGTTCTGTTTCCCTCCTGGGTGCCCCATTGAGTTCATCTTGATCAAAGTGTGAACACACCTGAGCATGGCCTTGGAGCGAAGACCCTGGGCACCATTCAGAGAATTGCAGCTCTCTGGCAAGACTGCTTGACAGTTGCCTGGCTCTGCAGAAGTGTTAACAGGAAGGATGCGGCCCAGGCGAAAAGCAGAGTTGATTCCAGGAGAGAAGTCCCTGCGACAAGGCCACCCTCTGTGTCTGGCAGGGAGAAAGTAATTCCCGATGGGGAGGATGAAGTCGCACAATTGCATGCAGAGCCGGGCCCTACCTGCTGGGCCTTGGGCGGCTGCCTCAGGCAGTAGTGCATTGGGGAGCACTGTTGTCCTGGAGGGCTTGTCAGGAGTGCTCAGCTGGGTATGGATGTGGTAGCAGCAGCTCACTTCACTTTGCAAAGTGCTGCTGGTGGCCATCAAAAAATGGGTCTCATAAGGACATTAAGGGCATGATCCCAGGCCCGCTTCTGTGCATCCCGTGCAAGATGCGAGGCATGGTGGTTGGAGTCTCCACTGTCCCACACCTTGCACCCTGTACTCCATCTAGACGGCCCTTTCTGGATGTCTGGATGAAGCACCACAGAGGGGAGGGAAGGAGGCTGGGTGCGGGAGGAATTCGGATACGGCATCGGCATTGGCCCCAGCAACCTCCCTGGGGCGCCTCTATGCAAGGTTCAGTGTGGATGCCAGGAAGTACTTCCTGATGGTTAGGACTCCAAGGGCATGGATGGGATTCCACGCGAGACGGTGGAAACCCCTTTGTTGAGGGTGTTCAAGGATAGGCTGGGCATGCACATGGTAGGCATGTCATGAGCAGAGCCAGCTGGAGCCGAGGGTCAGACTAGATGGCCCAGGAGACCCCTTTTGACTCGCTCAGTTGCTGTTTCTATTAGCCCTCTCTGAGGTGATTTCCAACCGCACCATTCCTTCCACGCCAGCTGCGAGGAGAGTGGGACAAGACAGCATTTGGAATCCCAGCTCTGAAGTCCCAGAACCTCAGAGCAGAGGGTCCAAACACTCATGTCCCTGCACCCCACCATACAATGCCCAGGATCTGCAATGATCAAGCTGCACACAGTATCTGATTGCAGTATCAATTGATGCCATGCGAAATGGCTTTCCACAGTATCTTTCAGTCCTTTTCATCCCTTAAACATGTTTCACCTTCATGAAGCGATGGCTATTTCACTTCATTTATATGCTGAATAATAATAATGCTTATATTTAGTGTTCGAAATGTTTCACATACATAATGCTGCAGAAGATGAGGCATATGTAATAGCCCGCAAGCATTAAGTACAGCTATGTGTGAGTGAGCAGTTTAAGGAAGCCCAGCCTAAATGTCTAAGCTACCTAGTTTTTCAAACCCTAAGAAAACAAATCTATGAATAATGCATAACCTATGAATACAGTGCTTTGGGACCTATTCCTAAACATATGATATTACATGCATTTCTTAATTTAAAAAATAAACAGAGGCAACTGTTATCCACAAGGGATGGGGAAGGACAAAACCCAGGCACTGTCATAGCAACTGGAGCAATCTGAAATTAGGAGGGAGCCCCTCAAGGCTGCAAGCCCCAGAGACAGGGAGCAATTTCCATATATTGGTCTCCGAGCATTCTGCATACGCAGCAATAAACAGCGTGCCCAGGAGACATGGAGAAATGCACAGAAATCTGTTGCATCCTTTTGCAAGTAGAATTTTATCACGTCTCTCGCCTACAGCCAGTCTTTACTTCATGGAAGTCACTGGCTACATTCTGTACTGTGAAGCTTGCACAAACCCACTACTGCTCCGACAAGCCGATGGGACTATTCAGGCCCAGATGAAAGTGACTAGAGGCCCTGGGCTAGGAGGTCTTGGGAGGCCCAAGCATAATAACATCTGATCATGAGCAACAAAACCTCTTTCTCTTCTTCATCCACGTGATGAAAGTAGAACATCACTGAAATCTTAGTACTGATAAAAATAGGGTTTCTAAATTTTTAATATAAATTAAAATAAAGACAAAGTATATTTATAATATGTTTATTATAAATATAAATAATATAAATAAATAAATACAATATATTTGTAATAATACAATTACTTGACTATAATAATATAATAAAAATAAATATAAATATAAATTATAAAAATATAAAATAAACCTTTAATAAGTTTGCAAAAGTAAGGAATTAATGAAGATGTTCACAAAGAACATCCATAGGGGTATCACAGCTATGTCATAACATTACACTAAAGTCAGGACAGCTTCTTTCTAGCCTTTTTTGGTGCAAACTTATCAATTATATCATTGAAATCAGTAAGTCACAGTTTATCATTTTCTATGCAGGGAATGCTTAGATCAGACAACCAATCTTGGGACATTGTTGACTATAGATCATTGCTTAGCTTTTTAAATGAACTTTTGCCTAGGTATGTCCCTGATATTTGTCTTTACAAATAGAATAGAATAATATTATTTTAAAATAATTGGCAGGAGGCTGAGGCCCTCCTAGATTATGAGGCCCTGGGCTGCAGCTCATTCAGCCCCAGTGAGAATCTGGCACTGGGACTATTAATTCATTCCATGCTACTTATTAAAAAAGGGCTGCTGACCGAGAAATCAACTGTGAGAGTGTGGACCTGACCCTGGGCTGGGCACAAGGAGCCATGTTAGAGAGGACCCAGCTGTGGTGATTCATTGCTTAGCCAGAGGGAGCACCAGAGCAAAGTAAGTCCATCCCCTGCTCCCCTCACAAGCTGCTAATTGTTGCTACCACCTGTCATTCCAGGTCTGTGCAACTGGACTGTGAGATAAGCCACATAAATTGCATCCACTGGATTCGCACACCAAGCTAAGCCACAGTGGGTTGCTTTTGTGGATAGCTGCAGAATGGCTGAGTGTGGCATCTAAACCCAGAGTGAACCCAACATGGAAAATATTTATTGCGATAGATACTGGGACAACCTTATCCAACATCTGGCACACTGTCCAAGCATCTATCCCAGTGAATACCCAGCTTTGCAATTTGGTGCGCATTTTATGAACAGTCTTTTTAAAAAATACTGTTTCTTGCTTAAGCCTTTAGAATGCAACTGGCTGGAAAATTAATACACATATATATTCAGCCATCTTTGAGTTAAGCCTTTAAATTATAATAATAAGAGTCTAGCTCAATATGAAAGACAACAGAGGTAAATGTTGTTTGACTTGTGAAATGGGTCATACAAAATCCTATGATCATTCAGTTACTTTGCCCCAATAACACTGTGTTGATAATAAATAAACCAGTCGGCTCCAGGAAAGCCATGGAAGGGGAAATAAAGTCTCTCTCTCTCTCTCTCTCTCTCTCTCTCTCTCTCTCTCTCTCTCTCTCTCTCTCTCCGTGTGTGTGTGTGTGTGTGTGTGTGTGTGTGTAAAATCTAGTAGTATATGTTTCAAGGAGAGCCATCTTTGTGTCCACTCTCTATAGTAAACTCTTTGTTGCTGGCTGGCCTTCACCATTGTTTGTACTCAATTCCAGTTGCTGTTCAGACTCAGGGGAATGATTGGCTTTCTCTTCAAGTTTCAAGAGACTTCCAAACCCATCATTATTTCTCTCTAGAGTGCAGTTTGCTACTTCTGTTAGCTACATCTTTCTTAAACCACCATCTGGAAATAATTAGTTGCTTTACTTTTCTGTCAGTTACGCTAGATAAACACCAGACAATTCTTCTGTAAGGAGAGCTACCATGTTTTTGGCAGCAGCTCTCAGACATTGCCAAAATGAGCATCTCCAAGTGAGAGAAAGACACTGTTTGCATCGAACAAAACCCACAGGTTGTTTAAACTATGTCTTGTTAGAAACACGCAATACCAAGCAAACACACAGTCTCCACATACTCCTCAATTCCACTTTCAATTAACAACACAGTGAAGGGTTGTACTGAAGTTTTTCTACACAAGGCTGTTAATCAGCTGTTAATCTGCAGTATCAACTTTCAGTTTTATCACAGAATTGACATCTGAGCGCTGCATAAAGAAAGTTTTCCTTCCTACTTTTCCACCCTATAATGTCAAGGGTGAGGGTGCAGAATACTGCAAAGACACAGATGATTAAAAAGTTTTCTTTTGCTTTTACTATTAAAAGCTACACTTTCCCAATTCTGAAGAGAAGAGAAGCCTTCCCCAAATGTTTTTTAGACAGAGAAGTGTTCCACAAGATCAGAAAAAGCCCAGAACAATCAACCATTTATCAGCAGCTCAACAGATGCCATGGATGGGGCAGTGTATCTTTCTATATAGTAGTTCCCTGAGATGCCATGAAAGATCTCCATGTGCATGGAGCTGAGGGATGGATGTACACAGAGCATTGGCTAAATGGCTGCTGTTAAACAGGAAGCCTCTGTGTCCTTGTGGATTGTCTGGCTCCGTGGTGGCTAATGATATGTAGGTTATGATGTTTGGGGTTCTATTTAGACTAATCTCAATGTCAGATCTGCCTCCAGCACCTTGCACCAAGCTGCTTCTGGAGATTCAGCGTGGCAATCACCTTTGTTGGTGTGTTATTGACATCCTAAATTCCAATGCCAGCAAAGTGCCACCAAGCATAGCATTTTACTGGTGCAGAAGTTGTTGGCACCAGCAAAGCAGGTATTAGACCTGGTTGGCAAAACTGGCATAAGAATTACACAACTTTAATGTCAACAGTGAAGAAATTGAAATTATGAAAGATTTTGCATACCTTAGCTAAAACAGCAATTCAAAGGGAAACTATAGCCGTAAAATCAGAAGTAGACTGGGACTTGGAAGGCCTGCGATGACGGTACCAGAAAATGTAAGGACTGGAGATCAAGGCCAACATCTTCCACATATTGGATTCTGGATCACTTTGAGGAGTGTGAAAGCTGGACAGTAGAGAAAGCTAACAGGAAGAAGCATTGTCCTCTTGGCATTTTTATCACAAGCTTGAAATATAAAAACACATAATACAATTACTATTATTTTAAATACTTCAGTTTCATTGCAGGAGTAGTGGGGGCAGGACTTTTGGGGGCATCTTTCACAGTACAGCTTCAAAGCCAAGCTCACAGGAGAATTTTTTCTCATATGTTAAACACCTGGCCATAATTACCTTCTCATACCATATTTCAAGGGGAGCTACAGGTCAGTTAGAATGTACCTACTACTGCAATCTCTCTGCAGCTAGAAGGGCCTCAGGAAGCAGGGGATGTGGACAACCCTGCTTGGGAATCAGGGAACTGCTGCCACTCTAAGTTAGCAAAACTGGGTTAGTTGGACTGGGCTGGTTAGAAGCTTCCTCTGTATTTATATTAGCAAGCAAACTAAAGAGTGGTAAAAAAAACATACCTTGTTCTGGGATCAAAGATTTTATCTCGGATGTTCTTCATACTTTTTTGCTCCTTAGAATTTGAGCAAGGATGGAGAAAGAAAGTGCTTGTTGAGTTGTGTCAGCTTTGGGACACACAAGGCACTATTCCACCCAAATGGAGATAGACCAGAACAATTGCTTTCAAAGTTCCTGCTGGATCATCAAATAAGAATGATACCTATTATTGCCACAATTGATATTGTATGTGTGCAACAGATATTCTGTGCAAACAGATCCACATGGGATCTTGCAGTGACTCTGTCCAAAGAGAAAATAATCATAGAACACAGAAACAGAGCAAGTCAGTAGGGGTCTCCCAGGCCATCTAGTCTGACCCCCAGCTCCAGCTGGCTCCACTCATGACACGCCTACCATGCGTATGTCCATAATCCATTGATCTGCTTTCTAAATATATGGTCTCGTGTGGATCCCACTGAGAAATCTCTAAGGGCACATCCTATCCCAGGTTCCCTTGAACTGGAGGCCAGCGGGCATCCAATGCAGAGCAAGAGGAGCAACAGAGGTGATCTTTGCTTCCCTGTCCTCCCATTCCTCATTTTCATTAGATGGGCTTCTTCACCCATCTAGTGGGAGAGAGAGAGAGAATCCAGTATAATTCTTTCTACACCAGCTACAAGGAGCCGGGGGAGGGAGCTAGAGTCTGATTCCCAGCACTGTCTGCCAACTTGGAACTGGGAACTGGAGCTAGCCTATGCTCCCCTCACACAATGTCTAGGGTCCTCCATTGCCATCAGCTTTGTGGTTGTTTACTGTTCCAGATCCTTTGATGGAATGACTACATCACTGGCAGAGATAACAGCTGGCATAACATTTTGTCCAAAAGCAAGGCTGGTGTAATATCTCCTGAAATAGTTTGTCAATTCTTGTCTGATAGATTTCCTGCCACTTTGCTTCACAGCAATAAAACATTCAATCTCTCTGTCAATTCTCAGGTTGTAGAGCTGATTTAGTAAAAACACAATTCACCCTTGCATGATGGAAAAAGAAACTCACATATATCTTACCATAATTGATAACTTTAGCCCACTCTAATTAGGTTAGTATGCAGTCAGTGTAAGAGACTGTGTGGTAAACTGGGGGTGTGCAGGGATGCCACAATTTCTTACAGAGGGGTTTCACTTACATTGTGCATTTTTTCTAAGAGACTAGACAAAGGATGGTTCATTTAAAGCTGCTTCCAGAGCACAGTCAAAAAGCTTTCTGCAGCTATGCCATTTTTTCTCCTTAATCTTTGTTGGTGTTGTTTTTGTTTCCTGGTAAGAAAAAGATGGAAAAAGTAGTGAGGAAACACTGGAGGGCTACCTAGCAAAGAGGATAACATTGTGTAAAATTTGAGGGAAAATGTAGTGTGATTGCACAGCAAAAGCCTAATCCAGAATCATTCAACTTTGGGAAAACTTCCTCCAGATTTATCCACGTTATTGCCAGCTATGCAATGCGTAATTTCTTCCAGTGAATATTTTATCTTCTCCAAATTGATCTTGAGGTTTTAGCTGAATCTCTTGCATCAGTTTACTGTTGCTAAATACATATGTTTACTACTGCTAAATATAACACCTGGTTTGGTTTCATTCCATTTCTGTAGCAAGAGAACTTACATCTCTCAGAGGCCTCTGTGCTTTCAGATCAATTTTTTCCCTGGTGAGCCTGTATCCTCCTGTAGGCCTTTCTCTTTTCTGGCAAGCACCTTGAAGTTGAGCTGAATTCTTGAGCTGAGTTGAATTCAACTTGAGTTGAATTCTTAAGCTCATGAAAAGACACTCTCCTTTTTCAAGGTGTGATGAACTCTACCCGTAGATGTTCCAAGCAAATGTTGAACACTCAGATTGGCTATTTTGGGCAAGACAAGAAGAAGAGCTTAAGCATTCAACTGCCATCTGCACCATATGATAACATGCCCCCATAACATGATTTTCAGCATGCAGATATCTTAGGGGCAATTTTAGTATTTAGAATTCTATTTCTCACAGCCTTGTGTCAATTGTTTTAACTCAAAGATAAAAATGAAATGGAATCCAATTCAGAAAAACTGTTGTCTCAGGATTATTACCAATACCGTAGAAAGAACTGAAGAAACAAGGGAATGCTGAACCCTGAAACAAGACTGATGGAATAGAACAGTCACAGTTGGCAAATGCTTGATTTGAATGACTGTTTAGTCTGACAGTGCAATTAAGAGAAACAGGTTTTTGCTCACATGGATATTTAGGGAATGGCTGATCTTTCTGTGATAAAAAAATTATGCATGCAAATTGTTATGAATGGATTGACAGTGATAGGAAATTACTTGCTTATTTTTGAAAAGAGAAGAATGACATCAAACAGTTCCAAAATACCATGCGAAAAGCAGAATGTTCTAAATTGATCAGACCCAGAGAGTAAAAGCAAAATGGCTTGTCCGAACTACCGTAAGTCTTTTAAATATTTAACAGAAATTGGTATTGCTCCACAGTCAGTAAAAATGAGCAAGCTCATGATTCATAAGTGCAATAAATCATATGGTCATTTTTTGCTATTGGACTCTCCAAATGGAATGCACTTTGAATTTCCAATGTTGCAGGGGAGTTGTATGTGCGCTGTTACTGGTTTTTAAAAATCAATTTTAATCAAACTTCCTTCATTTTGTGACTTGGCTCAGAAGATGCTGGAGCTGCTTAGAATGCTGCCTTCATCAAGAGTTTGGTCAAGTGCGCAGATTACATTCTATTACACTATAGAGAAGAAAAAGTGAATTAAAATACTCTTATATACCACTTACTGGTAAAATTAAAGAACAAAGCATATACCAAAGTGCTCGTGCTTTTATTTATTCATTAAGGCTTTTATATACTGTACTTATTCTTATGTATTTATCACATTTCTATACCACTTCCTAACTGAAGCTCTCTATGTGCTTCACAACAATTAAAACCATACAAGTTAAAATACATTATAGAAGTTTAAAACTACCATATAAAACAGAATTTCAGAGCAGTGTACAACTTCCATTATGCGATAGTACTTTCAACAACATCCTCAACACACTTTCAGAAACAGTAAAGGTAAGGGAAAGGGAAAGGTTTTCCCTTGACGTTAAGTCCAGTCATGCCTGACTCTAGGGGGCGGTGCTCATCTCCGTTTCCTAGCCAAGGGAGCCAGCGTTTGTCCGCAGACAGTCTCCATGGTCATGTGGCCGGCAAGACTAAACACCGAAGTGCACAAAACGCTGTTACCTGCCCACTGAAGTGGTACCTTTTTATCTACTTGCATTTGCATGCTTTTGAACTGCCAGGTTGGCAGGAGCTGGGATGGAGCAACGGGAACTCACCCCGTTGTGCAGATTCGAACCGGCGACCTTTCGATCTACCCAGCAGCACAGCGATTTAAACCACTGCACCACCTGCAGTCCCTCAGAAACAGTAGGTTGCATTGAATAGTAGAGTGTATTCCAGGACTCTTGTTCAAGGATCATGTGGGGCTCCCAGAGCACTTGACTGAATCTCAGATTCAGGCCCACTGTTTCCTGGCCCAGTCCTCACATACTTTATGCCTCAGCCATGGAAGGGGTGACCCACCTGGATGCTGGTCATCCCAAGTACACTGCCTCAGCCAGTTTACGCTAGTCCCACCCCAAGAGACCAACGCAGATGCCCCAAAAGGGATAGCCCTCCACTCTACACCTTACTCCCAGGGCTTAGTCCTCTCAGCCAAGGAAACAGAACCTGCAATTCCCCTACTTCCGAGCCCTTGAAAGCCTCTGGTTGAGGGGAAAGGACATGCCCAGAGAGGGCAAACTGCACTGCTTCAAGCCAGGGCTTGACTTATCTAGCCGTACTATTTTCCCAGCAGATCCACTGAGCGCTTATCAAACCAGTATCTACATAAAGACTCAGATGCTGGCCCCTGTCAGAAAATGCATCATTGAGTGGAAAAACTCCTGCACTGCATATGAATCCCCAGGCCCTCTCTCAAAAATACTAACCAGTGGTCTGATTCAACAGAAGGCAGCTTCCGATGTTGGTACCCTCTGCGCACTGCTTCATTCCTGTAGGCATGTTGCATTCAATATCAGCTGTGTCAGGCCTTTCTCAGGGCCTCTCAGTAGGAGACTCCTGTAGATCCCAGAAATATGGATCTTAAGCTTGCCTACTGCATGAAATATTATTATCTGTTAGTCCTTGTTCACATTAGTCACTGTAACAATTGGATCAACCTACCTAGTGATTATTTTCCTAGGGACACCATTGCCCTGTGTCCAGGGCTGGAGCCCTCAGGCTCAGGGGCCATGCTCAGCTACCTGAGGAGGGCTTTCTTTGCGCTGGCGCCCCGGCTGTGGAATGTGCTCCCCAGAGAGGTTTTCCTGATGCCAACGTTATATGCTTTTCAGAACCAGGCTAAAACCTTTTTATTTACCCAATATTTTAAAGTTTAAAAAAATTAATCAGATTTTATTCATCCTCAGTTGTATTTTATCTTGCTATTGAATTTATTGGCTATTTATCACACTGTAAGCCATCCAGGGACGATTCATATAGGATGGGATAAAAATATCCTAATAAATAAAAAAAAAATTCCCAGAGGGGCCCTACTCCTTCCCCTTTGCAGGAACTAGTTTCCCTGCTCTACTGCAGCTCTTTCCCCCTCCCAAAAGGCTGAAATGCCCCTCCAAAGGCTTGCCTTAAACAGTAAGAACATTCTGCATTGTGGCGCAACATGCTGGCATTTTAGCCTCACCAGCCTTTTGCCTTTTGCCCCTCCCCCTTTGCCTCCTCCTCCCCTCACTAGCCCAGCACTCCGCACACAAGCTGGCAGGCCAGCTGCCCACAGGGTCCCTCAAGCAGGATGGGTGCAAGGCCTCCTCCTGCCCGAGCTCCTCAGCAACTGGCGTGTGCAGTGGAATCCTCACCCCCCCCCACCCTGACCCAGCATGGCTGCTTATGTACCCAAGGCCAGCCAAGTAAGGTTGGCACCCGAGGACACAAGGGCCTCTCTCCTCCCTGCCAGTAAAAAAGGTACAGCAGTGACGGATTAAGGGCCTCCTGCCTCCCTGTGAGCCTGCCTGGGCACTCAGGTGGGCCAGTCAGGCAAACACTAGCCGCTTCCTGTGGGGCCATTCCCACATGGGGCGTCCTCCCACAAGACCCATGCCTGGACCCTGCTCTCCAGTTCTTTTTTCCCTTTTTAGAAAAGCTCCGAAGACGCATCTGTCGAACATTTAACTGTCAAGTGCTGTTGTTTTAGAGCTTTCCACTTTTTAAACTGGCCAGTTAAGGTTTTATTGTTTAAATTGTTAATCAGCACTTTAGAACACAATCTTATCCCTGTTTAGACAGAAAAAAGTCTTACATCTGGCAGTGATGCTGGGAAGTGGTACATCCTCGACAACATTTTGCTTCCGGAACCTGCATAGGATTGTAACCTTAATGGCTTATTTTAACAAAAAGGGGTATAGAAATATTAATAATAAAAATAAAAAATTGTAGATCTTTCATGATATGATCACTTCACTTGGCCAAATGCGGGGTGGGGGCAGCATCTGTGCTAAAGTGCTGGAGACCATGGGAACTGTTCCCATCGTCTTGCCAAATGCCATTGTATGAACATATCTAGTTCTGCCTCAAAAGGCTCTTATCAGATTCACATCTTTCCCAGGACTTGCTGACATTTAAATTCCTCAGGGTCAGTGTATGGTTTTCTTGAAAAAAATCAACTTCTTGTTCCCAGATATTAAATATGTTCAGTAAATTGGACTACTCTGGCCCCTGAGGTTTTCCTGTCACTAGAATTCCACCATATGATTGCAACTTCTGCTGAAGTAATGCTTGGAATATAAGCTTCTGCAAGAACACAATTGAACCCCACATAAAAAATGTAGTACTAGCCAACGGCTTTCTGTAGACTGGCAGCATGTTTAATCCATACCTTTGCTTTGGCCTTCACCTTAGCCCACAGCTGAGTCTCTCCAAGAGCACGGAAGAACACAGATCTCACAAGCACATTAACCACTGGAGTCCCTTGGACGGAGCTTTTCACCCGGCTGCCAGGCACATGCACCTCACCACCCCCAGCCTGCACTTTCCCTATGCACACCATGGCAGTTTGTTCTTACTATTATGATTTCACTATATTTATAGTCCTCCTTTCTTCCTCTTGCAAGGCAGCTAAGGTGACTTCCAAAGTGCTCTTCTTCCCATTTTAACTTCATGACAACAACCCAGTGAGGGAGGTTAGGCCGGGAGTCCATGACTGGCCCGACATTACTCAACAAGTCAGTCAGTTTTGTGGCCAACTGGACACCAGACCCAGATCTCCTGAGTCCCCATCCAGCACTGGTTACACTGACTCTCTCGGAACCACAATCATTTGTTCTTCATTTTAGCTTAGATAGTCCCAACTGCCTCCACTGCCATGGTCGTTGTTCATGTATTTTAAGTCATTCATTTATTTACTACAGGATATGGATATGCTGCTTGTACCAGAGCGCTCTGGGAATAAAAATAATAATAAAGACTGAGATCTAATAGGAATGATGTACAAAAGGACAAAAATGTGGAAGTGAAGAACAAAAGCAAGCAAATTCATGGCAGCATTTTGTTATATAATGGAAGTTAGACAAGGGCCCAGTGGAATGAAAATGGCAGGGGACTGCTTTGCAAAGGAAAAAGCTGGGCATTCCCTGTGTTGCCTTTTCTCCAGCAGGCAAAAATATTCAAGCAGAGCTGAGATATGAGTTGGCCTGTTTTATAACTGGTTCAGTTTTGATTTCTTCTCTGCTACGCTTTTAAATTGTGTTTTAATGTATTGTTTGAATGTTACACTTGAATAAAGATCTTGTTTTTAAACTGAACTCCATTAATAGCTGTCTTGAGCACCAGTTTTTGGCAAGATATAAATTAAATAATAATTTCAAAAATGCCAGATAGGGGCTGGTCCCTACTGAGCTGACAGAGAGAGACCCTTTGCTCCACTGCAAAGTTGCATGGGCACGGATGAAATGAACACAGGAAGTTGCCGAAATGCTGGTACATCTAGCCCCATTCAGCTTCTCAGGCAGGCAAGGGGCAAGTCCGTATGGCATAGCAACACACCCTGTTCATGGAGCAACCCACAATATGCCTGACAGATGATTGAGCTTATTGTGCGTTATCTGCCCTGCCCTGTCCCTGACCCAGTTACAGGAGCTGATGGCACAATGCTCTCGTTTCTCCTTCCCTATGCCAAGCCCATTTTCAGTCACTGTTTGTTTTTCTGAGAACTCCATGCACCCACCAGTGACCGCTGTTCCACCAATGCCCAGGTAGGCCTTTGAAGTGACCATCATTGGTTCCTTACCTTTGGAGGGACCACAGAAATGTGCATAATTACCTCTTCCCGGTTTTTTGTAGGTTCTTTCTTACAGGTGCCTGAAATGTGGAGTCTTGCCTCATCAACGCCCTGGTGTCTGCTGTCCGAGTGTGGTAGCTGATACCTGTGGACACCGAGCAAGTGAAACAACATATAGGTTACTTTGCACACAATTAGCAGCTGTCAGTTGGTGAACCGTCAATTGCAAAGCAAAATGGCAAAGGGGTGTTTGCCCCCCAGAGCGAGTGGTTCACCAATTTCCACCTTAGCAATGTGATTCTCTAGTTTTTAAGCGCTGTCCTCATAGTTCTTAGTGCCCTCCACCTTTTCCCCAAGCCTCTAGGTTCTCTAGGTCTACATCCCACGCCTTTCTCCAAGTGCAATTTTTAAAGGGTTCTTTAAAAAGAATCTGACAGATTTGCGCATATCTTGAGACAGCAAAATATATGCATGCATATTATAATTCCATACAAATGCCCTAGTGATTTAAGTAGTCTGCTTTTTTGGCTAGTGCTTTAGAGGTCATTTTTTGCACTGAATAATGGCTGGTTAGCCAACAAGCACTCCCTTCAGTAGCACATGTGTATGAAGTGAAAGAAATCTTTCGGACTTTTTTCTTTGATATGAACAGGAGCGTGGCTTTTTAAACCCCTGCTTCTTCAATAGGACCCAGAGAGGTTTTGTCAGCATTGTTTCCTGATTACCTCCCTTGCTTTCTCTTAGCCTATGAACTGGGTCACCTACAGAATTTTTAGATGGGGCATTAAAGAGACATCTCGTTCTGGCTGTTGTCAATTCATGACACTTAACAATAAAAAGATGTCCTCAGATGATCCACAAGGCCAGCGGTTGCAAAATCAATCCTTATCTTAAACCTCACCTTCTGCACAGTGGTTAGGTTTCATGTCATGGCTGACACATGGCTTGAGCAGGAGGAAATTGTACTCAAGGTATTATGAGGTTTGAAGGAGGGGAAGAAAACCTTTGGGTTGGATCCAAAGAGGTGTGAGTAAAATCCAGCAAATTGCTAGCTGTTCTACAGATGCCAGCAGTGACATTTATACCAGGTGTGGATAGTAAATTCTGTAATAGCACTCATCTTTACATATATAGATGAGACTGAGCAAACAGAAGAATTTATTTATTTATTTCTATTTAATGCAAAACCCATCTTTCCATCAGAACATGTCCAAGGCATCTATCAATAGTACATCTTTAGACTTGGCTTAGTTTTTCTTTCACCAGTATTCTGGTGTGAGATGTGAAACAGTCCTGTGAGTGAAAGAGCACCTGTGGATTCAACTCTAAAAAAAGACATGCAATAGGATTAGATGTATCATGGAACATAATCATTGTTACCAGTATTATTCATAAAAGGTTATTACAGTTTTAAAGTCCTTAGAAGGACTGGATCCTTAAACATCACTAAAGGCAATAGCATAATTCCAGTATAGACTCAATAAAGCAAAAACCACAAGAGAGTCAGACCTCAAGCAGTGGTGATTGTTACTAAAAGTTTCCACAGACTTTTGTGCATCAGCTTTTTCTGTAAAAGATATTCACTGTGTACTCATTCCTTCCTCATCATCGTTCACAGGTTCTTTAAATGATGCCTGCACACACAAACACATACCAGTTTTGCTTCTGTTTTTACAGACCACTTTCATTGTGGTTTCTAAGGTGGGAAAATTGGAGTATTACTTGTTAATGTGAAAGAAATATTTTCCCTACTTATGTAAATACATTGTTCTACTATGGCACACCAGATGTTAAGCAGTGAGAAAGCAGGAAAAGAGCCCAGATCTTAATTCTTCCACAAAACCAAAAGTAGATACGGTAGTTTAAAAGCCTTGTATATAACCCTGTTGATCAGATTTTGTAACTGATGTCAGTTAGAAGAGTTTAGTTCATCCACAATGTGGCTTCTTACCAGAACATGCATATTAAGAGTTTCAAGTGTATGAATGTGTTTGATTTTATTTTAATTTATCTGAGTGAAATGATACAGATCCAAAACTGGGAAATTGTGGTTTATCAGCACATGAAATACCTGCTCGAACAGGTGCTACATTCAGTGAAGTTAGCATTAGTAATTGATCTGCTTCTTTGCATTTATAAAGTGTGCTACAAAAATTAAGAGATCTGGCTGGCAACCAGCCATGCTGTCTTGAAAGCGAAACAGCACCACTCAGTATATAAAAGCTCGAGTCAGAACTCATTAGCACTGTCACATCATATATCACCGGAGCTAGTTTTACTAACAGTAAAATGTGCAGGAGATGGGTATAAATTGCTGCTTGTTTCACTTAGGGCTGGTTAAAGTGTATGTATACTTCACTTATTAATGAGATGCAGTGCAGTATATTACCCATGATTACTTCAGTTTTGTTACTATTTCAGCTGGATTCCTCAAGCCTGCAGACCTGCTCACATTTATTGGGGATGTGGCCCACCAAATTTGGAGGAATTTGAAGCCTTGCCTCCAACGAAATATGGGCAGAATTGAACTTCACACCAATTAAGGAGTTCTCTTCCCATTCATCAGGGCACAGTTGATGCTGTAGAACAGCCTTCCCCAACCTGATGCCCCCACACCAATGTTTTGGATCACAACTCCCATTATCCCCCAGTGGCTGCACTGGCAAAATATTTCAAGAGCTCTAGGTTGGGGTAGTCTGGTATAGAAGTAGCATCCTTCTCATGGTGTCAGTCTTTGCAGCTGTCGTATGCCTTCTGGAGAGATAAGTTACCATTATGTTTCAATTTCAAATAAGCTTGAAACTTAAGGATGTCTAAGCAGTCTTACCAGGTTTTAAAAATGAAGTCAATACATCCAGTGCATTTCTTGCAGACAGCAGAAGCAGTAAAAGAGACCATTCTTCTTATACCTGCCTTTGTCTGGCCCATTGCCTTTCCATAGTCCCCAGAAAAATAAGAATCTTCTGAATTGTGCTAAGCTATTAAATTATCTCTGTTCAGCAACTCCTTATTCACATGCAAGATTGTAGGCCCCACACAAAAGTGAAGCAGAACTTGAGTTAGCATGATCTTGAGTTAGCGAGTTTCATCTTCAGGATCTGGGCTTCTAAAGAGCAGTCAGGGTTGATCTCCTCTAAGTCTGACTGGTTTGATCGAAAGGGACTCGCAGGAGTCTCCTCCAGCACAGCAATGCAAAGGCCTCAATTCTTCGGCACTCAGCCTTCCTTATGGTCCAGCTTTCACAGCAGTACATTGCAACTGGGAAAACCATAGCCTTGACTATATGCACTTTTGTCGGCAGGGTGATGTCTCTGCTTTTTCGTATGTGTCTAGATTGGCCATAGCTTTCCTTCCAAGGAAAGAACAACTTTTAAATTTTTGGCTGCAATCACCGTCTGTGGTGATCTTGAAGCCCAGGAAAATAAAATCTGTCACTACCTCCATTTCTTCCCCATCTATTTGCCAGGAAGTGAGAAGACCGGATGCCATGATCTTAGTTTTCTTAATGTTGAGTTTCAAGCCAACTTTTGCACTCTCCTCCTTCACCCGCCTCAAGAGGCTCTTTAGTTCCCCTTCACTTTCTGCCATAGAGTGGTATCATCTGCATATCTGAGGTTGTTGATGTTTCTCCCAGCAATCTTA
>NW_025336346.1:7766628-7777598 GCF_004798865.1 Varanus komodoensis
CCTCTTCGAAATCCTGCCTGTACTTCTGGTAGTTCTCGGTCCACATACTGCTGGAGCCTAGCTTGTAGGATTTTGAGCATAACTTTGCTAGCATGTGAAATGAGTGCAATGGTGTGGTAGTTTGAACATTCTTTGGCACTGCCCTTCTTTGGGATCGGAATGTAAACTGACCTTTTCCAATCCAGTGGCCACTGTTGTGTTTTCCAAATTTGCTGGCATGATTTGGTTTAGACTGTTGTAATTAATACGCAATGGTTGGGTCTAACATGCACATGTGCAAAAGGGAACGTCCAAATACAGAGTGGCTGTTTTACACCATGTTGGACTTTGTATAAGAAAAGTGAAACTAGACCTCATGAGGATCATCTTGTATGGAGAGAAACAGGAGGACTTCTATAGAACCAACCTAGAACTTTGGAACCATGTCTCCATTTGAAAATCTGGAAACTATTTTTTCGGTGTTCAGGGAATGAGGTCTTCTGGACACAACATGGTGGGGAGAATTGACCTCAAGTGCTAGTGGGACCATCCTGTACGGTGACATTGGCTTTTTTCTGCTAGAACACAGGCTGCTGTCATTCTGGTGGATCTGGGACAGAAACTAGTGTGTTTACCAAAATACAGCTCTGGAACCCCGTCCTTGGAGCTGGGGTTCCAGATAATCTTGTGGTCCCCCAGGCAGTGTCAAAAGACCATGGGATTGTGCCCTATGCTTACTTTCCATGAGTGCTTGCACACCCACATATGAAGGAGAGTAGCTCAAAAATAGATTGGATTTAGAATATTTACTTTGTATTGTCTTTCTATCAGTAAATGTTGTTTATTGAACTTTTACTAAATATCTGTCTACTGACTTTTATTGAGTTTGTGTATTGCAGTTTTGGTATGGTATTTTCCATGTACATCAACTTGAGAAGGATTCTACCCTTGAAGGCAGCACCAAAAGCAACTTTAATAATTCAATAAAAGAAGTCTTCCCCATGCTTCCTTAAGGGATTTTGCCTTACATAAATATGAAAAATATTTTTATATAAATAAAAACAACATTCTTGCTTTGCAGGTCCATTTCTGTGCCCTCCGCTTTTTCATGAGGAGAAGGTAAAATGTGAAGTTAGTTAGGGTTAAGATACAACAGCAACAACAACACAACAACAACAGCAAGGGAGTTCAAGATGATGCAGGTCAAATATAGAATGGAAAATTCCAATGTGCTTCAGCATTAGGCACTTTTTCAGGAGAAGCAGGAAGAAATGTGTGACTTGAAATGAAAAAAAAAATGGTGTCATTTGATCTCTGGTGCATATATCCTTATTCTGTCAAAAATATTTTGGAGATCCTCCCCGTATAAGCAAAATTGCATAGGAAGAAAAATAAAGCAGGGAGATCCACCCACAGTGTGTCCAGTCCCCTGTGCAGAAATAATGATGAAGAAACACAAATCCAGTGGCAATCCAGCCTGCATTCAGTTGATCGCATTAGCTGTTTCTCCTTTGCCTTTTTCAGAGCTTTCAAGTTCGCCTGGGGAAGGGAAAAAAGAAAACACTCTCCCAAATGCAACATCAAGCAAGGGCAGGGTGGGGACAGATTAGACTTCAAAGGTATAAATGGCTTTGGCTCAAAGGCCCTTGCCTTCATTCGAAGGACTTCTCACTGCAGCATGGAGTCTCCAGCTCCCTAACAGTTAAGTGAGTCTCCCCCGCCCCACCCCAAGCTTCCAACGTACAGTGGAGGTGAGTGGGTGAGGGTCAAAAACAAAAAGATTTGTACTTTACACCTGCTAGTTCTTATTTTCACTGTTAATAATGTTATTGGAGGTTTAAAGCACTGGGCGTTCCAGAAAATTCTAAATTCTACAAAGTGAGCTAACAGTGAAAGATCACAGCAGGATGAGTGCCCATATACCCTGGCTTTCCTAGGAAATTCTCAATTCATTATACACATTCCATTAATCAATTGCAAGCAGAAGTAGGTGGAATAGAATTATATTGGGTGACATGTATAGCAGCTGTGCAAAAGGTCTCCTCATGATATGTCTTTTTCTGTTCGTTTTTGATATTTTGGATACTTGGATGACAGTCAGTCTTAAATGTATTTTTCCAAGAAAAAAGGCAGGATATGATTCAAATAAATAAACAAAATTTGGCATTGATCCAAAGATAAGTTAATAGAGGGAAGTTCACAGGAAGAAAGCCCTGATTCCCTTTTCCCATTCAACGATTTGCACAAACCTGCCTCCCACCCAAGGGGTCAGGGAACCTTCTAAACTGTGAGATGAGGAGGAGAGGGCTCTTTCCCAATGTGAGATCTCACACTATTTAAGCGGCTAATGGCTTTTGTGGGGCTTTTAGAAAAGTGCAGGTGGCTACAACAGGAATAGAGGGAAGGGAACCCATCCAGCTGAACTTCTTTCCACTCCTTTGTCATAGGATCCATGCTGAGGAAAACACAAAAGATGTCCTGACGATTCATTATCTTTCCTTTGATGAGAGAATGCTCTAAAAGTTGGCATTCTCATGATGATTTCATATGAATGTGGCAATGGCATCGATGCCACAATACTCAATGACCCGTCAGAACCAGTCTTTTGGCCCATTAGGGCCACAGTGGATGTACATTACTCGCTGCGGGCTGCTAGAGTTCGAACAGAGCTGCATTCGCTTTTGGATAAAGTTATGGTGAGAACATCATCAAAAGCATTACTTTGTCTGCTAAAAAAGAGGAAGCAAGCAGAATTTTGAAACCTTGGAATAAAAACAGGGTGGGCATCCAAATTGCTGCTTAATTGTCCTCAAGTGAAAATGGACTCCCCTGATGCCTCCACAAAACTTCCCCTAAATCATTCAGCAGAACTCAATTAAAACAGAAAAAACCCCTGTGCTGCTCACAAATATGAGAATTTTGGAAAGTCCACATATACAGCCATATGTTCCGGTTAAAAACCAACCACTGCCTGAGATAGCTCTCTTTTAATGGGAACCCAACTAGCTAGTAAAACTCTTCAAGAAAAAAAAAGGGTGAGGGATGCACTTTTACATTTTCCCGAGAACTTAGCATAAAGAAGTGCAAAATGTCCACCACCCCAAGACAAAAGGAACAGCAACAAAAAAGTGGACACTCTTGCCACAAAGTAGGTATATATCACAACACCGCCTTGTCATGAGAAAAGACCACCTGTCCCTTTGCTTTCCCTTCACAGCTTCCCTTTCAGCAACTTCCAGCAAAAAGGCAAAGGAAAAAGAATCTCCTTGGAGTCTCTCGGGGTGATGTCCGGGGTTTGTCCCTGCTGCACTTTGTAAGCAGGTCGCCCCAAGACCATTGTCCCTACCAAGGTTCAAGTCCCAGCATCCACACTGCTGCAGCTAAAACAAAAACAAGCCTTGTTTTGTACACATGTTATGTACATTTGAAAAAAAAAAATCTGCCACCTACTGCTTGGGCACTTTGGGGAGCTATCAGTGGCTCGTCCGAAGAGAGAAAGCAACAGCCATTTTTGCAATCTCAGATGAATAAATGGGAGAAGGCCACAGCAAGCCAAAACACTTGCAACTCAGATGATTAAGTTGCAAATCACTCCTTCACTCCCACCATAGGGAGTGGGGGAGACTATCAGCCCTGCCTCAGTGTCCCCTGGGATATTTGCAGGAGGAAAAAGCGGGGTGGGGGGGAATCCATGGTGAGCCTGACAGTCCAACAACCAAGCTGGGATGGTTTGTGAGTCCCAACACACTCGTTCTGAGCTGTTCTGGTATTTGTACACTGAATTAATTGAAAGCTCTTACACTGAGGTGGGGTGTATCTTGCCTTGTACAAGTCTATAATGTGAACATAAAACCTACCTAAGCTAGAAGGTGCATTCCATTAATTACTTGTTCTTACAATGCCCTGTATGCTCACACATCATACAGAAGTAAAAAGTATGGCATTTTTCCAAAGAATGCAACACATGGTTATGTTCAAGCATGCCTTAAGAACTTTAAATTATATCCCCCTTTCTTTCCTTCCAAGGTGGATTACATAATCCTCCTCTCAATCTTTTCACAACAACCCTGTGAGGTGGGTTGGGCTGGGAGTCTATGACAGGCCCAAAGTCACTCAGTGAGCTCCATGGCTGAGTGGGGACTAGAACCCAGATCGTCTGAGTCCCAGTCCCATGCTCTTAACCACCACACCACACTGGCTCCCAATGGGCATTTTACATCAATACAATGTTGATTGTGCCCCTCTGCTGTTTGATTGTTATATCAAAAACATCATGTGACAAAGAACTCTGGGGGAAAGCATGTTTACTTTATTTTGCTTTGCTCTGTTTCCATTCCTAGCTGGTATTCATTTGACCAGCAATAGTTTCGCCAAGAGTGTTGACAAACAAATAGAATTTTTTGATCTTTTCTTCCCCCTGTCGAATACTAGGTATGATATGTCAGAGCAATCTGCTGTGCTGAAACCACAGTGCGAGAGCACAAGAATTGCTTTAATGGCCCTTTAAACTTCTGCTCAAATGCATTCCAGGTGAGTTTGTGCGCCAAACAGAATAACCCGAGACACAGCCTGCAGCTGAACTGGTGTCACGTGGGGGAAAGAGCCGCATTCTGTTAATTGACTGCCACAGGAGTGTGTTTCCGATCTTTTCTGTAACAGAGTCAGCACTCCCCCTCCCTGGCACATTGCCAGATTGCCTTAGAAGTGCAATGATCACACTTATATCCTAATGCAGCAGAGTTGTGTTAGTCATGATGTTATACTGCCTAGGAATTTGCAATTTCCCCATGCCTGTTGTCAAATGAAACATAACCCAAACTGTTATCCGAAGACTGTCATAACTGCATCGGCTAGAGGACTGTTGGCTCATCTTAGGCAGAAGTCCCAGCCTTTGAAATTATTGGAATATGTCCTAAAAAAGAGAAATATAAAAGTCACAGCACAGCAAAACCAGGATCAGGTTTGGATAGCTAACATAAATTTTTATTTACTTATTTTCCCATATGATTTGGACCAGGCCTCATTTTCCTTATTTTGTATCTGGAGAAATCAAAATGACTTAGATCCACAACAAAAAGGTTACGAGCTCTCACTCAGTCTCTCCCTTCATCCAGAGACACTCGGACGCTGTGCTTCTAATGGGCATGTACCATTCAGTGGGCCCAAAGAAAACCAACCCACATACCCAGAACTCTGTGCTCTTTGAGGTGGAACTGACCACGCCAATGAGTGATGTAGAGGGCCCAAAGCTCACAGGGGTGCAGTCCTAGCACCTTTGGATCTGCAGGGACACTGAGGTCATCTGCTGCCACCCTTCCCATGACCAACACAACCACCCACCCACCTCTGACTGCTTTGCCACCTCTGAGCTAGTCTGTGGTGCTCACAGTGGCTGGGAGAAGGGGGAATGCATTTTCCCAGTAACAAGATCATGTTCCCTGTTGTGTTTTGGAGCAGCTTGATCCTGAATGGACAATGAAGACCCCTTAGCTTTACAAAAGAGGGAGATGAGAACTGCTAGAATTTGTTTGTGGATATAGGTCAACACAGCTGCTGGAATGTTTGAACTCTACCTGGTGGCGTGACAAAGGTGTCATGCAGAGGTGGGTAGAGACCTGTTCTCCCCTGCAGAGAAGGGTAGGACGCCTTCCAACGCAAAGCTCAGGGAACCAAGGTTCAATTTGGATGCCAGGAAGTACTTCCTGATGGTTAGGACCCTGAGGGTATGGAATGGGTTTCCACAGGAGGTGGTTGAGGCCCCATCAGTGATGAGGCCCCATCATCAGCCCCATTGGTGAGGGTGTTCAAGGATAGACTGGAGATGCACATGGTAAGCATGTCATGAGAGGAGCTGGCTGGAGGCAGGGGTCAGACTAGATGGCCTGGGAGACCCCTTCTGACTTACTCTGTTTCCATGTTTTTGTCTCTAAATCTAAATGTGAAATATAAAACCAATCAAATACAATGCATCAAACAAGGGATCAGTGGAGATGAGATAGTTCTGATTAAGAAATCAGAGAAATTATGTTTGCCTCTTTCTTCACCTACTTGTGAATCTGCATCATTTTCAGTGTCTTTCCAATTATGGATTCAGTTTTAACATCCATGAGCTCAGTTTCCTTTTTCCCAGAACTCCCTGTTTGAAAATAGACTGATCCATGTCAATGCACATGTGCATACAAGCATATAACACACATGTGGTAGTTTAAATTTATATTGCTATTTATATCCTGCCTTTTTCCTACAAAGGGCTCAAGGCAGCTTACATCATTCTCCTCCTCCATCTTATCCCCACAACAAGAACCCTGTGAGGTAGGCTGGGCTGAGAGTCTGTGACTGGCCCAAAGTCACCCAGTTGGCTCCATGGCTGAGCGGGGACCAGAACCCAGATCCTCTGAGTTCCAGTCCCATGCTTTTAACCACTACACCACACTGGCTCTCAAATATCAAATATCTTAAATATCAAAACAATATTTTATTGTTACTTCTAGGAGGCAGCAGCAAGAGATCATCTTCTTGTTAAAACAGCCTAGTGCTGACCTGGTCCCCCCCATATGTATGAATTCTTATCTTTTGGCAAGTCCTGTATGTCACATCAGCATTATTCCTGAAGTGATCAAGTGTTGCATGCAAGGGGACAGCATTTGCAAGGACAACTTCTTGTCTAAGAATCGCTGTCCACGGTGTTCCTCTCTTTCTAGATGTGTTCTCCAAGGTATTTAATTCAACCTGGTGCTCCTCAGATGTGCCAAATGCATTTCCTGTAGTCCCGAAGAAGCATGCTGATGTGGATGATGGAAGATTTAGTCCAACATATCGGGAAAGTACCAGGTTTGGGAAGGTTGCTTTAATGGACTTCAGAAGGCTGCTTTAATGGACTTCCATTATTTCATCAGAAGGTAATTAAAGATCTTTCTCTTCAAAGATAAAAGGATTTGCATTATCTATGGTGCATTTGAGTAAAGCAAATAGAAAAGTGGAAAGAACAAATACCAAAGTAGGCCAGTCAAATCCTGCAATGACCTCAACAAACCTGTATGAAGCAGACTCCAGACTGCAAGCAGCTTCCTCAGACCTATATATTTACAAAGACATTTTTCCACAGTGTTGTGCTGTTGCGGAATAAGCTCCTGCGAAAGGTTTGCGTGGCATCCACATTTTGACCTCTTTAATGCCAGGTGAAGACCTTATTTTTCTAGATGTTTTAAACTTTCAATTTCTGTCTCTTTAAAATCTGTATTTTACTGTGTTTTAAAAATAAAAGCAGCAGCAGCATAAAAGGTTGTTTCATTCCGTACTTTTAATCTTTTAAATGTCCACATTATGTTTTATTATGCTATATTTTATAGTTTCAGCTGCTGGG
Source organism: Varanus komodoensis (assembly GCF_004798865.1). Classification (NCBI taxonomy): domain Eukaryota; kingdom Metazoa; phylum Chordata; class Lepidosauria; order Squamata; family Varanidae; genus Varanus; species Varanus komodoensis. Next base: position 7,773,971 of record NW_025336346.1, read on the forward strand.
AACTGCCCAGAGAGTTCAGGTATTGGGCAGGATAGAAGTGCAGCAAATAAAAAACAGCCTGGGCGTTAACTGAAGGGCGTTTGGTGCTAAGGGCTGTGACAGGTAAAAGAATCTGGAGCTCAGTGGAGAAGGCAGGAAAATGTATCACATGGATTCTAAGACGTTAAGGGCAATGTTTGGTTGTCACTGCTGTTCCTCTCAAAAGCCATCATGCGAAGGGTAAAACACTTCTACATAGTTAGTGCAGTGTGGAGCAAATGATTCTACTTTTATCTTTTTAAAATAATGCAAGGGCCTTTCATTTTTAAACATTATTGTGCTGCTTTGTTCACAATGAACAAGCAAAAACCACTTTGCTTCCTATTTATGTGCTTCCTGTTTGTGTTTCTTTTAGGTGATGTTATACAGATCCTAAGAGCAATCCAGCCCTCTCAAGGTGGTGTTCATTCCAAATCATCATACAGAGACAAGTAAAATACAAAATCAATAGCAATCCACATCTAAGATAAACAATAAAATGGTTTTAAGACCGCACTCCTGCTTTGTACACAGTTTGCTGCCTTGGATAGGCCACCCTTTTGCCATCATATTTGTTGCTGCAACAGCTGTTTTTCAAAGGCACACTAGTAAAACCATAAAACCCATCTTTTGCCCTTCTAAAGACTCCCATTCCTTTAACCCAACTTTTGTTATAACACTATGGCAAGCCACCTTCCAAATTATTCCTCCCTGCCCCAGAGCTCCTGTGAGGCAGAGGAAAACCATATTCCAGCCACCTCGTGAGGCCATCACTTCTTCATACAAGGCACAGAGGAATCATGGCAGGGAGCGGCAGGGTGCACTAATGGCCATTTACCCCATTCTTCCTGCCCACTTGGGCCAGCATCTTCTCCTCAGTGCATCTCCAACTACCATGCCTGTACGCGGCTGATGGTCGAGGACGGCATGATCAGGCACCTGCCGAAGGTCCACCTTCCAGCAGGACTCCACTGACAAGAGCCCCCTAGAATGGTTGCTCCTCTTCCCCACGGCGAGCTGCTTGCTCACCTGCCTCTCGCTCTGGCCCTGAGGATGGCCGGGGAGAAGGAGAAGCTGCCGATGCTGCAGCCAACCTGCTTTCTGCCTGGCGAGCAAGCCAGTGGGAGCCATGATGGGGCAGAGAGGAGGAGACGGGGCTGAAAAGACCCTAGACTTGCTGAGGAAGAAGGCGTGTGACGGCGCCTTGCCCAAGGTGCCTAAAATCCTGGAGCCAACACTGTGCCACTGACCTCTTGTCTCTCGGCAAAGAAGGTGGGGCGAGGCAACATGCTGAAGGCAGTGGCCAGCAGTTGTGCAGAGGCACCCCTAGCTGCTTTTCCCGTCCATCCAAACCTAACTGTATGCAAACAGTGCAGGCTGCTCATGGGGCACTGAAGCACTGGCCATGGGACAGGCGGGGAGAAAATGTGCTCCAGTTTTGCTCCAGCTAGAGCCTTGAACCCTTGGAAAAGTTCAGCTGAGTGTGATCTTAAGGGCCCCCCTCCCCTGCCCCAGCTCCACTAAAATGAGTGCAGGCTGCAGGAATAACACTGACACGGACACGGTTCGGTATGCATTGTGCTTTGACAGCCATGAGATTTTTTTAAGCCCAAAAGGGGGCTTGAAATTATTGTTATGTAGTGGTGGGCAGGGAAGGACCCCTAAGAAGGCAGTTTGGTGAACGATCCTTCCAGCTATCTTTTTTCCAAAATCGTTGAGTGAAGCAAAATGACAGCAAGATGGTATCATACATAATGATGAATGCTTACTCAACATTAACTTGTAATAAAATGCTTATTTTTGATAGCTCATTTTCTGTAACACATGCCAGCATGTATCACTTTCTAAGGAACCTGGTTCTACCACCACCCCCTCTTTGAAAATGTTGAATAAGATATAATTTTTAGCTTTCACAAATTTCCATATCAATCCAATGGCATCACACAAAAGACAACACTTGGCACCTGAAGTTAGAAATTTTGAATGTGGAAAGAGATTAGCTGGGTTTCCTAAAGGCTCATGGCTTATTCTGTTTAGGAAGAAGTTTTCAAAGATTAAAAAGACAAGGACCGGTGTGACTCTGACAGGATGTGAATAGTTGGTCAAATCTTTGATGGGATAGATAAAGAAGCAAAGCTCCAACTGCCAGTAAACTCACAGAGAGAATAATGCAGTTGAATCTGCTCTTTTCCTTTTTTGCATTATGACTTTCAGCTAGTCATAATGCAAATATGTGTTCTGAAATACATTTCTGCAGGTGAACAGCTTTTGAATTGTTACAAGAAGTATGTTTCTATCTTCCTGGTAGGAATGAGAGAAGAAAGGATGCACAAATGATTCAAAATACTCCAAACTCCACTTCTGATATTGGGTTACCATACTCTGGTTTTGTTGTTTTCTTTCTTTTTTTCTGAAAAGAAAGAGTATATCCATGTGCATTTTTTAACATCTGCACTTTTCCTCCATGGACTGAATGTGAAAATGTGTATCCTTTGATAAATGCACATACTGAAGTGTGGATCTTTTTTTAAAAATGAACTTTCTAAATGTTATCAAAAATCCAGGAATGTGTGACCATTAAAAAAAACAGCTCCTGTTGATGTTCTCTTTCTGCTTGCTGGGAATATGTCTGAAGCCTCACAAGGTAGGGTGGAGTCCAGTGTTTGAAACCCTAACCCTAACCTATATCTTACCCCTAATCCTAATTTTGGGTTTAATGGTATCGACCTTGATGCAGATTTGCAAAAGGATATGTCTATTGGGATTTTTCTTGCTGGCTGTCTCTGGCTGCCTGCTGCAAACATTACTAAAGCATCCAAATCATGGGGTGTGGGGGGAGTCTGGTTTTTCAAACACCAATCATAACCTGGACCTTAACCCTAACCTTAATTTGGGGATCAATAGCATATACCTCCTTCATGGATCACTGCCTTGTCGTGGCAAAGCGACTTGCATAACTCAATGAAGCTATGAGCTATGCCGTGCAGGGCCACCCAAGATGAACAGGTCATAGCAGAGACCTCTGACAAAACGTGATCCACTGGAGCAGGAAATGGCAACCCACTCCAGTATCTTTGCCCATCGACAGTACCAAAAGGCAAAAAGATATGATGCTGGAAGATGAGCCCCTCAGGTTGGAAGGTGTCCAATATGCTACTGGGGAAGAGCAGAGGGCTAGTACTAGTAGCACCAGAAAGAATGAAGCGACTGGGTCAAAGCCAAAAGGACACTCAGTTGCAGATGTATCTGGTGGTGAAAGGAAAGTCCGATGGTGCATAGATCTATACTCCATAGGAACCTGGAATGCAAGATCCATGAATCAAGGCAAGCTGGATGTGGTCAAACAAGAGATGACAAGGCTGAACATCGACATCTTAGAAATCAGTGAACTAAAATGGACAGGAATGGGTGAATTTAATTCAGATGACCATCAGGTATTCTACTGTTGGCAAGAATCCCTCAGAAGAAATGGAGTAGCCTTCATAGTCAATAAAAGAGTAGGAAAAGCAGTACTGGGATACAATCTCCAAAATGACAGAATGATCTCAGTTCGAATCCAAGGAAAACCATTCAACATCACAATAGTCCAAGTCTATGCCCCAACTACTGG
>NW_025336346.1:7777698-7979595 GCF_004798865.1 Varanus komodoensis
GTACTGGGATACAATCTCCAAAATGACAGAATGATCTCAGTTCGAATCCAAGGAAAACCATTCAACATCACAATAGTCCAAGTCTATGCCCCAACCACTGGTGCTGAAGAGGCTGAAGCTGACCGGTTCTATGAAGGCCTACAACACCTTCTAGAATTAACACCCAAAAATGATGTCCTTATCCTCATGGGGGATTGGAATGCTAAAGTAGGAAGCCAAAAGATAACTGGAATAACAGGCAAGTTTGGCCTTGGAGTACAAAAAGAAGCAGGGCACAGGCTGGTAGAATTTTGTCAAGAGAATACGATGGTCATAGCAAACACTCTTTTCCAACAACCCAAGAGATGACTCTACACATGGACATCACCAGATGGTCAACACAGAAATCAGACTGACTATGTGCTCTGCAGCCAAAGATGGAGAAGCTCTATACAGTCAGTAAAAACAAGACCAGGAGCTGACTGTGGCTCAGATCATGAGCTTCTGGTTGTAAAATTTAGGCTTAAGTTGAAGAAAGTAGGGAAAAGCACTGGGGTCACTCAGGTATGACCTCAATCATATCCCTGATGAATATACAGTAGAGGTGACAAACAGATTTAAGGAATTAGATCTGATAGACAGAGTCCCTGAAGAACTATGGACAGAGGTTCGCAAAATTGTACAAGAGACAGCAACTAAAACCATCCCAAAGAAAAAGAAATGCAAGGAAACAAAATGGCTGTCTGAGGAAGCTTTACAAATAGCTGAGGAAAGAAGGGAAGCAGAAGGCAAGGGAGAAAGAGAAAGATACAAACAATTGAATGCAGAATTCCAGAGAATAGCTAGAAGAGATAAGAATGCCTTCTTAAATGAGCAGTGCAAAGAAATAGAAGAAAACAATAGAATAAGGAGGACCAGAGATCTCTTCAAGAAAATTGGTGATATGAAGGGAACATTTCATGCAAAGAAGGGCATGATAAAGGACCAAAATGGCAGGGACCTAACAGAGGCAGAAGAGATTAAGAAGAGGTGGCAAGATTACACAGAAGAGCTATACAAGAAAGAGCTTAAGGTCCCTGATAATCACAGTGGGGTGGTCACTGACCTCGAGCCAGACATCCTGGAATGTGAAGTCAAATGGGCCTTAGGAAGTCTGAGCAACAACAAAGTCAGTGGAGGCGACAGTATTCCAGCTGAGCTATTCAAAATCCTAAAAGACGATGCAGTAAAAGTGCTACACTCAATATGCCAGCAAATTTGGAAAACTCAACAGTGGCCACAGGATTGGAAAAGGTCAGTTTACATTCCGATCCCAAAGAAGGGCAATGCCAAAGAATGTTCAAACTACTGCACCATTGCTAGCAAAGTTATGCTCAAAATCCTACAAGCTAGGCTCCAGCAGTATGTGGACCGAGAACTACCAGAAGTACAGGCAGGGTTTCGAAGAGGGAGAGGAACTAGAGATCAAATTGCCAACATACCCTGGATCGTGGAGAAAGCTATGGAGTTCTACTTCTGCTTCATTGACTATGCTAAAGCCTTTGTGTGGATCACAACAAATTGTGGCAAGTTCTTAAAGAGATGGGAGTACCAGACCATCCTATTTGTCTCTTGAGAAACCTATATCCGGGTCAAGAAGCAACAGTGAGAACTAGATACGGAACCACTGATTGGTTCAAAATTGAGAAAGGAGATCAGCAAGGCTGTATACTGTCACCCTGTCTATTTAACTTATATGCAGAGCACATCATGAGAAAGGCGGAGCTAGATGAATCACCAGTTGGAATTAAGATTGCTGGAAGAAATATCAACAACCTCAGATATGCAGATGATACCACTGTCATGGCAGAAAGTGAAGAGGAACTAAAGAGCCTCTTGATGCGGGTGAAGGAGAAGAGTGCAAAAGTTGGCTTGAAACTCAACATTAAGAAAACTAAGATCATGGCATCTGGTCCTCTCACTTCCTGGCAAATAGATGGGGAAGAAATGGAGGTAGTGATAGATTTTATTTTCTTGGGCTCCAAGATCACCGCAGATGGGGCCTGCAGCCAAGAAATTAAAAGACACTTGCTCCTAGGGAGGAAAGCTATGGCAAATCTAGACAGCATACTAAAAAGCAAAGACATCACCCTGCCAACTAAAGTGCATATAAAGCTGGACCATAAGGAAGGCTGAACGCAAAAGGATTGAGGCCTTTGAATTGTGGTGCTGGAGGAGACTCCTGCGAGTCCCTTGGACCACAAGGCGATCAAACCGGTCAATCCTAGAGGAGATCAACCCTGACTGCTCTTTAGAAGGCCAGATACTGAAGATGAAACTCAAATACTTTGGCCACCTGATGAGAAGGAAGGACTCTCTGGAGAAGAGCCTGATGCTGGGAACAATTGATGGCAAAAGAAGGAGGGGACGGCAGAGGATGAGGTGGCTGGATGGAGTCACTGAGGCAGTTGGTGTGAGCTTAGGTGGACTCCGGGAGATGGTGGAGGACAGGAAGGCCTGGAGAAGTGTTGTCCATGGGGTCGTGATGGGTCGGACATGACTTTGCAACTAACAACAACAACAAGCATATACCTCGAAACAGATTTCCAAAATGATAGGTTTACAGGGATTTTAATTGCCTGCCATCACTTTGCACTTGCTGAAGACAAATTTGAAGCATCCAAACTGTGGGTCACTTCCAGTTATTCAAACCCTAACCCTCACCAGGAGCGTAACCCTAACCCTAGTATCAGGATCAATGGCATATGCCTCCAGGTGAATGTCCAAAAACATAGGTTTAGGGGAATATGGTCAGCTGTCTCGTTCTTCTTGCTGCAAACATGTTTGAAGCCTCTTAAATCCTGGGCAGGGACTGGTTTTTCAAACCCAAACCCTTGTTTGGACCACAACCCTAACCTTAATTTTGCAATTATTGGCATAAACCTCAAAGCAGATCTGCAAAAGGACAGGCTTACAACAGATTTTCTTACCAGCTGCCTCATTTTGCTTGCTGCAAATGTATTTGAATTGACCAAACAGTGGGGCAGAGACTGGATTCTAAATCCACACCCTAACCTGGACCATATCCCTAAACCAAATATCAGGATCTCTCTTTCTTCCCACTCCAAACACTTTGGAAGCCTCCAGAAGTTGATGGGGTCCCTGGTTTTCAAACCCTAACCCTACCCTGGAATTTCTCTCTAATCGTTATCTGGGGCCCTGTTGCACACCTTGCTGTGGAGATATAGAAATATTGATGGCTTCCTGGATTTTTTGTACAAACACTGTACAAGGAAAACACTATAGATCACTTTGGAACAGGCAGAGAAACCTGGTTTCGCAAGCCCTAACCCTAGCCTGGCCTACAACCGTAACCCAAATTTGGGCTAAACATTCCCATGTCTCATTGCAGATCTTCAAAAGGGCAATTTTTGTGGGATTTTTACTGGCCAGCTGTGAAGAACCAAGGCACCTTCAGGGCTCCCTCTGCTGGCCAAGGGCCAGTGGAGCAGCTCTGCTAGTTGCAGGATTCTGACCTAGACTACTGCAGCTGCCAGGGCTCTCATGAGTTCCACCTGGGGAGCCGTGGGAAAGAGCTATATAAGAACCAGCTCTTCCCCACAGAAGCTGCCTTGGCAACAAGGTCTCCTCCTGTTGGTGAAGCCCTTTGTGGTCTGCCAGACTTGGAACTCTGGTCCTGTGTCCTGCCTGAGCTCCTGTTCCTATGATTCCCGGACCCCGCCTGCACCTCTTCTCTCCCTGACTGGGCTGCCTTCCTTGGTTCTCCAACCCTCAGCCTGCTCTGGACTGTGCTACCTCTCTGTATGGACTTGGTTTGTGTATTGACTTCCGGCTTGACCTTTGGACTGTGTGTTGGACTTGTCTCGCCTTGTCTGCCTGGGTCCGGTGCCTTTGTCCTGTTAGTCAGCCGCCACCCTCACCCCGGACACTGACACCAGCTCTCTCTTCTGGCCACTGCAAACATTTTGGAAGCCTCCAGAAGTTGGAGGGGCCATGGTTTTTCCAACCCTAACCCTACCATAGATTTTATCCCTGACCATAATTTGGGGCCCAGATGAAAACATGGCCATGGAGGTATAGAAGCGGGGATGGCTTCCCAGCATTTTTTGAACCAACTCCATCTTTCTGACCCAGGGGAACAGTGGAGAACATTCAAGACAAAGAAAGCCTTGGTTTTGCAAACCTCAACCCTAGCCTGGCCTGCAAGCCTAACCTTCATTTCAGCTGAAAAATTCCCATGCCTCAAGACAGATGTTCCAAAAGGACAAGTATACTGGAATTTCCTCTGGCCAGCTGTCGCTTTCTGGCCACCAAAAACATTTTGAAAGCCTCTAGAAGTTGGAGAGTTCCTCCATTTTTCAAATTTTAAATCTGGATTATATTTCTCTAATATGTTTGGAATATATTTCTAATCCTAAATATATACATATATTTTTTTCCAAATCTGGAATATATTTCTAATCCTAAATATATACATATATATATATTTCCAAATCTGGAATATATTTCTAATCCTAATTTGAGGCCCAGACAACTCCATCCCTGCCCCCCGGCCAGGGAGGTATAGAAGTACTAATGGCTTCCCTGGATTTTTCATACCAACAATGTCTTTCTGTCCCAGGTGAACACTGTAGAGTCCTTAAAAACATGCTGAGAAGCATGGTTTCACAAATCCTAACCCAAGTCTGGCAGGGAGCCCTAACCCTAATTTAGGCTAAAAGTTCCCATGCATGAAAGCAGATCTTCAAAAACAGCATTTTTTGTGGGATTTTTCTGGCCAGCTCTCTCTAACATTTGGGAAATCTCTAGAAGTTGGAGGGGTCACACATTTTCAAACTCTTACCCTACTCTGGATTTTATCCCTCACCCTAATTTGGGGCCCAGATGCACACACCGTCATGGGGGGATAGAAACAGTGATGGCTTCCCTGCATTTTTCACAGCAACTCTGTCTTTCTGGCCTAGGAGAACAGTGCAGAAGCCTCTAGACAATGATGAAAGTCTTGGTTTTGCAAACCCCAACCCTAGCCTGGCCTGCAACCTTAACCCTAATTTAGGCTAAATAATCCCATGCCTCACTGCAGACCTTCAGAAATGGCAATTTCTGTGGGACTTTTCTGGCCAGCTCTCTCTTTCTTGCCATTGCAGATATTTTGGAAGCCTCTAGGAGGAAGAGCATCCTTGATTTTTCAATCCCAACCCTACCCTGGATTTTATCCCTAACCCTGTTCTGGGGCTGAGACTCACATACCTCCATGCAGATATTCACACAGTGCTTGCTTCCCTTTGTTTTTCATGCCAACTCTGTCTTCCAGTTTTTCAAACCAAATCCTAACCTGGACCCCAACCCTAGCCTGGCCTGGAACCCTGACCCTAATTTTGGCTGAAAAATTCCCATGCCTCAATGCAGATGTTTGAAAAGGACAAATCTCTTTCTCCTTAATGCAAACACATTTGACACCTGCAAACCACAGGGCAGTTTCTGGTTTTTCAAACACTAACCCTAACCTGGACCTTAACCCTAACCCTAATTTGAGTGTCAGTGGCCTATGCCTCAAGGTAGATTTGGAAAAATACATATTTGCCCAGGGTTTTCTTGCCAGCTGTGTCTTTCTGTCTGCTGCAGACACGTTTGAAGCCTCAAAACCATTGGGCGGGGTCAGGTTTTTCCAACCCTAACCCTAATTTGACTATCAGTGGCATATACCTCAAATTGGTTTTGCGAAAGTGCTGGTTCGCCAGGACTTTTCTTGCCAGATGTCTCTTTCTGCTTGCTGCAAATGCACTTGAAGCCTGGAAACCATGGGGCAGAGTCTGGTTTTTCAACCCCTAACCCTATCCTGTACCTTTAGCCTAACCCTAATTTTGGGATTAATCACATATACCTCCATGTGGATTCACTACATGTCTACCAGGATTCTTCTTGCCAGCTGTCTCTTTTGGCTTGCTGCAAACTTGATTGAAGCCTCCAATCCATGCGGGGAGTGCGGTTTTTCAAAGCCTAACCCTAATCCCAGTTTTACAATTAATGCTATATCCTTGCAGATTGGCAAAAGGGCAGCTTTACCATGCTTTTTCTTGCCAGCTGTCTCTTTCTTTCCAGGTTGGGGAGGGTGGGGGGCTACATTAAGACAGAAGTGAGCCCCAGAATCTTTTTTTTTTTTTTTGCAAGAAATGGAACCCAGAGGAAGGCTGAGTGCTACCCAGTGCAAAGCTTCCAGCCTTGTTTAAGCTAGGACACCATGACAAAATGCAACAGATAAATAAAGGATTAAACCAGAAGGGTAGAATCAAGAAGCACAGCTCTTGTCACAAAAGCCCTCACATGCTGGTGGTCCTTTCTTTAGTTAGCCCTTCTGCTGATTCTTTTGTGCTACTGCTGGCCGTGAGAACACAAGATAGCAGAATACCCTGGAGTGACTCCCTCAGAGTTCAGCTGAATCCAGTGGTAAGGCACACAAATGCTCTTGCAAGCCACATGCGCTGAGCCAAGGGAGCCCAATCCCTGGATTCCAAATCCCGTTTTTGGATTGCATGCATCCCATAATGGCATCTTCCACAATTCGGGACCAAGCCATGGGCAGTGTGGCTATGGGCAGGGCTTTGGGGCTGCTCTGTCAAGCAGCGACATGAGCGCCCATGCGGCCCTCAGTGTCTCAGGCACTCTGAGGCCATGGCGGGTGAGTGCCGCCGAGACTTTAATGCTGTGCTTCCCTGCAGCTCTGACTATAATCGCAGCAGGGCTGGCTTGCTGCGAAAATGCACGCCTTGGCAGATCCACCCAGGGCGCTTTCTGCACACAGCAGCGGTGCCTTAAGGCATGGCGAGTGGCCAGAAAATGAGCATCATTACAGCAGGGGCACCTAGCTGGTACAACGTCCTTGCACCATTTTTCTCCCAAGAAGCAATTCTGCCCTTGATGTGGCAGGTCAATCTTTAGCTCTCCTGCTGTCAGCCAGCACTTTCCTTCTGACTCTCTGATGCACTTTATTTGGGGATTGTTTAGGTCTATCTTTTTCTCTCGGGGTAAATGTTACTGTATTTTACCTGTGCCAGAATGAAAGCCTTTGGCCTTGCTTGCAGACACATAACTTGGATAATATCATATTCTCCTACAGTTGTGCTTTAGGTTTGCAATGGATGGAAGGGCAGGCTTGGCTTTTCTGGAACCAGGGAGTATAAGAGGCTCAAGGCCACTTCCTGCCAGAGTTTTCTTTGCACTGGTGGCTGAATCAGGCTCTCTTCCATAGGCAAGGATCTCCTTTCCTTCTACAGGGCTGGAAAAGCTGGAATGAAGGAACCTGCTGGACAAGGCAAGCAATCATCAGACAAGTAGATAAGAGAATGGCAGAGAGTGCGGGAGCAACAACAAAACCCAAAATCAAGAGGCAAGAATGCAGCATTAATTTGTTAACTGCTAGTGAGCAGCTGGCAAGTTCCATTGGCAGGCTTCAAGTTATGAAAGAAGACTCTCATCATTCCAGACAGTACATTTCTAGAAAGTCTCATTTTCCTCTTCCTGCTCTATCCTCCTGATTTGTTTCTGTATGCATGTGACCTGGTATTTTGTGATCACAGCACTGAGTACGGAGATGTCCTCTAGCTCTGAGAATCCAAGGGTACGGCCTCCATTCCAGACAGGCTTCCCGAGGGAACTGAGGTAGGGCAGCCATGTCCTCCATTACCCCAACCCTGCCCAATGTGGGATCAAAGAGCAGAACTGCTGCCCAATCACAGTTATCCCCTGGCCTCAGTCTAAGCATGGAGGCACATGGGTCATTGGGTCACCATCTTCTGCCCCAGAGTGAGATAAACTGTATTTAAGCTATATATAAAACATCTTTGACACTTGTCTCTCTCTCTAAGTTAGAACACACAAATGGGCATTCAGGCATATCCGTGTCCTTTCCATTTCTGGAGGGGTTCCTAAGCAGTTTCCAACCTGAAGTGGAACTATCCGATGGCTCACATGAAGGACATTTTGTTCTACCTTCAGAAAACTACCGAGAACATGCTATTCTACCTGGGGCTTAATCTTTGCCTAGATATAGGCAAGGAAACGGTATTCAGTGCTCATAATGATGAGCCTGGGAATATGCAGAGTGCATTTCCCAGACTACTATGTAATCTTTCATCTCCTGGTGCTCTTAGAGTAAAGAAAATGGCAGTACTAGCAGCAGCTGCTCCCTGTTGCTAAACATGTGTGGAGTACCAGAGTACTCCTTGCCTTCGCCCTGATTGTATTCACCAGCCTCAATATGTCAAGTATCCCTGAACCCCAAAGGAGAGGGACATGCGTGCTTATTTCCTGTCCTCATTAATTCCTCAACATTGACTTGGGGCCTTTTAGGAACAATCAAGTTCATTTCTACCCCGAACCTGAATGCCTGGCTTCTGGTAGTACATACTGAGCTGATTAGGTTTGTGTCCCCAGAGAACACTTCTGAAACGCTGCTTCTGGTCCCCCCAGCCACTCGCACGCTCCTCGCTTGAATCTTAAGGCAACATTGTGGATGCCGATTAAGGAGGCAGCGCGGGGAAACTCTGCCTCTCCTACTTTTCTTTCAAATGTCAGAGCAGATAGACGATGGAAAGTTAAAAATCCACAGGAGCTCACTGATCCCCAATACTGCTGCCATTCCAAATGCTATTCATGCAGATTAATTCTTTCCAACTTCAGGATTGCCAATTACTTGCCTGTCCTGAGTTAGTGCCTTAATCACTCTCCAGCAAGGGAACACTGATTGGGTGATTCGCCTCATGCAGAGGGTCAGAGGCAATGTTTATCCCATTGGCAAGGGCTTCCCTAAATAGATGCCCACCGAGAACACTCCTGCAGACCAAAATTTGGGGAGGGACTTTGCCAATTCTCTCCCCCTCTGCAGCCCCAGGGTCATCTCCTCCACTGTTGTGGAGGATCCCCCCAAGTGATGTTTGCGATTGCGGAGATTCAAGCACCACCCTGAAGTTTGCCTCGCCTCATTTCCCATGCCACATTACCCTCTTCCATTTCATTGAAATGGGGAAAGTGCACATCCTTTCAAAAGTGCACAGTTTTGGAACACAAGCAGAAGCTCAGGAATTTGCAAAACCCGTTAGAGAACACACACGCCCCACCCCTTGCATTCAGGCTTGCATGAGCCACATTGTGCAAACAGACGTGTCATTGTTATGCACCCCTCCTCTCAACCCCACAGGGCAGAATTTGGGGGACATGGAGAAGGGCAGGGAACTGACACAGATCACCAGCCTCCCAGTTCAGCCACTGGAGAAACTCTGCTGGACGCATTGCTCCTGCCAACCGAAGGGGCCCTTCGGTGCGCTGAGGCCTCATGCTGGGTGGAACTGTGCGCACTGCAGGTTTCCTAATTTTTCAAGTGAACAGAATGGGAAACTTAGTTTTCTTCCTCAGTGAGCTACTCTAGTGACTACTGGACATGTCCACCAATTGTGAAATGTGTGGGTTTTGTGGAGAAAAATGCATGCTTGGTCCAAGGTCTGTTAACCCCAATATTTCCCAATCTAATATTCCAGGAATATTGCTAATATTTTAGAAAAATGCACACTTAATACTGAAACAGAAGTTTACTACTTTGAAAGAATATGAGGTGAAGTCTCTAAGGTATTAGCTAGAGCAGGGGTCCTCAAACTTTTTCAACAGGGGGCCAGTTCACTGGCCCTCAGACTGTTGGGGGGGCGGACTACAGTTTGAAGAAAAAAATGAATATGCACACTGCACATTAAAAAATTAATTTAAATTAAAATTAATTTAAAAATTAATTAACATTTAAAATTAATTACAAAATTAAAAAATGTTTGCTTGCTTGCTCGGAGAAGGCTGCGGCAGAGGCGTGGGAGCCCTGTGGCTTTCTCCGAGTAAGCTGCTCCGCCTCAGCCTGTCTGCCCCGGGTGCAGGCGCAGTGAAGTGGTGGCAGCGGCGGGTGCAGACCCCGCAAGGTGGCGGCAGGCCCAGGCCCGGTGAGGCAGTGGCTTGCTCGCTCAGAGAAGGCCTCACAGCCTGGCCGCCCCTGGGCTCGCATAATTAAAAATAGATTTAAACAGTTGCATTTTTGTTACCTTCAATCCTGTCTTCATCTTCCTCTTTGTCTCTCTTCCTTTTTCGCCCGCCTCTCTTCTGTTTCCCGCTCCGTATTCCCCTCTGTATATGCTTGCAATGGGGGGGGGGAGGGGGAGATAACGTGCAGTTGAGCTGTTGCAATTCGGCGCATGTGCTGGCTCTCTCTCTACTCAGTTTTAAAGGACTCCTGCTCCGGCTCTGAGCTTTTGGACTTGCTCAGAGATCATTTTCTTTGAGCGAGTTCAAAATTCTGAGGCAGGCCAGATAAATGGACATGGTGGGCCGAACCCATGGGCTGTAGTTTGAGGACCCGTGAGCTAGAGGAAGGAATCAGGGCAGGTTCTCACACATTTGCCCATAGTTTGACTGCAGTATTCACTGGGCAGGTGAACGCACCATCCAGTGAATTAACCACCTGAGATCACGTGACTTTTGCATATGATCTATCATCAGGAGTGTATCCCTGCAATTCCAACTCGTTTCTTAACTGCAATTTCATTTCTGTGCTTTGCAGGATCTCCCCAGTGCTCCACCTTGATGCCACAAGAAAGGATACTTACCTGGAGGACAACTTGCCCTGGAGCCTACATTTTATTTCCAATACTTCCAACATTAGAATGACAACGACAAGACTGGAATTGCACATCCTGCAGTGGATTGCCATGTAACTCTAGAATAAAGAAAGAGTAGAGATATTGTAAATTAGTGACCTGCACCAGCAGGGGATTGAACCAAATGTCCTTCTTGGCCCCTTCCAATCCTACTAGTCTATGATTCTATAAAATAAGAAAAGAAATCCTTCAGAGGAAAAAACGTGGAAGGGCAGGGCGAGGGGAAAGGGGCCATGCTTCTGGACTGAAGACTAAAGTCAGTGGAAAGCAGGACATCCCTGAACAGATTTCACAATGTTTTTATTGTAACTGTTTCCGCCACACTTGGAGACAAATAGCAGTCTTTTGGAGGGATTTAGATTCAGGAAATGAAATGGGCAAAGTTTTGAAACACTCCAACACAGTAGCACTGTTGCCTCAATCAGAATCAGCTCTACTAGAGAATAAAGTACACTTCTTGCACTCTGTAGGTCGTGTGCAATGTGGAAATAAGGGTGCCCAGTCATTAAATAATGAGGAGAGGGGAGTGGAAAAAGGAAAGAAAGTATGACAAATACAAAAGCAATGGACATTTTTGTGAAAATTTGTTTGGATGTTTTGTTTACATTTGTATATGCAAACATTTGCATACATACATTTGTATATGCAAACTTGCCTAATATAAAGATTTTTTTGCAGGCAATTATCCTACTATAATGCATTTTAATGTTATTTTCACAAATATATGGTTTTTTGTATGCACTTTCCTCTAATACCTATACATTTTTACATAATGTACATGCATTTTTATTGGAGACCTCCATTGCTAAGTTTGTACAACTGAGTTTTGAAAGTGCAAACAAATACAAAAATAATGCACAATTTAATTGTGTGTATATACGTTTTGATGCATCAAAACTCCTTTTTAGGACCTCAGGAACTCTAGTTCAGTCCATCACAGTTGTTCCAAGAACCAATTGCATGGCAGGTGAGGACAGTAAAGTGAGCATGATGCATCCTGGGAGTTGTAACTGCATTCTCTCGTTGGCTGTCCATCACGGAGTGGCTGCAAGCTACTTCCACATGCCATATTAGGCTTTACTTCTTGAGCAGCAGGCTCCATATGGCAAGCATGCATAATTCTGATAGATCATTGGCGGCTGGGTGGCGCTTGGTCAAAGGAAAACACACACACGTTCCTACCAGATGTGCCCTTGGGTGACTCAAGTTTTTTTTAATTTTTTTTTAAAATTCAGAGCATAATCATGCTTAAACCAACCCTATAAGCCCTTGCTCTTGGCCACCGTATAGCCAACTGAAAGGGAACTTATTTGGACTGGTGTAGACATAGGATTTCAGTGTTCCTGCAAGCATCGACTTAAGAAGGGCTGGAGAAGCAGGGAGGAGGAGGAGGAGGACAAAGGGCTCACTGAATGGGTTTGCATGAGAGCTTTCAAACCCTTTCCTAGTAAATCCATATCTTGCTCTGAACGCTGTTTTGTGTCCACAGCCTAGAAAGGAGCTTCCACTTTTCATTTTCAAAGCTAGGTGTTCAGTTATTTCACATGGTCTTTGGATGCCCACATTGTTCCTGAACCCAGAAGTAATCAACCAGATTGATAATCAACTGCAAGCAAACAATTCAGCCCAGCAGTTGAATCACTGGGAAGCGCTGACCGATGAATCAAGTGACTTGGTGCTGGTATCTTCATCAGTCCCTTGAAGAAGCAGCGCAGAATGATTACCTGCCCTGGAGCTGCAGGGCTCCTTTTTATCAGGGCAACCAACCCCCTTCTGTGATGCTAATAATGCAGATTAAGCCTGGAATCAGTTATTCCAGTTGTACTGCTGGTGTTCAGCCCCTGATAATAAACCTTCCCTGCCACTGTTCGCTGCAATATTTTTTTCACCTCAGTGAGAAACAGCTCTCTGAGAATACCAACTAGAAGCAATTACAGCTGCAGAGATCAGAGTGTTGGTTACGGAGTCCCAGTTTTAGGCTTTCTCCTCTCTCTCTCTCTCTCTCTCTCTCTCTCTCTCTCTCTCTCTCTCTCACACACACACACACACACACACACACACACACACACACACACACACAGAGCTCTACTCCTGATAAACTTAGCACTCCAGCAGCTTAACCTAAATGAAGAGCCACAACTGTGGGATAATGGATCTTTTACTTAAAAACATGCCAGAGCAGAATTGTGGAGGCACTTAACCGAAAAGAAATCTTTGCTTAAATCAAACAGATTTCTTGCCATTTTGTCTGGCAGGGTGTGTGGAGGCAGGGCTGATTTATTTACTGTTTAAAGCATTGTTTTACTCTGCTCTTCAGCTGAACAAGATGCCAATGTGACTTATGAAAATGCATAAAAACCCACCCCTACCCTCAGGGTTAACATCTAGAAGACACAGTTTAAAAGGAAAAGGGAATGATGGGAGGATGAATGAAAAGCAAAGCCAGGAAGGAGTTCTCAGCTACAAAGAGAAGGCAAAGACCCTGGGAGGTGGACAAACAAGCCGTGATCGGCCCACCCAGAGCCAGGCTCACTCTGTTCCCACCGCCAAGTGCAGCACTTTGGTTTGAACCCCAGTTTAAAGCTGCAGTGGCTCAACCTCTCTGGGTCCAGGCGCCAAGGCCATTTTCACTTAAGCTCTCTGTGGCTGCATTCCAGTGGTGGGTGGAGCTGAAGGCAAAGGGGCAGGGCCAAAATGCCAGAAATACCAAACCACATGTGTCAACCATCCCCACCAGCAAACCCATACCGGCACCTTTTAGCCTGAGCTCTTGCTGCCAGTAATGAAGCCTTATGCAGGGCATCGCACCCTTTCAGAGTGGGGAAAAGCTGTACGGAAGCTGGGAAGCACCAAGGACTGCGGGTTGTGGGGAAGGGGAAGGGGGTGCGGCTCTCAGGACACCGGAGGGCCAGGCTTGGGCCCAGGAGAGCTAGATTCGCCCATGGGCCTGAAGTTCAATACACGCAGGCCAGAGCATCATAGAAGGATTCTACGGATTCACAGATGCCCTAACCTGGTCCTCCTGCAAGCAAGGCAGGCCTCACTGGCATCTGATCCAACAGCCGGGGGATATTTTCGGACTAGGGCAGCTTCAAGGATTCAGTCTGACTTGATCTGTGCTTTCTGGCCTAATGCACTTATCAGAGCTGAAACGCTAGTTTTGCACTTCCTGAAAGTTCCAGTGCAGCTCGCAATTCCTAAACTTTCCAGAAACACATCTCTAGAGAGAAACATGTTTAGAAACGCTGATTTTGAGAGAAAATGAATAAAAATTCTTAAAGGGGAATTGTTGTAATGGTTAAGGAAGAATTTGCAAATCAATGTGGAAGCAGGAGAGAAAGGATTTTGGAATAATCATATCCAGAAAAAAAAGACCCATAGACTGACAGAAGACAAATTCATTCCACCCTAACACACAGATGATCAGACCAAGGGAAGGCCAGATAGCAGCCAGCTGCTTTTCAGGAACAAGTAAACCAAAAGTGAGAATGCACAGTTTATCTGGTGCAATCTTAGACACAAGGATGATGCACAGAAAATGTCTTATTGAAAGGGTGGTGGCAAAGATAATGCTTTTGCATTCAGGTGCTGGCTGAAAAGACCAATTCCTTCTGAAGAACATTATAGAAGAAAGAGAGTTCATATAAGCTTCATCCCACAGGAAAGAACTCAACTGGATTGTTTGCAGGTGACCCAGACTATCACGAAGAAAATGAACTGGCTCTCCTACTAGACAAAATGCTGCTGAAGACAGTTTAGGGATGCACCTTCCTTTCTCAATCAGTGGAGTCACTTGGGCTCATGAAACTGTAAATTTAACAAAGCCTCCTCAAGCCATTGTAATGAAGGCTGCAGTCCTACATGCCATAATTTGGAAATAAATCCCATTGAACTCACTAGATTTCAGTTGCTACTACAAAAACATGCACACAACTGGGTGGCACAATTTTTTGTGTACCTGCACTGCTGCCAGTATGGTTTACACGGCCTTCACAGCAGTGCTTCAGCTATGGTGGGAAAGGTTGGGGTCCTTAATGAAATCCCCAAACAACACTTCCCAGGCACCTCCCAATTTTAGACAAATCATGACCACCTTCTTCTACTAAGTAGCTAAAACTGGGTTACACTTAAAGGGAAGGTGTGAAGGTGTGTCCTTTTTCCCTCTCCAGGTCAAGCAATCCATCCCGCAAAGGAACCCCATGGCATGCCTTTCTCAGAGCAAGGGGAAAGTCACGGAGGCAGCAGAGACCTCACTGTTTGAAAAGTGTGTGTGTTCCTGTTAGATTACTGTCTCCATCTAGCAGCTTCCACACAGTCTACATAACTACTGCTCTGAATCTGGAGTTTGGGTGCCTGATTTTTATTAAACCTTTAAAAAGACAAGTGGATTCCTAGACATATCCCAATTTTCCAACAATGTCTGGGAATTGGGCCAGGCGTTCTTTTCATAGATGACATCCCAAATGCTTGCGGCAGCTACAGTCTGCTTTGAGTAGATCACACTGAGAATAGTGCTGTCAACAAGGCAGGTCCCTGCCAGCAGAAGGGACAAGCAGTCAAAGGGAAAGAATGTGGCCAAAGCATTGGGTAGCTTTGACATGGAGATGCATCATTTCCCAGTTTACAGCCCTGCAACTGCTGGATTTAATGTTCTTTGGAGCTCTTTGAAGCCTTTAGAAATAGGTCTTTTTACAGCAATTACTTTAGAAATAGATCCAGATGGAAGTGTGTCTGCATTTATTTAGATTAAATCTATAGGGCAAAGATTAAGCAAGTGTGTTGTGAAGAAGAGAAAGTGTGAACTGAATGAAAGTCTCGCTACCAGCTTCTTGGTAAAGCTGTTCCAAACTGCTGTGCAAAATATCCTACCTGCCCGAGTTCTGTGGATGCAGCTCAGCTCACCAGGCTAACCTTCACTTGTAATGATGTGGACAAGGTGCTTGGACAAGTATGTCCTACCACCTGCTTACTAGACCCTTGCCCATCTTGGCTACTCAAGAAAGCTAATGACGGGATTGGGACCTGGATTCTGGAGGTGATCAACACCTCTTTAAGAGACAGCCAGGTACCTGCCCCTTTAAAGGAGGCGGTAGTCCGGCCAGTCCTAAAGAAGGCATCCCTGGATCCAGAGGTGACCGCCAATTATAGACCGGTGGCCAACATCCCATTTTAGGGCAAGGTGCTAGAGTGGGTGGTGGCGGGACAACTCCAGGCACTCTTGGATGAAACTGATTATCTGGACCCATTTCAGTCTGGCTTCAGACCTGGGTACGGTGCTGAATCTTCCTTGGTCGCCCTGTACGATGACCTGTGCAGGGAGAGAGACAGGGGGAGTGCGTCCCTGTTAGTTCTCCTGGACCTCTCAGCAGCTTTCAATACCATCGACCATGGTATCCTTCTGGATAGGCTAGCGGGATTGGGAGTTGGAGGCTCTGTGTTGCAGTGGTTCTGCTCCTATCTCAATGGCTGATTCCAGAAGGTGGTGCTGGGGGATTATGGCTCTGCGCTATGGCAGTTATGCCATGGAGTTCCGCAGGGGTCCATTTTGTTCCCCTTGCTATTTAACATCTATATGAAACCGCTGAGAGAGGTCATTAGGAGGTGTGGGCTGTGGAATCATCAGTACGCTGATGATACCCAGCTCTACCTCTCGTTTTCCACCAATCCAGATGAGGCAGTGGCTGTACTGAACCAGTGCCTGGTCGAGGTAATGGGCTGTATGAGGGCCAGTAAACTGAAACTCAGTCCAGACAAGATGGAGGTCCTGTTGGTGGGTGGTTCAGGCTTCGGGATGGGGGACTTGGGCCTTGTCCTAAATGGGGTTGCACTCCCTCTGAGGGACAGGGTTCCCAGCTTGGGAGTGCTCCTCGACCCTGAGCTGTCTCTAGAAGCTCAGGTGACGGCAGTGGCGAGGAGCGCCTTCCTTCAGCTTCGGCTGATCCATCAGCTGCGTCCCTTCCTGGAGAACGACTGCCTGGTGACAGTGACGCATGCGTTGGTGACTTCCTGATTAGATTTCTGTAACGCGCTCTACGTGGAGCTACCCTTGAAGACAGTCCGGATACTTCAATTGGTGCAGAATAGAGCTGCCAGGCTGTTGACGGGGACTGGGTGTTATGCTCACATGACTCCAGTCCTCCGTCAGCTTCACTGGCTCCCGATTGAAGTCTGGGCTCAATTCAAGGTGTTGGTTATGACCTATAAAGCCCTCAACGGCTTGGGACCTGGTTTTCTAAAGGAACATCTGCGTCCATATATGCCCTCCCACCCCTTGAGATTGGCAACAGATGCCCTTCTCCGGGAACCCTCCGTGAATGATATTAGGAGGGTGAGTATCCGGAGGAGGGCCTTCTCTGTGGTAGCGCCCCACCTATGGAATGCGCTCCCCAGAGAGGTCTGCCTGGCACCGTCGTTATTTGTTTTTCGGCACCAGGCTAAGACCTTTTTATTTAAAACTTATTTTAATTGTTAACTTATTATGTATTTATAGGATTTTAAAGCCGAGATGTTACCGGGCTTTTTAATTTTTAATTGTATTAATTGTTTTAATTATGCTGTGAGCTGCCCCGAGGCTTTGTTGCAATGGGGACGGCATAGAAATGTTTTCAATAATAATAATAATAATAATATTATTATTATTATTGCAGGAGATTAGCTGATGGCTTTGTGGAAGAAAATCTGTGCTGATAGTCCTGTTGCTACAATGGGCTCCGATCCAGGGAGCGGCTTTGTGTGGACACAGGCTGGCTGGCTTGCTTCTCAGTACAGTTGCCTCCTGCCTCTCATGGGAAAATGCTTCAAGGGTCAAAGTCATGCTGCTGGAGCTAATTCGCTCTAGCAGCATCTGTACCTCCCCACCCCCCCTTTTTTCCCCTCAAAATTAGGTTCAGGTTAGGTTTACTGCAGCCACCCAAGGTTTCCCTGCCACAGCAGAGCTGCAGGAGTTACAAGTTTCTACACGATCCCCTCCAGGATTTAGTTCCTGAAATGTAAATTTCGCGGGGTCCTCCTCAGGTTTGCTCCCAGTCTATAGGTCATTACTGAGTTATCCTTCTGAGATTTAGCTCTTTGCACATAACCCCTTCTGCAGCACCCAAAAATCCACTGATCATCAGTATATTAAAGCCCTAGGAGATACTGGCCACCTCCCAGCAGCTGTGAAACATCCTGTCGGCTTAATTGTTTACCCTGATGCTTTGTCGCCAGGGCTGCGATGCTGGCGGTCACCTGAGGATAAGAATGCAATCTGATAGGGCAGGACTGCCCAAGAATAGATCCACCCTCTTCACCACTGTAATACAGGAATATCCTGCATGTGAAGCAGCTTGTGGTGTAACCAAGGAGCTGTCGTGCCTGAGAGGCTTCGTATGCTGCCAGTCTGCCCTAAGTCCATTCCCTGTCTCGGCTTCAGTGGAAAATGGCTTAGCTCCGTGGCGGAAGGCATGATTTGCAGGCCAACGTCCCAGGTTCAGTGTGGATCCTCTCCAGGGAGAGTTAAGAAGGTGATCTGAGGCACTGCTTCTCACTGTTGGCAGTGCTGAACTAGGTGGCTCAGCATGAGGCACCTTCGAGGTTGGTTGTGTGAGTTCACAACCATCTTTTAAACCCTCTTTTAAGACTGGCCCTGACCAGATTCATTGCTGGACTCCAGAACTCTGATTTTGGCGGAAACGCCTTGCTTCACTGCAGAGAGCAAAATCTTACTCTGCCTTTGGGAAAAGAAAGCTGCATCTTCCATTGCAGTTTAAAGAAATATTTAAGTACATCTTGCAGAGGGCATAATACAGGGCCTGCTTCTTACAATGCAGTCCAGAACCAGAATAGTATACGCACGTCAGGTAATTCAGATGATTTATGGCTGACTCACCACAACCGTCTATGTTCTGCTGTCAGTTTTCTGTGCATTTTAATCGCAACAGCCAGAAATTTTGCCTGTAACATAAGGTCTGGTATCTGCTAACAGAAAACTGACATCAAACCAAAATGCCTTCCCGGTTAAGGTTCAAGAAGTGGACAAAGAAACACTTCTTGTAAGACATTGTAAAAAATATACAAAAATACATGAATCAGATTTTCCTCTTGCTCAGAGCCCCATGGACAGAAATAGATCTTAGTCAACCATTAGCCTGGAGCGATGGACTGAGGGTGATTCTGGATGGAGGGTTCTTAATGCTACCGATCAACAGATACTATTGCAGAAAAGATACTAAGCAGCTATTCATGCTTTTGCTCCTCGGTGGAACTCTGTGGAAAGAAAAAGATGAAAGAAGCCCTGGAAAAACACTGAAGGGCTACAAACAGAAGGCATCTGACTCCCGAGTGTAAACCCTTGTAAATCAGGCAGGGCAACTTCACAATAAAAGCCTCATCTAGAAGGACCCCATTTAAAAACATTTAGCTGAAATGATTTTTACTCATCATGTGAAAAACTACTGACTTCGCTATCAAACCACTCTGTAAAAACAGAACAGGGAAGGCTTTTTCCTAAGGCGATATTTTCCTGTTGCACTCCAAAGCTTTGGAGAGTGTCCATCTGTCCTTTTTCAATGAAACAGAATGAGAATTTTGCATATCTTAGCATATTGATGAAGCCAGAAAAATAAAATAAACCAAAGTACATTACATTAAAATCACAACATAATGAATTATTTTATAGTACCAAGGCAAATACCTTATGGTAAAAATGAAACATCTCTTCATAGTATTTCTCACTTAGTTTCAAAGAAACGGTACCCTGTTAAAAATATATTACAGGTCATACTTTGGAGGAGTCTAACTTAAGAGGACAGCTGACCAGGCAAATTTGGAAATCTTTTTTTTTCAAAATAAATCCATTAAGGTAGATTACTGACACTTATCTATTTAATCATTTTTTTTTTAAAAAAAATATAAGTTGAACTGTCATTTTCTTCCTCCCACAAGCCTGGGAGATGAGACATCCTCCAGATGGTGAGGAATTGGACGAGGTCCCTTTGACAACCCAACCTGATATCCTGTTTACCAACATGGTGGCTCAGAGGAGCAGCTCAGAGTATATGTTTCATTTTTTTAATTAATTTTTTTGAGTGGGCCAATTGTATTAAAGTTTAGGGTGAAAGTTTTGCTCGAGAAATATGTGTCACTGTCCTGTCTGCATCATGCTCAAGCATTGATGAAAGCCATTTAGAAGGACACACTGCAGATACAACCTATTCTGTCCATGTTACAATAGGAATGGGGTTAAGATTTGGAAGGCTCTGTGATGCAGATAACAGGTTTTTTCTTGATCTCTCTGAATCAAGAGCGATGGAATCAATCCATCCTCCCACTAAAATGGATGCTGTTTTATCGGAAGTCCTCATCTCCAGCTGAAATAAAGCTTCAGGTTGCAATCTTGAACTGAGGATTAAGCCACACTAAGTTCAGTGCGTAGATAAGTACTGAGATTCTTTCACTTCCAAGAAAGGTGCTGCTAGACAAACCAATACTCCTGTGCATAGGACTGCACTGTACATTAATGCATTTGCCCACATCCTTTCATCCTTCTTTGGGTGGACAATGTCATTATATGGATCATTCACTAGGTGGCGCTGGACTTCATTATAAGCCAGCCGTTTCTTTTAACTATCCTGGTCTTGTTGAAGACAACAATAATGTTTTTGTCTGCCTTCCTGACTGGTGTGCCCTCTAAATTCCCCATGGCTTATTCTCTATTCTTTTCTTCCTGTGCCCTATTGCTGACATGCAGACTGTAAGTTCTCTGGGGAGACATCTACTCTGAAACATCATCATCATCATCATCATCATCATCATCATCATCATCATCTGCTATTCAGTCCTGCTGTGAAGCTTCCAGCGTGCCTGTCTATATGCTATTCAGCAGAAATGGATTTGCAACCAATTTCCCCTCGAAATGTAACTGTGATTTACTTGAAATCTGTCATTAACTGAGGATCATGATGGAGAGCTGCCCAATCTCGCTTCAAGAAGCCTCTCTCCATAGTGTTACACAAATGTAGCTCTTATTGAAATAGCCATTAATGCCCAGAGCTGTGTTGAATGGCTATGAATTGCCCAATTACTCGAGAAGGATGTAGTTTGTAGTGTTGCACATTGATATAAATGCATCGATCTTTTCCCCAAAGTTATTAAAACTGGGAAGGATTGCAAACACTCCTGCTGCACCATTCCATAATGTGTGTTATTGATTCTATAAATTCACAGTAACTCAGCACTTGTTTTCGCAGATGTCTGGTATCAACAGCCAATGCCTTTCCCCATCTATTTTTATTTGTTAAAATGCTTTAATAGAACACTGCATTGCTGAAAGCCCAGAGATGTGCTGATACGCTCCGCAACAGTGTCTAGCAGCTAATAAAGCTTCTGCTAAGAAGAATAAAAGCTGCAGCTCAGAGGAGAGTATGCAGAACTTGCACAAACACTTCAGAGCCCCAGATCTGGTCAAAGTTTTGGGTGTGCATTCATTTGCTAACAAATGAAAAATCAAATCAAGTGGGACCATTCCGTTCGACTCTCGTTCCTGTAAAAGCAAACGCAACAATGCAAATGTTTCACTAGGGAATTCCATTCCCATTTCTCAGACATGGGTGGGAGAGCTTTCTTTTTCTTTTGTGTTGTCATTTCCCAGAATGCTGTCGATGTTGGTTCAGTCTGGAGATCCTGAGGGACAATGGCAGCTAACAGATGTCCCTTAGAAGAATGATAATGCGTAGAGATTAGGTGTCATTCTGAAAAACACTGTGGGGAATTAAAAATAGCCAGCAGCATGGAACAGTGTGTTGATAAGTTCTTCCTCTTTTCCTAGAAAATTTGTGACTCCCCCGCACCTCCACTACCCAAAATATCCAAAGTACTGATGGTGGTGCCAAATGAGGAGCTATTGTGGCTTGCTCCTATCATGGATTCATTCAACCGTTTGGGTTGAGCAGCCGTTCCATCAGCAAAAGGCAGTGGAAGTATTTCCCGTACAGCATCCAAGGGGGAATGTTCACTGTAGCAAATGGGGCCCACCCTGGTGCCTATGGATTCCACAAGCCCACACACCCTCTGTTTGTGAGCTACACCCACTGGGCTATCCCCATGGTCCTGATGGGACAAACACTCAAGCTGCTTTTCCTCTTGCACAGCCATCTCTCGGGTTCACGAAGATGAACGGAAAGGCACTTCATGCAGTGCATGTATTTCCACACAGAGGAGAGAATGGATTCTTAGGCACATAAGGGATGCATTCATGTTTTATTTCTAGCATCACCGAGTTCTCATTCCAGAGCTGTATCCAGTGAGCGACCAGCATTGCCTTGGGCAGGAGTGGAGCTGAGGTTCTTCCCCTTTCTCTCCGAGGTTCTTCTCTTTCTGTCCCTGGCAACAGTGCCCTCCACTCTGGATTGATAGTGCTCTCCCAGGGATTCTGGGAGATCCCTGCCCAGGAGACGCCTATATGATCGCTATGCATGCTTCCTCCCAAGCAAACTGCCTGGGTGGCGCAATTGCCTGTCCTTCCTTCCACAGGTGTCAGTCTTCCCACATGATAGAATTTTGTGGCGTGCCATGCAAGGGGCTCTCGCGGCCAATGTTCAGGAGTACGCAGAACTTTTCACAGATGTTGACAAATCATCTGTAGCTACTGGTGGAGCACCCACCCATTTGGTGATGTCGTTGGTCTAGAACAGGGGTCCCCCACCCCCAGGCCATGGAAATGCCACGGCAGGGGCTGCCACAAACCACTGGGGCTGGCGGGGAGCGCAGCGTCCTTACCAGGTCCTGATGAAGAGCACCGCCACTGCTCCTCACAGGAGCCCAAACCCACTGCAGACCTCGCATGCAAGAAGCCCAGGCCACGTGCCCCCCAGGAGAATCCAATGCCCAGTGATCCAAGGTGGAGCCGAGGCGGTGACGCCAGCACTGAGGAGCAGCCACAGACAGAACCTCCTTCACCTGCCCGCCCACCACCCACCTCCTCACAGCTCCCACTGATTCTGCATTACGGTGAGCGGTCTAGTAATTTCATTATATATTACAGTATAAAAATATTAGAAATAAAGTGCACAATCAATGTAGCGTGCTTGATCATCCTGAAACCATCTCCCTGCCCCGATTGGTGGAAAAATGGTCATCCACGAAACCGGTTCCTGTGCCAAAGAGGTTGGGGGCCGCTGGTCTGGAAGGCTGCATCTCATGTGTATGGTGGGCGTGTTGCCCTGTAGGACAGCTGCTTCTGTGCTTGACTGATCTGCAGGCAACATTAGTGTGCCACTGGATGACTGGTATGTCCTGGAAGGGTTGGCATGGATACTGGGAAGCGATGACTGGGATGGCTTAGTGATTTAGCTGATCTACCACCATGGTCTCTTTTCAGCTGGGCTCCTAGGACCCCGCAGAAACAACCGTGCTCCGTGTTGACATCACGCTGGTGCAAGCTGGCTTCCGCTGTGTGGGGTCCACTGGATTCCTGGGTTATGACTCTGGAAGCACCAAGGTACCACATGGCCCATCTGCTGTATAAAACCTCTCTAAAGAACTTCTGAGTAGCTTCCCAGACCCCAGCCGCCAAATCTCAGCTTCCTGAAAAATGGAAATGTTGCTGCTCAGTTCCCTCCTGAAAACATCTCATGCCATTTTGCCAAACTGCTCTTCAAACCCAGAGGAATTTCAAGACCAGTTTGGGAGAGAGGTGAGGATTTTTCTGAGGAAGAAACTGCACGGGGACAAAAACATATGCCTGGTAATACTAATAATAATTCCTAAGAATCTTGGTGCAGTAGAAAGCAGAATTATAGACCCTGCCTGAAGGCTTTCAATAATGAAAAAAATATGCTAAAGATACACCTGCAGATACAGATTGGGAAGGAATAATGGGGGAAAACCAAGGCAGATGTGTACTGCACAAAGTCCTGCTGGAAGGAGATGGGAAAAATGTGCAGCTAGGACATCACTTAAAGAGAAGCAGAGGCTGTAATGAACACATATCTGTGTGCAGATAGAATTCAAGTTCTACAGAAGTCCAAACTATTCTGGGATTTCTCTAAATGTTTGTTTAATTATCATTTTATGATTTGAATAAATTTATGCTTGGAAACACTTTGATTCTATACTGAATTCAGTTACAATTTTATGCCCAGGTAAGCCCAGTGTCCACTGAAGAGGTAAAGCCAGTGTGTATTCGCTTTACTGGATTTACACATTTCTTGTGGAAATAGATCACAAATGATATGAAACACATTCTCCCCTTACAGGTTTCTGTATTTTCCGTCACACAACTGCCAGTTATGAGAAAATAGTCACATTTTCTTTCCTACTTCAGAAACTACTTCCTGTATTATCGATTGAATGCCAAATACTCAAAACCAGGAGCCTTTGAGTTACAGGTTTAGCCTCTTTCAGATCTTTATTTCATCACTAGTAACAGTAACAGCTTTTGCTCAAGGTTCCTTGTTCTCTTTCTCCCTCCATTTCCCTTTTTTCCCTTGGTGTCATGTTCCTTTAGATGGTAGGCCTGAGCTAAGGAATTGCCTTGTTTTTATTGATAACATAAACTGCTTTGTCAGTTTTCCCACCGAAGAGCAGCGTCTAAATGCTCTTTGCATCTGGAGCGTATTGCATAATAAATAAATAAATAGTTCAGTGTGAAGAACATTGAGATGAGTATTCCCAAGCAGCTGACAATTCACCTTGCCTTTTTGTGTTCCTCCCCCGACCTGTGTTCATTCCTGATTGGCTTTAAACCAATTCTCTTCATATTCTGCACTGAATAAATCCTTTAGACATCTTGCGGTTAATGTTCATTAGCTGCATTGGCTCATTGAGAAAATTTACAGTCCTGGTCTAATTCTGGATAAGTTGATAATGGAATAGATCAACTTCAGAGAGTCTAAAGTAAATGCGACCTGTTCAATTGAGAAATAAATGACCCAGTTCCCCCCCCCCCCCCCCCATTGTGACTTATAAGGAGTTTTAAAAGACTATGCTGGGGTGCCTGACTTGCGAACTATCATTCAAGCTTTCCATCAGTGGGACTTATTATTTCCTACTTGAATCTGCTTGTTACACATACCCGTTCTTTGGTGAAATTCAAACGTTATCTAAGAGACCATAGTGGAGCAGTTAAAACAAGGACAAGACTTTGAGAATAATGAGAGCTGTGATTCATTGGCAACTGGATGTCGGTCATGACTGGCTACCTGGAGGCAGCAATGCACCTTTGCCCCCATATGTTTGCAGCTGTGCTCAGGGATGCCAGGAGCCTACCGCATTAGGATCCAACCATCCTTTCTTACCTCTGGATGCTGCTACAACTATCACCACCAAAAAAACTCCTCTTTCCCAGGGTCAATTCCCACAATCCTTTTCTGTGCTTCACATTATGGAATCTTCTTGGGCCACTGTCTGTTCTGGTACCTGCGGACGAGCAGGCAATGCAGCTGCCGCCATGTTATCTTGCTGCCAGTCCTCTCAGAGACATCTGCCTCAGAGAGAAAGAGAGCTGCGCTAGCTGGTGTTTCACCTAATCCAGCAAGGCGACGAGGATGGAGCACAGCGTACTCCCTTGTTCACTTGCATTTTGTCTCACATGATGAGCGCAAAGTGCTCTGGCCCGACAAAATCACCCCAGCAAGGGGGGCCCCACTTACAACAACCCTCCTCTCCATTGGGCTGCTTGCTGGATCACATGGTGCTTTGGCAGGACCCGGCCAAGGATGCCTCGTGACAGGGTGGTCCAGGAGAGCATTTCCTTCAAGAGGACACCACTTTCGAACTGCATTCCTTTGATGCGAAGAGCCCTTTAACCCATGTGATTTTATTTAGCTCTGGAATACTAACGTGCCTGCTATTTCTGTCACTCTTAATGTAAAATTTAGATATAATTCATGACAGCTTGGGAATAATACATGCATTTCTTATTTGTTTGCTTTATTTCTATCCTGCCCTCCAGCCAAAATGTGGCTAAGAATAAATAAATTTTATACTTTAATAAATTCTTAATTAAAGTATAACATAAAAACAAATAAATTAAAAACACAGCAAGGAATATCCAGAACCATCCAAATGCCATGAAATTTCTTGTTTTCCATAAGATGAAGCTTTGATCTAACTACATTCATCACTGTCATACAGACGGTTATATCATTATTTATCTCTAAGTGTACAATCCTTTGTAGGTTTAGACAGGAAAAACGCCCACATAGTTGGCTGGGTCATGCTGTGAATGGTAGTCCATTTTCTGCCTAAACCTGCATAGGGTTGCACCTTGACTAACTCACCTGCATACAGTGAGAGATGGGGAAACACATCCTTGCCTTTGCTTTATTGATTTATTTCTATCCCGCACCAAAAATACATTAAGCACTTTACAAGATGCTAAGTGTTTTGCAAGATGCTAAGCGCTTGACAGCCCTTGCGGAGTGATTACTTGTTATTGACTTATCATATCCTCCAGAGGCAGCTGGCTCAACAAATCTCAACTATAATGGTAAGGAGAAAATTGCAAACTTTTCTCCGCATAAAAGCAGTGCAGCAATGAGCCCTTCTTGTAGGCAAGACTTATCATAAAGGAGAAAGCTAGGGGACGGCGCTGCAGTGCTCTAGACCCTTGTCTGGGTGCAATCTCCACAGAACACAGTGAGATTTACTTCTGAGTAGCCATATACACGGTTGTGTTGTGTTCTTGCACAGCAGTTCTTTTAAAATGTTAGTATCTCCTGATTGCACCTCATCTCTCTTCTGTAAAGCTTTGCCAAGAATCAGAGCCACCGCAGTGCTGCGTTTTGTTCCTGATATTGTCTCTGAGGTTCACTCAATTCTTTGTAAACCTATTTAAACAAAGCACAGGGATTTTAGTATATGCATACTTTGTATATGGCAAGGTCTTTATTTTTAGGACAAGAGTTACATGAAAAAGCCCTGAAATGAAATGTAATTTATACATTCTTTATAGTGTAATGTGCATAGTCCTTCTGATCCTAACATTTGTTATCATAATAAACAAATATGTCTATAACTAAAATTTCTCTAATTTAGATTTAGAAATGCTATCGAGAATTGTGTTACTGCTGTTGATTGAAAAATAAGATATAAATGAAGTTAAGAAAGAATTGATCCTAAGTTTGATAATGGCAGCTAGGTTAGTGATAGTTAAATATTGGAAACAGAATTGGGTTATGCAAAGGCATGAACGGTATAATGAAATATGGAATATGGTAATTAATGATAAACTGACAACAGAAATAAAAATTTTAAAAAGGTTAATAAAAGCAAATAAATATAATGACATTTGGGAAGATTTTGTAAAAGCAGTACTGATAGAAGGTAAAGGTTGTGAACCTAATCAAGATTATATGAGTTTTTGGAGGGGTAAGTATAATATATATTATTAATTGTTATAATATATGAATTAAAATGGAGGTATTATTGGTCTCCTGGGTGGTGGGGGCACTGTATTATTCACTTTTTCATTCATTAGCTGGGCTTTTGTATGTTATATTATTGATATTGTGATGTGTCTGTATTTGTGTTTTTTTCTGCATTTAAAAAAATAAAAAAGGGGGGAACAAACATGTTACTTATTGAAAATCCCAAAGCAGCCATACAAGTTATTGAAAAGCTTAGTACAGTAAAGTCACAATTCAGAAACGGAAACTACAAATCAGTTCCATCCTACTGCCAAGTAAAGATGTGGGTATAACACATCTCCTAGGGTCCATATGGCAGTATAAAAGGCATTGTAAACATCTTCCGTGGGGTCAATAGGGCAAGGCCTCAAGCTGTTATTACAGCTATCTAAATAACTCATCATTTAGATAGCTGTAGATTGTTCAGAATGCAAAGAGAGCTGACACCTTCTACATCTGTACAGGACTGAGAATGATGGGCATAATTATTTTCAGGGCAGCTGCTCCATAGAACTCTGGGTCTTCCTACTGGGGCTTAGTACAGATCAATAGAAAAAGACAACAGAAGCAGGGCAACGGTCTTCATTGCAGTGTCCTCTTAGCCACGATCCAGCAGAGAGCTTGGCGCACTTGTCCAATAAGAACAGTAGGCTGGATTGCACTGAGGCTAATGGACCTGCTCCAGCTCAGTTTGCCGGACCCTGCTTGGAGCTGCTTTAGAAAAGCAGTAGCTGCATTGGGTTGGAGAGAGCTGTGCTTACTTTTTACCTAAAGAGTTTATGAAGGTTGGTGAAGTCTGGATACCTTACCGGGGGGGAGATGCTGCTTGCATGACGCCTCATTGGACAAGGAATATGTATGTGGATGTTTTCTAGATCAGGACCACTGTTACGTTGAGATATCACACAACTCTGTGGCTAAACATGAAGGCAGTTCCTATTTCCTGAAAATGCATGTTAATCTGATAGCACGGGGCAGCCACTTGCAATGTCAGGTTTGGGTGGGCAGCCGAATGCAGGCAATGCAGTACGTGACCGTTGCTGGGTCTGAAGTGCCTGCAAGAGACTTAAGATGGTTCTGTGGTCTTTAGGAGGTAAGTTCCTGATGCTTACAGCAGGGATGGATCTCAGGTGGGCTCTCAGATGCTTTCGCGTGCAACTGCCATCAGCCCTGGCTATTATGTAGGCCAAAACATCTGGAGGGCCACAAGTGGCCCATCCTTGGTTTCCATGGAACTAGGATTTGTGTTCCTAAACTGCATTGGCATCATGTAAATAATTTCCATTAGCTTGTCAGATTAGGGCCAAAGAGACCTCAGTTCAAATCCTCACTTGGAGATGAAGCTTACTGCAGGTAGACACTTTCTCTCAGCCTAACCTGCCTCACGAGTTTTTCAAGAAGGTAAAATAGAGGAGGGAGAAGCGTATATTGCCTTGAGCTTCTTGGATAAAGAGCAGGCTATCTTACTAAACATGAACAAATAAATATTTGCAGTAGGTACACATTCAGTCACCTGGGCAACATTTAAATCTGGGTATGCGTCCTTCAGCTGTTGCTTGTTCAGGACATGCACAATTCCACCTGTATTTCTTCATTAGAAATGCTTACTGTCTGGACTTTCTTCTGTGTATCAAATCATATCAGCCTTCACTCCAGTGTTCAAATAGTTAGCCTCCAGGCATTGCATTTTTCAGCAATGGATTTCAATTAACTTTGCAATTTTTGAGTTGCATGTGAGTAAAAGAAAAACTTTTCAAAGGTTTCATTTTGTTTCAGCCAACTCGTTATGTTCAATCTGAACACTTGAGAAGAAAGCTCATTCAGGGAGCCTGCCATTCTAAATCAATCCATCAATCAACTTTACTACAGCTCTTTTTTCTTCCCCAGCTCTTTGTAGCCTGGCACCATTTTCCCTTCCCTTGTCTGGCTACTATTAGTATTACAACCAGAAGTAGAGGGGTAAAATGTACATGAAACATGAAGATTAAAAAACCAAGCAAATGTAAATCCTTATTTACATCCATTGATATTTTTAAAAAGAAATATGCATTTCTTCCATAAATGAATCACTGATACAAAGCCATTTTGCCCTGTACACCATGGATAGTCAGGACTAGCTTTGGTCCTGCATTGCACACTTGCACACACATAGTATATGGTGGAGGCTCAGGGAAGGGCTTAGCTAGGCCCAGACCCAGCTCTGTTACTTGGAGCCCTGGATCTATTCTCCAGACCCCTAAGGGCCCCTTAATGCCAAAGGAAGTTTTTCTTGCTTAGCATAATTGGCATGTGTTTTCAAAAGGAATGAAAGCAGGTGAAGGAAGGGTTGAGTTTTTCTGCCCATAAAATGAAACTCACCTCAGCATGACAGTTAAGCCATGAGGAAAAATATCCATTGGCATTTATGAAAGTTTTAATTCAGGGCTTCATTGCTTGAGGTGCGGGATTTTTCTTCTAGGAGGTACAGCAAGATCGCTTTGCCTTCTGTGAAATTTAAATAAAACTAGTAATTATTTCTAAATCTGTGTGTGTGTGTGTGTGAACACACACACACATCTATATGAGATGATGAGCTTGGCAATGTTTTGTTTTTTTATTTATTATCATGAATTTAAGCAAAATATAAAATCAAAAGAAAAAAGTCAAATGCAACTACATAAATTTGAACTTATCATATCCATTTATAGATATGCACTGTATATATGCATATATACAGAAAAATGAAACATGCTTCAACAAGAAGCTTCAACAAATATCCATAAATGTGTCCATTCATGCATGGCACCTGCATACCACCCATTCACGTGTTGAAAGCATCACTAGTTCCACAGTCAATTGTAATATAGGAAGTTCACGTTTATCTTTCCAATTGTAGTATAGGAAGTGCGTGTTTATCCTTCCACCCTTTCAGCTGTCAAAAGGGTGTTGTGAATCCATTTGCAATGGTTGTTCATTAACTTCCTGGAAGGAGATAGGCAATATTTAAAAAATGTGTTTCAGTAAATATTAAAAAGTACCAAAACAAAGTTTATCCATATTATAACCTCCTCCTCAGAAAGCTCAGGATGATCTTGAGGTGAAGAATGAAATCAAGGAGACAGTGCTGTAGTAATGGGTGACTTCAACTGCTCACAACCTGGTTGGTTAAATACATGTTCTAGTTCCAACAAAGAAGCTAAATTTCTCAGTGTGTCCTATAACAGTTTGTCATGGAAGCAACCAGAGGGAAGGCATTCCTGACTTAAATTCTAGGTGAAATTACTCTGCCCAGGACATAGTTCTGGATGTAAATCCTGCTGAACCAACTGGAAACAGTGCCCATCGTGCTATCAGGTTTAATGCATAGTTATGTGGAAGATTTCTGAAGAGGTCCAATGGAGTTGCTTTTGACTTCAAAAGAGGAAAGTTCCCCTAAATGAGGGAACTGATAAAAAGTAAAGGGAAAGAGGTAGAAGAGGGGATATTTAAAAGCGTTAAATCTATTCAAAATACTTGGGGATTATTCAAAACCACAATAAATGAGGCACAGATAGAATGCATACTGCAATTTAGGAAAGATAGTAAAAAGTTCAAGAGGAAACCAGTATAGTTAGCAAATAGAGTCAAGAAAGCTATTAGGAAGAGAAAAGCTTTGTTCAAGAAATAGAAATCTTAACCAAAATAGGAAAACAAAAGGGAGCATAAGCTTGCACAAGGGAGATGCAAGCAGACAGTAAGAGACTCAAAGAAACATTTTGAGGAGCTTATCACTAACAACATAATAAAGAAGAATAAATAATAATAAAGAAGAAAGAAAACAATAAAGAAGAAAGAAACCAGCCAGAGAGGGACCACTGCATGATGACGAGAGGATAAGGAGACTAAACAAGCTGAAAGAAGTATTTTCATCTTTCTTCACAGAAGTGGATGTGGAATTCAGGTATTCAGGAGGGGAGCTTGAGGAATTAAAGCAAACATTTGTGACAGAAGATGAAAATTGTAACTTTATTGAGGGGGGATCTTGGTAATGTCAGGCTGTTTAACTTAACATCTGTTCTGCATAAATTGGTTGAAGTATTAATAATGGTAGAATCAATAAGCATGTAGAGGGACAAGCCCTGCTGAAAAGGAGTCAACATGGCTCCACAAAAGTCTGTGTTCGTGCATTCACTTATGAGAGTTCTTTGAATGTGCCAATAAGCATGTGGATAGGGGGGATCTGATAGACGTTGCTTCATTGGGCTTCCAAAAGGCTTTTGACAAAGACCTTCAGCAGTTACTCCCTAGCAAACTTAGCAGTCTTGGAATAAGAAGCGGGAAATCTTCTTATGGATTGGTAGCTGGTTAAAGAACAGAAAGCAGAAATATTCATGATTTATTTAGTAGCAGGAGTAAGCAGTGAAGTGGCCAGGATTGCTGATCACACCAAACCATTTAGGGTGGTTAAAACCCAAAGGAATTGTGAGATGCAAACTTGATGTGAGGCATAATTTGAAAAGGAATGGAAAATAAAACTGCCAAGCTTGTAGTCCCCTTATACAAAACTGTGCTGCAACTGCACTTAGAATATAGTACAGTTCTGATCACTGAACCTGAAAAAGAAATATTTAAAATTATGCATGGAGTAGAGAAAATGGAGGAGTCATTTTCTTCCCTCTCCCATAATACTAGAACCTTGGATCATCTCATGAAGCTGATTGGTGGAACAGATAAAAGGAAGAAATCCTTCACACAATGTGTAGTTAACCTATGGAATTCCCTGTCACAATACAGCTGGCAGTACCTGCTTCTGCCTTGTCTCAGAAACGAAGTGGAGTCAAGCCTGGTTATTATTTGAATGGGAGACTTTGAGTCCAGCACTGAGCAGGGGCTTGGACCCAATGGCCTTCTAGGCCTTTTCCAACAGCATGGATCCTGTTCCGTTTGTTTATTTATGGTTTTTGTATGCCATCCCAATTACTAAAAAAGTCTCTGGGCGGCTTACAGAGAGCAAAAAAAAAAAGCGCACTGCATCTAAAATAGGAATAAAAACAAGAATAAAACCAGATTAATTATTAAAATACTGGTAAAATAAAAAGGTCTTCACCTGATGCCGAAAGGAATAAAACAACGGCACCAGGTGAACCTCCCTGGGGAGTGAATTCCATAGTCGGGGCACCACTGCTGAAAAGGCCCTTCTCTGAGTAACTGCCCTCCTGATTTCCTTCAAAGAGGGTTCCCAGAGAAGGGCCGCTGCCTCTGATCTCAAGGGGTGGGCCAGCACATAGGGAAGAAGGTGTTCCTTCCAGTCTCCAGGACCCAAGCCATTTAGGGCCTTATAGGTTATTACCAACACCTTAAATTGGTCCCAGACTTCAATTGGCAGCCAGCATAAGCAATATAGGACCGGCATGATATGTGAATATCTGCTGGTCCCCGTTAGTAACATGGCAGCTCTATTCTGGAGCAATTGAAGAATCCGGACCATCTTCAAGGGTAGCCCCATGTAGAGTGCACTGCAATAGTCCAGACGGGAGGTTACCAGAGCATGGGCCACCATAGCCAGGATGGGTCACCTTTCTGTTCTGTTCCATTCTTAAGAAAGTAGTGATTACACCAATCTGGATGGCTTTAAAAGAGAATTGGACAAATTCTGGAAGGAGGAGGCTGACAGTGGCTATTAGCCTTGCTGGCCATGTGCTCCTTCTGTTATCGGAGATGCCAAGCCTGCCAACACCCATTTCTGAGGAGCCTGGACAGGTGGAGGTCTTTTTCTCATCCTGCTTGAGGGGTCCTGTGGGGGGCTGGTTTGCTACCACACAAACTGAGTACTTGACTGGACAGAACCTTGCCTGGTCCAGCATGGTTCTTCTTATGTTCTTATGGGAGATAGTGGCAGAACTCATCTGCAATTTCTGTGTGCTGCCATTCATTTGTGCCCAGCATGAATCCTATGGCTGAATCATAGGATATGCTCAGCTTCTGCACAGATTATGTTGGGGTCAAATATGTGCAGAAGATGCTGCCTGCTTCTCGGCTTCTGCTAAATGACCAGAGTGCTGGACTGGATGTGCCACTGGTTTGCCCTCACATGGCTTTTTCTTACCTTCTTATGCAGTCACCATTTGTGGCTGTCCCTGAGGCTCTTGAATCCAGATCAGATGTGAGAAAGGCTAGAGACAGATAACTAGGAAGCCAGAAATGGAAGAGGAGGGTGAGGACAGGGCTGGGAACACCTTGGATTGGCTCCAGGATCTCATTTCCCTAAGAAATTCCCTCTATAGGTTTGAGAGGATTCCCATTCGCACCACAGCTCACCTCTGTGATGAGGGTCTCTTGACGCTCTGTGCAGGATTTTCTGGGGGTTCCCGCAGGAAGGAGTGGGTGGGAAAATGCCCTTCTGTCAACAAAAAATGGATTTCCAGACTCTGGATCCAACCCTTCAAAAGCTCTTTCCAGAATGGTCTCAGGACCATCATAGAGAAATCAGTCTTCTGATGAACAGGACTCTAGATTGTGAAGGCTAATGATGTAACCAATCAGTCTTGAGGGTGCCACAAAAGTCATTGTTGTTCTTAGCAGCTATTGTCTGTTATCAGTGGAGGGATAGTTTCAAAAGCTGTGGGATTTTGATGTCATGCCTATGTCCATTTGCAGCCTAATAGAAAATCTATTCTTGTTTTTTGGGTGGGTGGGAAGATAATTGCGTATTGGATCAATACAAGTATATCAGTTAATGTGACAGGCAGCGGCTACTGCTAGATGGCAACAAAAGAGATGGATGCTCAGTGCAGAGGTCACAGGATCTGACACCAAAATTTCCTGTGTTGAAGGGCATCGGGGCACTGAGAATTTGTTTAGCTCCGAAGGGCAGATTTTCCAGGACCATTACACATTGTGACAGGGACCTGTGGCTTGTTTCATCTCTCCCTGTATAAATTCCGTGACAAAAGGAAGGAGAAGCGGGGGGGGGGGGGGTGATTTTGACAGGCACATGGATCAGTCAAAATTAGCCTTGCTTGCAGGAGCAGACAAGACTTCTCTTTCAGAAGGAGCCCTTTGATCAACTCTTTTGTCAGTTTGGCAAGATAGCAATGAGGGGCAAGCTACATCTGTTCACCCACATTGCCTCCCTGAAGACCATACTTTAAAACAAATTCTGAGATGTGTCAGGTTTGGGCTTAGCTTTCCTTAACAGACAGAAAGCAGCTATTTAAAGAAATGATCCTCTTTTGTAGAGTATTCCCTGCTCCCTACCTGTGAAAGAAGTCATTTGCCTTTAGTTATTTATTTCCTTATTTATTACATTTCTATACTGTCCAATAGCAGCAGCTCTCTGTAGCCTTTTCTGTGAAGCAAGCCAACTCCAAGTCTTTGTTTAAGCTGCAAGAATCTGTCCTTTAAAACAAGGAAACAAAGCTGGAGGGGTGAAAAACATAGAAAGCAATCCTCTTCCATACCAGCTGGACTGTGCCATTTATTGAACTTTCCCCTCCCATCTTTAAATAAATATTTTAAAAAATCCAAGAAGCTATGGCGGCCTCTTAAGCACAGGTGTGAATACTTCCTTTTTATTACTAAGTTGTGATCACAGTATATTAGATATTCGTATTTAAAGATTTTATAAACCATTCTTTAGTGGATGCTCTCAGAATGGTGTACAGAGATTAAAACAGCATAACATAAGCTAGAGATTGGGGGAAAAGTTGACTCTGCCCTTTTCTGTGCCCTTCACCCCAGAATGGTTTCTACTGCACCACTAAGTTGCCACCAAATTTAATGGACAGTGCTAAGAAAACACAGGTTAATTTTTGCTTTAAAATAAACATGCTCCTTGTTTTAATGCAAAATTGCTTTTCCCTGTAGCTTTGGAAGTGCAGTTTTGCATTCTTTTTTTTCTTAATTGCTGCTGAAACTTGATGGCATTTCAGTAGCAGCAATTTTACTGGCAGGTGGTGAGTGATGTGGCCCCTGCGGTTCTGTAGGGCAGAAATTGGCTGACTTTTCCAAGTTGTCACCCCTGCATTATCTGGAACTGCAGGAAGCATCTAATGGTGCCTTTAATGTTCTGTAGACTTCAAGGTGCTCCAAGCTTCTCTCTTGTTGTTTTCAGTAGCAGACAAATATGGGTGGCCCCTGGGATATGGTACCGCTGGTGACAGACCAAAGTTAGTGCTAGTGAAGTGTTAAAATTAGATCCTCATCTGTAAAAGCTTGAACAGATGGGCCTGAATATTGTCAGACAAACTATCTTGTACCATGCACATAAAACAAAAACAAAACTCAAGTGGGTTTTTTAAAATGTATGATTCCCAGCCAGAAATAGTACCTCCTTTGCTCAATCTGCATTGAGGTTCCTTGCTTATAGAGACTGGCGTTGATTTTGGTGACTGCCAGGAGCCGTTACGCCGTGTTCCAAAATCAAAATGCCATCTGCCGTATCTCTGGATCTGCCGCTAGGAAAGTGAACTGGCATGTCTCAGCTAACTATCCAGAAAGAGAGCTGCGGCACAACGAACTCACAATTACCACAACAAACAAATGTCAGGTTGAACTGAAGCAGAGGAGCTGGTTTAAAAAGAGACTGAGTGGAAAGCTCTGTTTCCACCGTCTGTGCATAATGGTCAGACTAATCCTGTCCCACATTTGTGGAAGGGTGCCTGGGTCACACGAGGCACACTTAGCATCGCTTGTTGGCCACAGCATCTTGCTGGATGAACAGCCTGTCGCAGCTCTAACAGCTCAAAGTGACCTGTGCATATCATCCCAAAAACAGTTCTTCATGATGGGTTTGATTTACACTGCGCGCTTCTGGTCTTCCGGTGTAGAAAAATGAAATGATACACAAAGGATGTGAAGTGGTCCTAGATGTGAAGCCAGGGCTGTGCTACTCTCTTCTTAGGATAGCATCTGTGTAAACAACTCAC
This sequence comes from Varanus komodoensis, assembly GCF_004798865.1. Classification (NCBI taxonomy): domain Eukaryota; kingdom Metazoa; phylum Chordata; class Lepidosauria; order Squamata; family Varanidae; genus Varanus; species Varanus komodoensis. The sequence goes on from NW_025336346.1 coordinate 7,813,636, forward strand.
TTAAACAATCATGTTAGCATTGGGCGGGGATAACTGGGTTTCAGTAACCCACATTCTGGCGACGTCCAAATTAGGTTACTGTAAAGCATTTTACATGGAGCTGCCCTTGTGCAAAACACAGCAGCTGCATTAATAACCAGGACTAGATGATTCAAATGTGTAAGACTAATTCTGGCCCACCTGCACTTGCTGCCTCCTGAGCCCAGCCAAGACACTGGTTTTAATCTATAAAGCCCGACATGGCTTGGGACCACACATGATGGAATTCCTCCCTGACCTCTAATCCACCAAGACACTATGATCTACATCTGTGGCCTTCCTCCAACTGCCATTTACAAGGGAGACCCAAGGGAAAGCAACCAGAAAGATGGCCTGCTTAGTGTTGTCCCCCAGTTCTGGAATGATTGCCCCACTGAGGTGTACCTAGCTCACTATTGCCATCTTTTCAGCACTGCCCATTACTCCCAGGAATTTGATGGCACCTGATGGGATATGTCACCTATTCTGATAGGTTTAACTTTTACTGAAATTGTTTTAGTTGTTTGAAACATTTTAAATTTTGTATATTAGATGTTTATGATGTAGCTTCTATTCCTATTCCTTTTTTATTGGCATCCACTTTTATATTGTCCCTGTGTTTATGAATTGCTGTAAGCTACCCAGACCCTATTAGGCAATTTAAAATGGATGATGATGATGATATCACTTGCTACAGAATCCCAGTTAATTAGCAAAACCTCTTTAAGTTCCACAAGTTGTGTTAGGGGCTTTCCATGTTCAGTCAGGTTCCAATATTCTGAGAAACTGTAGCTGTAATAAGGCCCATGCATTTACAGACCTATAATTTTTCATGTTATTTCCAATACTGTAAACTGTCATGGCATGACATAATTCTAACCAATCAAATTAGATTAGGTTGAGATGCAGGAAATATAGAGAGAGTAAAGGTGGAAAGCAATATTAATGACTCAGCAACCAGCAAAGGTTTTGATCTCCATAAGTATTATTCAGCAAGACCCAAACTGAATGTTACACTTGTAAACTTCCATCTTAGACAGAAGTAAGGAACCAGCAAGAACACCGGCACCAACTGGTGAGAATGAGAATCAGATAAATTTAGGGTAAGCACCCACAGTTACTTCAGTGTTCCACACAAAAACAGTATCTATTAAATAAATAGGTGGTAGATGGGCTCTTCCACACAAGAGACATTCAAAAAGAAACTGGACAGCCATCTGAGTGGGATGGTGTAACGTGGTGTCCTGCAACAGCAGCGGGTTGGACCAGATGGCCTTCATGGCCCCTTCCAACTCTACTATTCCATGATTCTATGATATCTAATATTTAGGCTTCCCCTCTCTTGGATGCACACCTTAACATGGTAAAGGAGGTTAAGAGTATCAGAGAAGCCATAAACAATGCCAGCAGGCTGGACTCACTCAATAGTCTGGTCTGCAAGCAGGGTCACCCACAGAGAAATGGTCAAAGCAGAGACACCAGACTAAGACACAGCGACCCCCTCAAGAGTAACAAGCACATCAGTAGAAGTTAATGGGTACAATGATGGGGCAGAAAAATTCCTGAAGGGCAGCTATAGGGCAGTAGCAGAAGATGAAAGCAACACTGCCAATGACTCTCAAACTAACTCTAGATAGTACTGTGCAAAAGGGGGAAATAGCAAACGATTCCCGAACACACACACACACACACCTTGAAAACCCTGTGATGAAACAATCTAAAATGAAAGAAGAGATTGTGCCAGAAGATGAGACTCAGAAGTCACTCAGCGTGCTACTAGGGAAGAGTAAAAGACAAGTATGAATAGCGCTGTCACTAATGACACAACTAGATCAAAGCTGGGAGGAAGTCTGTTGACTGATGTGCACAGAGGTGATGAAAGTGAAAGAAGGAAGTGGAAAAGCAGGGCTGCAACTGAATATTAAGAAAACAGAAATAACAGCTACAGAAGAATTACACAACTGCAATGTCAACAATGAAGAAATTGAAATTGTGAAAGGTTTTACATACCTTGGATCAATTGTACATTCAAATAGAGACTGGAGCCAAGAAATTAGAAGAAGACTGAGAGATGGATGTGCAACCATGAAGGAACCCGAAAAGATCACCAGGTGTAGAAAGGCACCTAGATAGCTCCTGGGCTAAGAAGGCAGAATATAGTTTAAATAAATAAATAAGTGTAAGGATATATCACTAGAGAGCAAGGCCAGGATACTCCATATTCCTGCATTCCTTATCAGGTGAGTATGGAAGTTGGACAGTGAAGAAAGCTGATGGGGAGAAAAATGAAGTGTTCAAAACATGGTGCTGGAGAAGAGCTCTGAAAAGACCCTAGTCTGACCAAAAGATGAACAAGTGTCTCCTAGAGCAAATCCAGCCAGAACTGATCTGGTTTCTTTTCTTTTACTGACTGCTAGACAAGTATTTAACCTAAGCTGGAAAGATGATAGAATCCCTAATCTGTGCAACTGGAATGGGAAAGAATGGCATTTGGCTCTGTTGGACAAATTGACCCAGCAAGCTGGGTATCTGAAAGACCATACAGCTATTGACACATTTGAGCATATTTGGTCAACTTTTAGCAACTTTTTTGACCAAGAAGGAGATGGACTCCACTCTGCCCCAGCAACACATGCTAGGATATGGACAAGCTTACTTTGCTCTAGGAGTTTTGGACAGTAAGACTCTCTGAGAGCTTTTTCTCTTTGAAATTTCCCCTTTATGGAAAACAGCTTCTGTACTCCTGTTATACTTGGTAGTAATGATATATGCATTTATAAACCTATCTGTTTTTTATATATTTTTTAAAAAGCCTGAACTTGCCCTGGAAGGAAAAGTGATGAAACTGATGCTGACATAATTTGGTCTCATCATGAGAAGGCAAGATTCACTGGAGAGGACAATAATACCAGGAAAAGTTGAAGGCAGAAGAAGACCAAATAAGATGGATCAATTCCAGCTGAGCTGGACTGTCAAGGAATAGACATTTTGGAGGACGTTCATTCATAGGGTCACCATAAGCAAGAGTCAACCTGATGGCACATAGCAACAACAAAATATGTCATTTGTCTGAGTAGTCTGTATTCTCGAGGTAGTTCATGCCAAATTTATATTCACTGCTGAAACACACAATCCAAATGAACCGATTTGGCTGATAGCATTTCATTCTCACTTGATGAGAATTCCTAAGTGTAGAAATTGTATTAAATCAAACAGAAACTGCTAAAACACCAAACATAAATTTGCAGTTCCAACATACATATTTTTGCTCTCTATTTTTTCGTGAGGAATATTTCTCTTACCTAATGGGAAACAACTACGCACAGTAACATCTGGCAGATTCCCTTTTCCAGGTGGCCACAAATGCACAAACTGGACCACCCCCTCTACAATCTCCTGTGGAGACCCTGCTTCATCCGTTTATTTTATTTATTTATTTATTAAAACATTTTTATGCCGCCCCATTCGCCGAAGCCTCGGGCCGGCTTACAACCGCCCGGGGCGGTTTACTGTGCCTTGTTATGTTGGCCAAGCTGTGAAACACCTGGTGGTCTCAAGCACTTCACGGGTGATAGTTTGTGGGCTTCTTTTTGCCAGAAATAGAAACTTCCAGACCTGAAGCCTTACCAGCATCTCATGCAGGAGGGGAGGAGCATGGAAGTGATGTGTCTCCCCACTCCTCCCACCCTGCGGTTCGGCCAGACCGCCAACTTAAGCCATCTCCCTGAGGCAGTTTGGAGAAAGAGGGAAGGAGACTGGAGTGTCCACCAGGAGGCATCACCTCCTGGTTGTGTTGGTCTCCTTCCCTTTTGCCCCTTCTCCAAGGTCAGCCTGGGTGCTGTTTCCATGCTGGTGGTGGGGAGGTGGATCAGAGCATGGATCCCCAGCCCCAGCTGCTTTTCTGCCTGTGGATCTGGTAATTCAGAGGATCCTGTGGCCCTTCAGACACAGCCAAGGGCCCATAGGCCCTGTCAGTGTAGGATGCTTTATAAGGACATTTCCTATTTCAATATTGTGTCTTAGTGCTCCCTTATTCTTATCACTTCCTATGTTCAAACAGCATTCTAAAGGTAACTGCTAATATTGCTTTTCTGTTGCACTTCATCTTTGAAGATGCCTTCCTGGGAATATTTCAGCCTCTTCCCAAGCAAACCACTGCCAAAGATCAAATACAGAACTGTATCCAGCATGCTACCATTTATTAACTGAAAAACGCTGTTCTGCACAGTTCATTGTGGAGCAGGGGAAAATGAAGTAGGTTGGGTGTTGCAAGGAAGAAAAAATATAAATTGGCTTGATTCTTAGTATATTCTAAACTTCTATTGAGTTGAGGTAGAAGATTTAGATCTAAAGGATTTATATCCCACCTTTTGATGGGATGACCCTCAGGTGCCCTACAGCAAAATTGCAAGATTACAGATACAAGACCATGCAATGCAGAAGACCTTTGTCTTCTGGTGATGAGATAATACGCTCCCCTTTAGTTCTGGGATCCCAGGGCAGTGGGTGGCTGGAGCCAAGTGCTTTCTGGCAGTGGGGCAGGTAGCAAGCCTTCTCCACGAGGACAGCAACAAGCAAAGTCCACCAAAGCCAGCTCAGGAGATCTTCACGTGACATCATCTGTGTGTCGGTGTTCTAATGGTCTCAACTGACCACATGGTCAGGATGGTGGCAACCTTTCTGAAAGCCTCACAGGTAACCATAGTTTATTCCATAAATGTGGGATTCGATCCTGGCATGCACAATAGCCAATCAGACACTCCAGGGTGTGAGGTGGAAAAGGCTTCATTCTGCAGAAAAAGGACACCATGCACAAAGCAGGCAAAATAGAGCCCCAAGCAAAAAACAACTTTCTATCACATGATACAGGAATGGAAACTAGAGAAACAGGAACATTTCATTGGGTACAGAATGCTGCAGTGTAATTCTCATTGATTAAGAAATGCCACAGTATGATTTTTATTGGTTAAGAAGCAGATCTGATCCACTCTTACAGCTGTGATGCCCTGTATGCTAGTGTGAGATATCATGCAGAAAGGGAATACATTGTTGTAAGTTCAAACACCATTGGGCCAGGTTTTGCACTTGCATAAGGTCTAATAGGACTTCCCCAGAAAGGTCCGCCTGGTGCCGTCGTTATTTGTTTTTCAGCACCAGGCCAAGACCTTTTTATTTAAATGTTATTTTAATTGTTGATTTTATTTATTGATTTTAAATTTTTATGCCAGGAAGTCTCCAGTATTTTATGCATTTGTATAGATCTATATTTATTTATGTGTTGGAAGCCGCCCCGAGGCTTATGCAAATGGGACAGCATACAAGTATTCCAAATAAATAAATAAATAAAATGCTGTATTTTTGTTAAAAATAAGATATAGTAGATTTCTGTTACTCAGCATGTTGGACCACACATGCGAAAGTGTCCTTAGCGCAAAACCGCTCTGGAAAGGGAAAGAAGAAACCTTTCTTCAGTAGGAACACAATATAGTTAGGGTACAATCCTATGCTATGCATGATTAGAGAGAAAGAAGTCCCACCACTCCCTGTCTGCCCAGCCACCACAGGAGGTGCATGTTCTTTGCATCCCAGTCACCCCAGTCTCCTTCAGTTATACTGCAGAATCAAATACTGTAGGTAATATTTGCCCTGTTTTCTTTATCTTGGCTGGAAACACTTGGCAGCAGTTTAACAAAACTGGCTCCTTCCTCGGGTGAAACAATTAATAGACTAGCATCATATCCCTCCTCTCGGATCTTGGTTTGCAAAAACTCTGATGCTGTTCTGATTTCCTTAGAATTTAGCCTGCATTATGTGTCACAATAAACAAAAATCGAAATGAACCGGGATTTTTTCCCTTGAAAACTGGAGAAACATAAACATCCCTGAAAGAGGGCTTATTTCTTATCTGACTTTGTGGACTTACAAGACAATTCTTTGGGGGTGTTTCTGTGGCGCAGGATTAATTTAGTAACAACATCTGACCAGAAAAATCTGGTAGGATATTCACTGCTCCTGTTAGGAGTTCAACAGAATCCTTCTGTGCTTGGGGGAACTTCCTCCAAAGCCAAATATATTGCACTTGTGCTTATAGAAAGGATAAAGTTGGTTTCCATTACAGAACACTTTCCCCAGAAGGGATGCAAAATATAAGAAGGGGTTGAATAACAATATTAATACAATCACTCTTTTATTCTCCTACTGCAACACCCTTTAATGTGTACTTTAAAAACAGAAGTACTGACTCACTTTAAAAACTGAAATTAAGACACAAAACATGATTAAAGTAGCAATAAAGAGGAGAGTACTTATGAGAATGTGAAAATTATTTATTAATTACTTTTACAGTTTATTTTTTCCTCCAGGAATCCAGGGAAATTTACTGAATTTACTGAAGTTATTCCAGGCTAGTAGGTGGTCTTCTAGCCTGGAATAACCGCCAGTGAAATAGATGTAGACGTGGCATCACAGGACATTTTCCCCATGTCCCTCTGAGGGGCTGCACAGATGCTCCTTGGACCGTGATCTCCTGTACCTGCCACATGTGCAGGTCTGTATCGGCACACCGACAGCTGCACCTGAGCAGCTTGTTGCTTATTTCATCTCCTCCCTTAGACCTGGAAGTCGATGGTTGCACAGAATTGGTGTTGGTGACATCTGAGATTGTGTACAAGCAGTCCATTTTCTGATTCTTGAGGGACAAACAGTTGTACCATCTCATTGCTGGTGGTTTGAGGCATGTCTTCCAAGGTCACTGCTTTGTGTCAGCATCGTCCGCTATGACACCCAGCTCGGCAAACAGTGCATTTTCCAACTGCCACTCATTAACATCTAGAGGCAAGCTGCCAGCCATTAAAAAAAAAATCTTTCCCAGCTTTCCTTGCTCAAGGCTTGTATGTCACTTAAATTCCATGCAGCTACTGTTTTCTGACTCAACAATGTAATCTGGTGCCATACAAAGAAAGCGGGGGGAGGGGGTTCACTGCCTAGGATTTGATTTCATAGCCATAATAACTTCTTCCCCAGCAGCAAGGATGACTTAATTAATAGTGAAGAAGGGTTACCACTAGCAAATGACTGGAAGGAGCTGAATAGCTGAAGTGAGACAGTATATTATGCACCTGATTATTCAGCATTTATTCAAGCTGTGAGCGTAGGGTTGATTCATTGCTCTTTTAAGGCAAGGAAACTGCTCTAGCAAGATGACTTCAAGGACCTTGGCCACCCTGCCACATATACTTTCTACTCTCTCCAGATTGGTTGGACTTAATTCTCCTTCCAGCTGCACAGCATCATGATGCAGGGGACATCCCGTGATCCTAGAACCCAGTGGGGTCATCCCATGAAACTGAGTGGTCCGAGATTCAGGACTGATTACAAGGAAGCACAGTACATAGTCACGCTATGGAACTTGCTAACCCAGGATGTCATGATGGCCATCACCTTGGCAGGCTTTCAAAGGACATTCGACAGATTCGCGGAAGAGAAGGCTATCACTGACTGTTGGTCATGATGGCTGCAGATTGTCCTCAGCAGCAGTCTGCCATTTGGGATCAGCTGCTGGGCAACATGCTGTGTTCATGTCCTGCTTGTGGGATCTCACTGTCCTTGGAAGCTCAAGTGACTGCGGTGGCGAGGAGCGCTTTCCTTCAGCTTCGGCTAATCTATCAGCGGCGCCCCTACCTGGAGGAAGACTGCCTACCGACAGTGACACATGCATTGGTTACTTCCCGGTTAGATTTCTGTAATGCGCTCTACGTGGGGCTGCCCCTGAAGACAGTCCAGATACTTCAGATGGTGCAAAACAGAGCAGCCAGGTTGCTGACGGGGACTGGGTGTTATTCTCACATAACCCCAGTCTTCTACCAGCTCCACTGGCTTCCCATCCAAGTCCGGGCTCAATTCAAGGTGCTGGTTATTACCTATAAAGCCCTTAACGGCTTGGGACCTGGATACCTAAAGGAACGTCTGCTTCCTTATTTGCCCTCCTGCCCCTTGAGATCGGCAGCAGAGGCCCTCCTCCGGGAGCCCTCCGGGAGAGACATCAGGAGGCAAAGTACCCGGAGGAAGGCTTTCTCTGCGGTGGCGCCCAATCTATGGAATGCGTTCCCCAGAGAGGTCTGCCTGGTGCCATCGTTATTTGTTTTTCGGTGCCAGGTTAAGATCTTTTTATTCCAGCGATATTTTAATAAGTTTTAATATTGTCTTTCCTATGTTTTTCGCTGCAGCCAGTGTGGGTCGGGAATTTACTTACGTTATTTATGTTACATTATATTGTAAGCCGTCCTGAGGCTTTTTTGCAAACAGGATGGCATATAAATATTTTAAATAAATAAATAAATCTCCAGATGCATCTTGAGGGCCACTGAAGGAGCAAACTGGACCAGATTGAGTAGCCCATAGGCAGAGTCTTATGTCATTATAGGTCGGTTCCACATCAGCAGCTTGCCAAGTTAGTATGTACGCCTCCAGATGGAAAGAAAAACATCTGTAGAGAAGAGGAACAGTGGACTATAAGGAGGATAGTGATGTGAGCTCTGCCATAGGCAAGTTTTCACTTACTCACTACAGTTTTAGGCGACTGTTTACTTTAGCATGCAAAGGAAATGGTTACCATAGTAACTGCTCCAGCACTTGATCCTTCAGCTACCTCCACCATGCACCCTACCTCTTTATCAAAACCATTTACTAAAGTGCTTTGTGAACCTCCTGACTCTGACAGTGCTGCAAAGAGGGAGGCAAACTGGGGAATTTGGGGCAGCCATGGCGCTTTGGCGTAGCAAGTACATTTGAACTTGGACTAAAGGACCAAATGGAAAAACTCACCCTAACACAGGCACTGCAAGAGGCTCCTGAGAAACAGAAGACAAGTGATGCCAAGATCCTTTTCCAAATAACCCCATCCAGCTTTTGCTAAGGGCTTACTAAGAACTCAGAAGTAGTAACTATGCTGTAGGGCTGGTGGGATTTGTTTTAAAATAAATGCTATTAATTTTCCAAATCCAAACATACACAAATGCATAGAATTTAAACCTAGTTTTGACATCTAGGGTATGACATTTAATACCCTGGTTTACTTTGTAGGCAGTTAACCATCATACAACCTTTTTATTATTTAAAGGGAAGGCATGTAGTCTCAGCTGTTTCACAGGAGAGAGTGACTGGCCAGCCTCCAAAAACTAAAATTAAAATGAGGGTGGTGGTGCAGGAGACGCAAAAAACTATAGATGGAATATTCTGGACAGAAAGTCAATGATTGTATCTTTATTGCATGATCACTTGGACAGTGATTCCACGTTTCCTAATGGAGAAGGGAAAACATGACAGACAGAAAGACACACTTTGTGCGAGTTGAGTTTGGGGCTCCTAAACATAACAGTCGATCTATGAGGCAGTTCCTTCGTGTGTGGCTTTTCCTTTAGGAACTCATGAGCAATCTACAAGCTTTCCCTCCGCAAAGAAGTCACAAGAATGAGCAACTAGTTATATGGTTTGCCCACAAAGAGATAGCAATCCTGGTCATTCCCTACTCCATCCTTTGGGTAACCACATATGTTTGTGCAACGAATCTTAGACTCTGCAGCTATGAAGCTGTGGAGCTAACGATGCCTGCCCTGACCATTCCTTTCCCATTGCAAAGAGATAATTACTTTTAATATTCCTTTTAAGATGTGTCATAATTTAATAGATTGAGCTGCACAGGAGGATGAGGCCCTGTTACAACATATTACTTCTATCCATCTATCATCTACCTACCTACCTGTCTACCTATCTATCATCTACCTGCTTGCTTACTTATTCTAAAATGGCAAAAATGAAAGTACCACCACAGTTCCAGGAATACATTTATTTGTGCATTTGGTGGTGAAGGTAAGAGAGGGAGAAAAAGAAAAAGATGTGTTGCTTGCTTAATCCTGCTGTTTATATGTTTTCGAAAGTGCTATCTTGTACAGTGCCAGTGAGATGTAAAAAAGGGAAAAGATACTTAGCTGAACATGGTGAAATAACTGTGAAATGTAAACCTGAGAGGCAGGCTGGCCTTGTAAATAATGCTCATATCATAACAAATACCTAAGCTGGGTGGCAGAGAGCTATTTCTTGAAAACTGGCCGTTCAAAGATTTTTTTTCTTATTTCCATCAGAGGGATGGCCGCTCCGTCAGTTACACTGAGAAATCAGCTGCCTTTGGCATTGCCTTTTGGCTCTCCTGCAAATGTTTTCTTCTTGAGTGGTCATTACAAGAACATCTAACTTTGAGAATTGATGCCTAGGCTTGCTTTGTTATCCCTCCTACTTCCTGCTTTCTACTGCTTGTTGTCATGTCCCTTAGACTGTAAACCCCGGGAATAGAGGCAAGCTTAGGCGATGAGTTGACATAAACCAAGGACAGACGCCTACTAAAGACAGCCTGACTACATTTGCACCCTGCAAATAGACTATGCACTGTGGGTTGTTCATAAAACAACCTGTTCTCCTGCTTCTTCTCCCCAGTCCTCCAGCTGTTGTCCCAGTGGCTTTTCTTCTCATCCTGCTCTGATCACTAACCCTTTTGATTTGCAGCACTTTTATTTTTGGTTCTTCAAAAAAGAAAGAAAAGAAAAGAAAAGCAACTTGTGGTACTTTTTTTAACTCCAGAAAATTGCACAGTTGTAGTCATGAGTTTTTAAAATATATATTTTTTTCGTTGTTACTCTTTCCCAAGTGTGCTCTTATACCTGCCCCATCTGTGCAGTCTTGACTGGTCAATTTTCTTGTCTGTTTCAGCTGTCAAAGGTGGCAGGGAAGTGGAATTGGTAACAGAGAAAGCCATTGTCAAGGTGAAGCTGGGTATAAGCTAATTTGTGCACAGCTGCCAGAGGCCAAGTGCTGAGTTGTTAATTGAAAAGCACAGAACAGGGGGAGAAGGGAGCAAAAACAGCCAAAGTAGGTTCAGCAAAGGGGAGATATCTCCCATTTAGTGAGATAGCCCTCTCCATTCTAAATTTTATTTATCTATTTATATATAACATTTTTATGCCGCACCCATCACAAAAGCCTCGGGGCGACTTACAAAGAGAAATTTTGAGATGAACCCTCTTCATGATACTCTAGAACGGGGAAATATTAGCTCCCCTCTTTTTTTTTTTTTTTTTAACAAGTCCTTTTCAGTGAACTTACTGCAGCAGTTATTCTTCTGCCCAGCACTTCTAAAAAAAAAAAAGAATCCACAAAAATATTTTGCAAGTGTAATGAATGAGAAGTGTGTGGCAATTTAAGGGCTAGCAGGCAAATAGAGGAGCATTTTCACACCTGCATTGACTGCTCAATTACTGCACATGTGATAATTTCCAAAGGGGAGGGTTAATCTCTCTCCTTTCTGGAGTAGCTGGGGACTCAAGGAAAGGCTGAAAAGATGGAAGATGATGAGGAGTGTCAGTTTATCACTTAAAATTTGGAGGATCGCATGTTAGGTGGGAGATATTGTACCTCCCCGCCTCCTGCTTTTGGTGCACCAGCTTTTGCAACAAAATGGTGGGAAATTAATGGGAAATTTAGTAACTGGACACTGGCAATCATGCTCAAATTAGCCTATGTACAGCCTTGCCTTGTCCATCTGTCACTTCTCCACTGTTGCTTTTGATAGCCAGTATAAGCAAGGAAATTGACCATACAACAACAGCAACAACAACAACTTGGCTAGATCTCCCAGGATCGATTTTTGTTTTAATGGCTGGTGAACCAATGACGGCTATTCCAGAGTGCTGTTTGGCCATCTGTGGAAGGATTGCAACAGGCCCTGCCAAAGTTGGTGTGGCATCGAACCGCAGGGCTTTTTCCATTGCTAGCTACCAGTGGAAGTCTGAGCATGCTCTCTCTCTCTCTTTGGCAGCTCTGCGAGTCTTTTGCACCCCAACAAAATGTTGATGGGAAAGTTGCGAGGAGTGTGTCTTAGCCCAACCTCGCCTAGCCCAGTGCTCTTCAGTTGCTTTGGACTACAGCTTCCACAATCCCCAGCCATCCATGACAGAGAGTACCAGATTAAGGGGGGCTGCCTCACCCCATCAGGAGTGCCAGCCTCGGCAGCAGGGTTGGCTTAACAGATTCTGATGGGTGCCGGAGTGTGTTGGCAGGGGCATCGGCGAACACTCCCCCATCAGAAACATTTAGGTGTGCCCAGCTAATGCAGTCTGACACAGAACAACATTTGATGGCCTTTGACATCGGGCAAGGTTACCCCGTCATTTACATATGACAGGGTACCGAAAAATTATTCTCATGGTCAGTCTAAAACATTACTGCTAAAGGGATCTGATGGGATGGGGGGAAATGATGGCCCCAGCTTTGGTGGAAGCCTTAGGCAAGATGCCCTTTGCGACTACCCTTCCCTCCTCTCTTCCTCGCCACTGTCACTCTGATGATTTGCATGGCTGCCCAGGAGAGAAGTCAAGGTGAGCGGAAGCTTTTCTCACTTTGTGGCTGCTCACACACTTGGGCTGCACCCAGCTGGAGGGCTTCTACCACCCACTATGCAAGAGCATCAAGCAACTCTTCCACTTTCTGTCCTTAGCAGATTTTTTCCTGTCAATAAAAAGGCAGAATAACTGGTGGGAAAACACACAGAAGGGCTATGAATTTCCAGCCATGTTATATGAACCCTCCCGGCATGAAAACCCACAAATGAGGCAGTGATGGCATGATGAAAGCTTCATCTGTAGGTGCTCCTGGGGTTGAAAGAATCAGCAGAGAGATGCAGGAGAAAGAGAAGCTAGGAAGTTCTGCTGGAATGCTGGCCTTAGCAACTACCCAAGAGTGCTGGTTAGGGATGCCAGGCCTGGTCTCTGGAGCACCAGGCTAGAGATCTTACCCAACCCCAGTGTAAGAAACAAACTACCCCAGAGCAGGGATTCTGGCGTACGCGGCAAGGTGTGTGGGTCAGCAAGAGAAGGCCAGGCACGAAGAAGGCTCCCGTTGTTACAACAAACTGCGCAGCAGCAAGAGGAACGCATTCCAACCCTCTGCTCCCACCGTGCCAACGAAAGCGCCAGACCACGTGGTGTGTGGAGTCTGGCACACGCTGGGATCCATCTAAGTTGCATCACTCACAATAGAGCGGAATTAATACAATCTTTCTGAAGCCTTGTCCTGATCAATGTCAGCCTCCAAAGAACAGCGCAGTCAAAAGAATATGTAAATCATTGCTATGAAAGTGAAACATTTTACATAGATAGGAATGCATAATTACAGTCTGTTAGAAAAGGCTCTCACCTTAATGATACAGCTGCTCTCACAGGTCTATAATGATTCAGATAAAGGTTAAACACAGTGCAGATGTTACTCAGAATACATTACACAAAATCACTATTGATACTCTGAGAAAGATTATTTCATTATAAAACATCATATAATAAATTACATTACAATTGGACTATAACATTCTTTTTGGTAGTAGTGAATCAAATAATTAACCACTGGCATCTTCCTATCTGAAGTAGTGTCATTTGCCATGCTCTCCTCTTCCAACAAAGAAATGGTGTTGCAGTGGGACCCCCTCCTGTCCCCTGAGAGATTCAGCACAGACACCTGGAAGAACTTCTTTACACAATGAGGGAATTCATTACCACAGGATGTCGTGAGAACCACCTGCTTATGCCTCAAACCTGTACACAATTACCAGGGAGCAGATCCCATCGAACCTCAGTCATTGAACTCCATGGGGCTTTCTTCCCAGGACACCTGCATAGGCTGGCACAGTTGGATTATCTTAAATAAGGTCATCAAAAGCTACTTGTCCCATTGGTGATGTGCCGCCTCCAGGATCAGAGGAACATGCCTCTGCATAGCAGTTGCGTGAGAACAGGGGTGGGAGACCAGCACCTGTTACCTGCCTGTCTTGTGTCTGGACTACCTGAAGGCATCTGGCTGGTCATTGCAGGAAGCAGGCTGCTGGACTAGGTAGGCCTGAGCAGTGCTATCCAGCCTGGCTGCCTGTAAACCTCTGAACTTGGAGGATTATGGGCATACTATGGAGCGCAGAAGATCAAGGTGGCGAAGGCCACCTCTGTGCTGCTTCTGCCCTGCAGAAGACTTAGATGGCTGGTTTCACCCCAGAGCTCATCCCTGCCTTCCCCAGTTTTCCATCTTTGAGGTCACCCTTCTGACTTAGGAGGAGCAGCAGGGACAGATCCTCCTGTGCTGGCTGTGACGAGGGAGCGGGAAGCCAAGTTCAGAGTCTCGGCTCCACCCTCGGCAGTCTCCTGCGGCCAAAGTCTTCTACGGCCATCCAGACCGCACCTCGCAGCTGCAAGACTGGGCCCTTACCTGCACTAGCACAGCTGCTGTCCTTCTGCCCTTACTGTTCCCATGACTGTAGGGTGACATGGGACAGGCGTGACAACAGTGGACCATGCAAGCGCCCACAAAGAATCTTGTGCATCGCCTGCTCCCTCACAGGAGCATCTTAGGGGGATCTTTTCAAACATTTTGCTGGAATAATGTGGTCCAGACCAGCCTTCCCAACAAGGCGGCCTTCAGATGATTTTGGACAGTTCCCCTTGCATCCCATCACATGCTGGCTGGAGCTGATGGAAGTCGTAGTACAACAAATCTGGAGGGCACTGGGTTGGGATATGGGTCTAGAAACTGTCTTTAAAAAATAAATCAGATTTTGAGGATTCTGTCTCATTTAGCAGTCCCATTGCAAGGACACAGACACCTATCAGCCCCGGACTGAAGCCTAGTTAAATTCCCATCTCCTAATTAGCTCAAATGCACACAACCATGCATACATTTTTTAGAGACCTGTATAACATTTTTTGTGAGTACCGTGTGGTATAAAAGCATAACGAGCTGTCTGGATACATTGAGAATATGAGCAGTTTATGAAAGAGGAATATGGTTCAAGCTGGTTTGTCACCAGCCTTTTCTCAGCCATACCCAAATCTTCTTTTTCCCTGCCTCTCCTCACCAGCCTCCTTAGAAAAATCACAGAAATTAATAGCTCACAGCACCGCCATGTCTCCTGCCGAGCTTCAGTCTGTCTGCCTTGGCAAGTGAGGCTGGAAATGATTAAGTTCTTTACTTCACAGTCATGGAAGCTGCAGGCCAAACACCCACTGGAAGCTTCGCCGTGCAAACTGTACTCAGAAGAACGGGGGCTGCACGAGAGCCTCAGCGGGCTTTTCACTAAGCCCATTTATTTCAATGGAGCTTGCACAAAGGTGTTGTCTGCACTTGTCTGGATGGTCTCCGAGTACCCAAGCATCATGGTGGATGGTAGGTGGGAGCATCCTTCCCAAAACTCAGGAGAGGCTTCAAAGAACGAGCACGATCACGAAGAAGGCAAAGAGATGTGGATCCTGTGCAGATTTGCCCCTGCCCTGCTGATTCACGATGACCAGCTGAGCAGCGGGAAGCACCTTTTCCTACAAACCTCCCAGAGTCTTTGGGAATGTGGGGGGGATATAAAATTCAAAATAAGTGAACAAACAAATAAATATTTGTCATCTTCATGATGATACCCCGGGCTGGGTCGACGTTTCACAAGCAGCAGCTCTCTCCACACTTCTCCATCCTGGTACAGTGGGAATAAAGATCGGATTGGGACCACTCTGCAACTTCCAAAAAATGTAGCTTCCTGCCCCAACTGGAAGCTTTCTTGGCTTCTGACTGCTGGCTGGGGGCTGCAAAGCAGCACTGGCAGGGCAGAGGTCTTAGTCTTTCTCTGACACAGGAACTGCCTCTTCCACACACCCACGCACACACTCATTGCAGAGAAGAGCAAGCATGCTCTGCTGTTGTTGCACTGCTCACCACTCCAAGAAGCAAATAAATAAAATCCTCCATGTTCCTGAGCAGAGAGGACAGAGCCACTGATTTCCTGTTCCACTGGGCATGGTCAAAATTCTTCTCTAAAGAACTCCAAGGTTGGATGTGGACCGTGCCTTCAGGACGGAGTCAGCTGCTTCCCCCTCCTTGGGTTGATCCTCTGCTGTGCCACAGCCTGGCCTCGGGTGGAGGACACTTTAAGCACATAGACGGCACCCAGGCAGGTTGGTGTGGGCAAACGGCCTTCCTCTCTTGGTACTATGTCTCTGCTGTACTTGGCACTCACAAGAAAAAAGCAGGGCAACGGGTCTTGCTGCACAGCTCTTTGTTTCCTTTGAGGAGCTCTCTCCTATGCAGGCGCCAGCCGGAGATGGAGGAGAGATCAGGTGGCTGATTGTGGTAACTGTGGCTGGTGCTGTGCTAACAGCAGTAAAGGGGTTTGTTTGTCTCTGAGGCTGGAAGTTTATCATGGGGACTTTCTTCCTCAGTTAGCCATTCAGCTCTGATGTAGTCTACATAAGGACATAAAAAGCTGTCCTATACCAGATCGGAGTATTTCTAGATCAGCATTTGGCAGAAGCTTTACAACCATCTCCCCCAGTTTGATGTCCTCCAGATGTTTTGTGCTTCGGCTCTCATTAGCAAGGGCAGTGACCAGGAACGCCAGGAGTTCAGTCCACAAGTTACGGAGGATGCTGGTTTGAGGCAAGCTGCTCTATGAGGTCCCAAGCTGGTGCTTTTCTCATGCTGCCAGCCATGCCAGTGTTGATAGAGCTGGGCCTACCTGTAAAGAGTATCATATTTTTTCAGGAATCATAACGATAATGTTATAGGGAGACGCCAAAACAAACAACACCATGCCTCCATTTCATATACATTACGATCTATGAAAATCTTCAGCATGTCAGCTGATTGCTTTTATTCATACATGTTAACTACCATGCAGTTCCTTCAAGTTAAACACACTTTAACATTTAATACAAAGACCGTAATGTGCATAGTTTAGTCTTCACATTGGCATGCATTACTTTTACTAGCTAAACTGAAAGTATAAAAATACATCATATTATAATGTTTAGCTAATTTTAGGAAAGAGCATGACTACAGTGATAATGATATTAATTTGTCTTTGGCAAACAATGTTTCAGCAAAGAGACCAAATGGCAGAAAAGCATTAGCTTTCTCTCCTGTTAAACAAGGTAGCGGAGAATGTGCAAGGATTTCCCCCAGTGGGTATTCTCCGTTAAGTAATTGAATGCAAGCAAAAGAGAAGAGAAAGAAAGCGCTAATACAGAAGCTCACCTGGCGCCTCGTGGTGCTCTTTTCAGCACTGAGCAAGGACCTTTGATTCTCTTTCGTCAGCCAGTTTTTGAAAACTGAATGACTCATTTTTGATCTAGCATCGCTTTGTTTTTGCTTTGGTTTTGTTCCATTCTTTTTTGGAATATTGTCTTTTTAGCTTTTAGCATAAAACATACTATGTTTTATATGGAATCGTTTTAAGCTGAATTTTGTGAACTGCCCAGAAATCATTAGCTACTGGGTATTACTCATATGGAATGACTTAAAAAGGAGCAGGCAGATCTATGCCCACTAAATGGTGTCTGGAAGACACAGATTCTCCCCTCCCTCCCTCTCCTTTTTTTTTTTTTTTTATTCCCAGGTCCAAGATCTAGAAAGAGATTGAACTTTGGAGCTGGGAATCCACGCTAGTGTAACCTTCCCCCACTTTGGCTGGCATGGAAAGAAAGGCATCTTCTGCTTCTCCAAGGTCATAAGGGGAACCTTGGGGAAAGGGGAAAGGGGGCGTTGTGGGAGGCAGTGGAGACGGGTGGAGGTGGGGGCCACCAGTTCGTGTGACAGCACTTCTCCTCCAGTCCACTGAAATTGCTGCTGAAATTGCTGATGTGCAGGGTGAGAAATGGGGCATGAAGGCTGGCTCTGTGTTCCTTCTCTGCACAAGGCACACAGAATCCTTTGAATTCGGAGGATGCAACCTAAATAAATAAAATACTACCATAGGTGGGCACTTGCAGTGTGTGCCTATTGCATTATGCATATATGCCTATAGAATCAGCACAGTCCCTGGGACATTCTGGTTTGCTACAATTTTTTCTTCAGCAGACCTAGGATATCAGGGATTAAAATGTTTATGCAGGCATACGGAGGAAACACAAAATCCTCTAGCCTTCTCTTACCCAAGACAAGTCCAAGATCTTTGGTTGGGTGCGGGGAGTCAGTTATGAACTGAAGAAATGCACTAAGCATATTGGCCATTTCTCCGTGAATAGTATACCTTATGATAGTAATTGTGCCTTGACTTACTCACTCATTCAAGTCCCTCCGAAAACAAGAGAGCCTCCTACTTTTAGCTGATACCCGGACTGAGCCAGACAGAAAGAAATTGCCCCCATCTTTGTGACAACAGATGCAGCATTTTCAGCAGAGAGAATTCTCAAAATGGCTGTAGTTGCAGCCAGAGGATTAAGAAAGAGGGACTGAAATAACAGATGGGACCTGGAGGAAGTTCTGCCTCCCCACTCCATGCAAAATAAAGAATGTAATTGATTATTTAAAGGAAACTCAAATGCTGGGAGGTGAGTGAAAACTAAGAGCTTCAGTGCATGTCAGCTAAGAAACCAAGGGTGAAATGAATTCAGGGAGCTTATCTTACAAAGTCCTTAAGTTTAGCAAAAGGAAATAAGTGAAGGGAAAATTCTGCAGTAAGCAAAGAATTGTGGCCCACAATTCCAATTCTACTTGGAACAATAGGCAAAAGCAGATAAGAAAACCAGCATATGACAAAGAAACATGCTAAAGCATTTGGAACTACTTATTTCTCAATTCATAGCTAATGGTAATAGCCTTGAATCTGCAAGACCCTGGTCATGTCTGGCTCTCTCTGTATCAATTGTCTATCTATCGAAACTTCACACCATCACGGGATCATTGTAAGACTTTAAAGGATGATCAACACTTTGAAAACCTCTTCAAATTCAAACAACAATTATATGTGTATCAGCAACTATGACAACCAGGAGTTTGAATCCATTGATGTCTTTTCATATAGCGGAATGGAAAGCCACTCTTCTTTTAAGATGATACAAATAAAGCATCCCAGGTCCATGAAACCCAAATGCTTCAGTGCTCCCCAGATCATTCCATTCCTATTTTTGAATGCCTTCACAAATTGCCACCCCTATTCTTGTCACTTATGCTGTTAAACTACTTACAGAGTTGTCATTCTGCAGGCTTCAGCTCACGTGAAGGATCTGCAGAAATGCCGTTCTGAAAGGGGGTTGATCCTTTTCTCCAGTCAGTGTATGCACACAATCATTAAGGCACCGTGAGTTCTCTGCCTGAAAATTATTTATTTATTAGATTTATATCCTTCTCTTTTTCTTACAAAGAACTCAAGGTGGCTTGCATAATTCCCTTCCACCTGCTCTCAACAGCAACCCTGTGAAGTAGGTTGGGCTGAGAGTCCGGGACTGACCCAAGACACTTCATCATGTCTCCTCTTACCTGCCTTTCATCTAAGCGAAACAGTTGTCATAGCTGCTCCTCATAAGGAGCCCCCTGATCATTTTCGATGCCCTTTTATGTACTTTCTCAACTCAACGATGTCCTTTTCCAAGTAAGATGACCAGAACTGAACACAATTTTCCAAGTGCGGTTGTACCAGAAGTTTGTATAAGGGGAGTAAGATCCTGGCAGCTCTGTTTTCCATTCCATTCCTAATTATGTCTGACATGGTGCTTGCCTTTTTCTCGGCTGCTGCGCGTGGGCCGACATGTTCATCACGCTGTCCACTACTACCCCAAGACTCCTTTCTTGCTCAGTCACTGCTAGCGTAGATCCCTTCAGTGTATGCTTGAAGCTTGGATTTTTGCCCCCAACATGCATTATTCTACACTTGCTTGCAGTGAACTGTGTTTACCATTGTGATGTCGATTCTCCAAGCTTGAAGAGATCCCTTTGGAGCTCCTCACAAGCCCCTTTGGTGTCAGCCACTCTAAATAGCTTTCTTGGCTGCTTCACTGCTTCATCCTAATTCCAGATCATTTCTGAATAAGTTGAAAAGAATTAGTCCTAATGCAGAACCCCCTTTTATTCCAGGACTGCTGGTTTGCTCAGGGGCCTTTGGTGAGAGACTTTGTCGAAAGCCCAAGTCTACTGGAATTGCCCCTATCTTTGTGCTTATTGACACTCTCAAAGAACTCCAATAGGCTATTGAGACAAGACTTCCCTTGCAGAAGCCATGCTGGGGTGGGGTGGGGTGGGGTGGGGGGGTGTCCCCTCCCAGCCGGTCCCTCTGTGTGCTTACTGATTCTATCTTTAATAATGCTTTCAAGCAGCTTACCCAGAACAAATGTTAAGCTGGCCTGTAATTTCCGATTCCCCTCACCCGGATCCCTTTTTAAGAATTGGTGTTACATCAGCTATTCTCCAATCCTCTGGTCCAAGGGCTGATTTTAGGGACATGTTAAATATTTTGGTAAGAAGATCGGCAATTTCATGCTTGAGTTCTTGGATAACTCCAGGGCGGATACCATCTGGGCTGGGTGACTTGTTGGCCTTCAGTTTGTCAGTAAGGTTGAAAATATCGTATTTTGTCACTACTTGCTGCCTTCATTCCTCAGACTCCCTTCCAGAATGCACAAGCTCAGGAACAGGTATCCGCTCTGCATCCTCTGCTGTGAAGACTGATGGAAAAATTCTTCAGCGTCTCTGCCATCTCCTCATCCCCCTTTAGTGCCTCTTGAATTCCATTATTGTCCAGCGGTCCAACTGCTTCAGCTACTGAGTGCAAATATTCCTAGCTTTTCTGTATTCAACTGCACACTACTGGGAGGCCCCATCACGCCAAGCTCCTAATTGCACGCTGTCTTTGCACATGTGTGTGTATGTGCAAATTCTTCTGTGCCCCAAACATTGTACTTTCCTGCCTGAGGGGTGAAGTACAGCTGGCAGAGCCCACCTTCAGCTGTACCCGGATTGAATGCATGGAGGTAATTTCTGAAGGTGCCCAGTCCTAGGGCAACTCCACCTTTCTAGTCTGTCTCTCAGCAAAGGAGCAAGCACGCTGTCTGCTTTGAAGTCAGTGGGAGACAGGGAATGGCAGAGCAAATTAGTGAACGCAGCATATGGAAGGAGGAATAAAGCCTTTAGCAATGGGAGACAGGGATCAGCAGGCTGCAGCAGAAAGGTGGGCATTGTCACGGTGGCCAAAAGGGGGAGGGGGCATAGGTTTGCCCAATATTTGCATATGCTGCTTTAAGCTATAAGAGGCAGATTTGGAAATAATGGCTATAACTGAGGTGAGCTATAATTCAGAGTGCCTTTCACACAAGGGTATTTTTAATCCAAGAGTTTTCCGGGCTGCCTTTCTGGATATTCCCATAGGTTCCATTACACAACACAAGGTGGTGCTGTGATATACAGTGGAATGAAAGAAAGGAAAGGAAACAAAAGAAATTCCTTCAGTGAAGAATAGCGCCATCTAGGAAAACGTTGCACTTTTCTTGCTCTAAAAAAAGCCCTGAAAACAGCAGAGGGGGTGTGATATCTTGAAAAGGCCGTGCGGAGGTCAACAAGTGAGGGAGTGTGCTTGCACCATAAACACCTCCTCTAGAGAAGTCCTTAGAGCTTTTTAATCTTTAAGATGGCCTCAGGCTAGGCAGTTCTTCCCCCTAAGACCTGCTCCGCCTTCTGCCCAGCAGGGAAAGGGGGAGGCAGGGAAGCAGGCCTCCCTTTCTGCTGCCTGCCCCATGCAGGAGAAGATGTGTGGAACGGGCTGCACGGGCCCCTGCCCTGTGCCCTTCTCCCAAGCCCCGGTGAGACTTGGGAAGGGGCCTGCAGCAGACACCAGGTCACCCCACCTTCACCCAGGTGGCCTGATGCCCGCAGGTGTCACTTCAGGCAAGGCAGTGTGGAGTGGGAGAATGCAGTCCAGGTTGTGCACTTGGCAGCAGCTTCTCCCAGGGAGACCCTGCCAGCTGTGCCCCTTTCCCTTGCCCACCTGCCAGCCGGGCTGCATCACCATGACAAGTGAGCAGGGGGCACGGGCAGCTTTCATGCTGCTCCACTGTTGATGCACCCGTGTGGGGCAACCCTTCCTTCCAGCCTCTGGTCCAAGTTCCCCACCAAGCACTCCTGCCAATGCCAGCAGGGTGGGATTCATAGAATCACAGAGCAGCAGAGTTGGAAGGGGCCATGAAGGCCATCAGGTCCAACCTCCTGCTGTTGCAGGACACCAAGTTACACGATCTCACTCGGATGGCTGTCCAGTTTCTTCTTGAATGTCTCTAGTGTGGGAGAGCCCACCACCTCTCCAGGCAGCTGGTTCCACTGCTGTATTGCTCTGACAGTGAGGGAGCTTTTCCTGATGTCCAGCCTGAATCTGGGTTGTCGCAACTTGAACTGATTATTCCGTGTCCTACACTCTGGGATCTGCAAGAAGAGACTGACCTTCCTCTTTGTGGTAGCCTTTGAGGTACTCATAGGGGGATATCATGTCCCCCCTCAGTCTTCTCAAGGCCGAATATGCCCAGTTCTCTCAGTCTCTCCTCATAAGGCAATTTCTCTAAACCCTGGATCATTTTTCTTGCCCACTCTGGAACCTTTCTAATTTTCCTGCATCTTTCTTAGAACTTGGTGCCCAGAACTAGACACGGTATTCCAGATGAAGAGTGGCTTGTTCGTGAGCAAGCCTGTTCTGCCAGTATCAGCAGAGCAGTGCAGAGCAGGGAAGGTGACAGCAGCTGCCCAAATGGCCAACTTACAACTACTGTCACCCTGTTCCCCTCACGGCAACTCCTGCAGTGTCCCCTGGGATATTGCAGGAGGACTTGGGAGTGGGGAGGAGAAGGGGACAGGGGAACACCATGCCGCACTGTGTCTGAACATGGGTCAGGTGCAAGGGAATTTTACCCACTGTAGGTTAAAATTGGGTTAATATGTTGTGCAAACCCACTCCTGGTATTTCTTTTCTTAGCGCTCTTCCTCCAGACTTGGAGCTGTAACTTCACCCTGTAAGTAAAGAGTTAATTTCCACCAAAAGGAAAAAAAGTCCAAACCTAGCAGCTACCATATGGCTTGATTAAAATTTTTGGGAACTGCTGCAAATAAGCTATACTTCAACTGTTCTCATCTCCCACTTGGCTGATAGCCATATTGGACATGGCTTTACGGCTAGGCTGCAAATCCACTGCCCAGGGAGCCGGCAAATCTGCTTCCATGCAGCTGTATGATGGCTTTAATCAACAATTATGGAAGTGCTGAGGATGGAGCAATATTCTCTCTCTCCCCCTGTCTTTCTGCAAATCCAAAAGGTGTCACAGACTTAATCAGCATGGTTTTTTTTTTAATGAGATATGATCAAGGCTGCATACAGAACATATTTCAATGCTAGCAGGGGAGGGAGGGGAGAGGAAGGGGGGAGGGCTGAACAGAAAGGCTTGCACCCAGGCTAAACCCGGTAATCAGCCATGCGCAGGAGTGGCAACGGAGTGGTAGGAACCACAAAGTTAATCACCCGTGGCCATGGAATGACGGGGAGTTGGGCTTGTGTGTTTATCTTTCCAGCACAGGAAGAGACAGCAGAGCAAATTAGGAAGCGTTGCTTCCAGGGATTAGGTTGGCAACCAGCCCCGAGTGCTTCTTATCCAAGGGCCCACTGGCATTCCTTCAATGGTGACAGTGACCAAGCTGTCCAGAACAATTACTGCTCAGTGACATGGAGGGATGTCGCGTGTTGTGGCTTGTACAACTTGGCTTCTGCCGCTACGGCGGGCAGCAGAAGCAGAGAGAATATTCAAACGACGTGGTGGCTGCATGGAGGATCCTGGGAACGCTAAGTTAATTAAAAAAGAGGTCATGACACTAATTAGTGCGGTACATTTAGCAGATACTACACTGCAACAGCTTCAGATGCGGCGAGTGTCGGGATCTCTCCGTGATGTATAGACAGCCATGTCTGTTACATGGATCACTGAGTAACAGTTGTAACGCTGATGCAATCGGCCATGTACATTCACTGCGCCATCATCATGTTTTAAGGGAAGCTTGAATAATCGGGCTCCTTGGAGCACGGAAGCAAAAGGAGAACACTGGAGAAATCTTTGAGGACAGCAGTGGGACCGCAATGAGCAGAGAAATTGCAACCCTGGCACTCTGACTGATGCAAGGCACTCTTCCGTTTCTGTCAATTCCCTTTCTGCTGTTTGACAGCCCTTACAGGAGCGCTAGAATGATAGGAGCGCTTCGGGTTTATTATTTGACCCTGTGCAACATCTAACATGTAATAGCATTCCACTTCTGACAGATGGCATGCAATAGTGCTCCAAATTTGAAGCTGGCAGTTTAACATTGTTGTATACAGCAAATGTTGTCTTTGGTGCTAACTTCAGTTTTCCATCCGACAAAGAAGCAGGAAAAAACAACCACATTTTGAACTGAATTCAGCTTTCAGGGGTGGATTTTAAACCTTGAACTCACCTTTTCAGTTCAAATCTCAAATTTATAACTTACATTTTACTAATTGCCTAAGTTCCACCAACAGTAATAGAATAAATATATAGCAAAACAAAACTATGTTGGAATAATTAAATATTCCAACATTAAAATGATATCCTATTTTCTGTGTTGGGTTCTCAAGGAAATTAATAATACAGCTAAGAGCAGATTGTAAAACAGAAATAATATGTGTTGGGAAAATTTGGATAAATCCTGTCTGAATAGCATTACTTCTGTGTGCTTTCTGCATTGTGGGATCAAATCCTGTCTACCTTCTCAAAACCAAGCTGTCACTGTTTAAAATGGCATTCCCCGCTCCTTTCTCTCACCTTTAGCTGAAAGCTACAGTACACAGGCCATTTAGTCCGAATTTACATTGTATACCTTCACAATGATTAAATAGTCATTGTTGGAATTCAGTTTACAAGGAAGTATC
Source organism: Varanus komodoensis (assembly GCF_004798865.1). Lineage (NCBI taxonomy): Eukaryota > Metazoa > Chordata > Lepidosauria > Squamata > Varanidae > Varanus > Varanus komodoensis. The sequence continues at coordinate 7,838,408 of NW_025336346.1, forward strand.
TTTTGATAGCTCAGAGGCTCCATGTGCCCTGACCAATTCAGAATGTCTAGAGTAGCTAAGAGTCTTGCGTTCATGCATAGTTTCAGTAGCTTGAATTTACATGTCTAAGCAGATCTGGAGATGGGTTCAAGCTACTGAACTAAAGTGTCAATACAGGCAATTAGAAATATTGTAATCTCATTGTTACTGTGTGATTGGCTGACATTTCTTTATCTCTTCTGTATGTGATGACCTCAGAATCTTATTGTAATCTCTGCTTTCTGTCATCAATTGCCCTGTACCTGTGTACCTATAAATGCCCTGTAATGGTATTGAAGCTTTGCAGCAGAGTTCACCTCTGCCTGTCCGGTAATACATGCATTATTGTGAGTACCACGGGAACCTTGGGGTAAATACAATAAAACCTCAGATGGTCTGGACGCTTGATCTTTCCCACGAACCCGAGTTTTATTCCCTCTTCTCAAATTGAGATTCCAGGATTCTGACATATGCCATTCAGGTCAGTACAGATAAAATCATTTCAAATGATGACCTGTGAAAATGTTTTGTGATGAACTGCAATTTAGGTTAAATACAGAGCAGCGGAAAAGCAAAAGTCTATATTGTTGCGAAACATTTGAAAAATTGTGAATTACTACATCCTTTTCTTAAGATAATGAGTTGGATTCCAACTTAATCTGCTCTCTTCTGCACGCTTACCTTAAGTTACACTTAAATCATGGGACTTGCTTCTGAGTAGGCATGTAAAAGAATGAACTGAAAGTTTGTTAAATTTGCTTCTTAATAAAATCAATGGAACTGACATCATGAATACTTTGCCCCATTGAGTTCAGTGGGTTTGAAATGAAGCTGAATTTGGATCTACGATATTAAAAAATATCCACGCCCTGCAACTTAGAATGACTTAGCAATAGTTCAGATGTCTCAGAAAAAGAGCAGTAGACTCAGTTGAATTTCTGTACTTGCTTGAATCTGCTGCCTTCCCATTGCATATGCACAATATATGCAAATGCTAGAACTACTTCACGTAGCCTCACAAACTTCAGCAAACTGTTGATGGGTTTCCTGAAGCAGAAGGAGAAGGCAGACTTCCAGGGATGGGGGCAGCATGAATCATCCCACCAAGTGGAGCAAAGCCAATTTTGAATTCTTCTCCAAAGAAAGGTGCAAAAAACCCTTCTGCAATTAAGCACAAAACAAAATATGCCCATCAGGGGCAGAGATTCTGTGTTAGAGCAGATTCATTCACAGCCATTTGTTGTGTGAATGATGAACTGAATCCCTGGACAGATTGGAGAGGCAGATGCTGAAATTTTCTGAATTCTCTGTGTGGGATACTTGCGCTGCTTACAAGAACTTTACAAGGAGGTCGAGAGGTTTCTAATGTTTTTCTTGGATTTTTTTTCTTGGTGGGGGGCAGTTAAAAAAACTCTACACTGCTCACAGCAGCAGGAAGCTTTCTCGGCTAGTTCCCATTGGCTGGCTTTCCTGGAATGACTTGGGAGTGATCCATTGCTTGTTGCATCGCATCATCTGTATTGGTGGGAAACTGGAGGAAGGCTTGTCCTCACTGGCATGAAGCATTAAAAGAGTTTTTAAAGCAAGGAAAAAATATAGGAAATTCTCAGCTCCCTAGAAATGGCAACGCTCAATAGACATTTCAGCAAATTCATCCATTGCTCCATCATGGAAATCAATAGAAAATCAGTGTCCATTTCTGCAGGGGGAATCATTTTCTTTAGCAAATGATGTGGTGAAGGTGGCGTGAGTGTGTGTAGGGGTGGGGGTATTATCAGTTTTTTATTCATTTCCCTTCTTGCTGGGCGATGGGCGAGCAATCAAGCATTGCATCCCACAGCGCAATGCGAAGAGGTAAATTCTGTTCTTCCACTTCAGAACTTGCCCATTCATCCATCCATCCATTCCCATTGCATTCTGCTACTTGTGTTGACCATGTCATTAGACAATCTATTGCACAAAATACATTAACCATACCCTGGTGGCAAGCCCTCATTTCAAGGAAAAGTTATTTCAAAGTTAAAGATTTAATTCCTTGGCTCATCAATAAAGAGAATTCTATGAAAAAGTTTTACCTTTTCGCAATGCTGCAGGAATCCTTCAACTGTGCCGTCACGTTTAGTGAGGAAATCTTGACAACATGTTATGATGAAAAGCAGCAGGAAACACCTGATTAAATATCTGGAGAAGTAAATCCCACTTAATATCAGACATCTGAGCAACTATATCAACTGATACTCAAAACTATCCTTTAAAATAATGGGTTGGATCCAGGATGATGAAAAATCCGTGAACTTACTGAATGTCACTTTTTCGAACCGTACATGAACCAAAATTCATCTATCCTTCAAAATTTGCACTTCTCCAAATTTTGCAATGGAGCTCTCCAATCAAAAATTCACACAAAATGTGTCCACAAAAGTGCACACAAACAAGCATGCATTAGTAGAAAGACTATTTTAAAGGCATGATATTAAAGTGATTTCTTGCAAAAATGTGTATATTTAGCAAAATTTTGAAGAAAATTGGGAGAAATGCATACAAAAATACTGTTGAAAAAAGTCTCACATTAGGTCAAACAAAACTTGGGACTGAAAAATTGAAAAACAGAGGCAGAGCCGAACTGACGGGTATCTCCATTCCAAGCTGTATCCTGAGGATACCCTCTATGAGTGGAAGGGCTCCTTCGGGGACACACAGCAAGTCTTGCTAACTCTTTCTGATGACCCACTACCTCACTCTCTTTTCTGCAGAATTCCCTAACCTCCTAGGGCAGAGCCTGTGGCCTGGAATAAGCTGAAATCCTGCCCCCTCACACACACACACCACACCAGGATCTCCTGGAGGTGCATCAAGACCACAGGACTCTGCTCTGCCAAATTCTGGATCCAATCCAAGGCACCAGCATTCCTTTTTTTTTTTTAATGGAAGTGTTTACTTTGCCTCTGCAATTAGCGCTTTCCTTCAGCCGCAAGTTCCTTCTCACATCCCTGCGTGGGAAGGTTCCATCCCTTTGAGTGTCACTTTTAAAAATGGTTTTTCATCAGGTAAGGTGATTAATGTCCATGGAGCGCTGGACTACAGGGACCTTTGGTCTGATCCTGCATGGCTTTTCTTTCGTTCTTATGAACCTCAGAGCACAGCAGGATATGTTTCTCATGTGCACTTGAGGAAAAAAATGGAATTGGCTATAAGTGAAATAATAGAGTTTGCTAACTATTTCCTATTTCATGGTCAAATTATAAGGTAGGTTCGTGACTTGCTAAGGTCAACTGCCACATTTCATCACTGCTGGAAAAATGACTGACAAGATTCATGCACAGCGATCAGAGTTGCTCAGGATAAGATACCAATAAAATATACAGACATTAGCCATCAATCAACCAAAGTTTATAGAAAATTAAGTAATAAATCATCTTTCTGAAAACTAAGTGACCGTTGATAATTTATCGCCACAATATAGTTAATATTTTGAGCATACAGCAAATATGGTAATTAATAACTAATAGACTAATCATTCCTCAGACAGTTCTCATAATGACATTTTCAGAATCAAGAAACAAATTCATAAAGCATATCAATACATACAAACTAACATCCTTTCAACAACTAGAAGCATGGCTAAAATCTGATTGAGTTTTTTCAGTTGTAGAGATTGATGTTTCAGCACGTCGTACAGAGATTGTAAGCAAGCAGAGGGCCGTAATTACCTCGGCTCAGGCTGCGGTCTTAGCTATGCTGACCTGTGAGTAGATTCCATTTGCCAATGAGCTGCTCTTCCTGGGAGTTCATCTGCAAAGCTGAGGTATCACGGGGAAGCAGTGGTACAAATGCTCTGTTGGATTGGAGGCGGGGATGGGGCAGAGGGATGAGAGGAGACGAATACATTCAAATGCACCAATTCAGGCCTGGTGTGAAACATTAGTCCGAACATGTATTGCCCTGACAGCCCAGTTGTTGCAATGGCTGCACAGATGGCTGTAATTATTTTGTGAGAGAACTCTCAAGGCGTGGTTTTGTTTGGTTGTACTAATACAGGTGGTGGGCAGGGATGTTTATGCAGCTAAAGGGGCAAATATTGTAATTAAATTACATTTGAAGCTAGTCTGAAGCATGAGTGTGGACTGTGTGACTTGGGGAGCTCCTTGATCCATCTTTGTCACTTGAGGCCCGGTGGCCTCAGTGGCAGGCAACGCCTTCTACCAGCCTTGGCTGGTAGCCCAGCTACACTCCTATTGGACAGGGATAGCCCAGTTTCAGTAACCAGCTTGGGGCTGCCCTTGACGACTGTTCAGGAACTGCAGCTGATGCAAAAAGCAACAACTGAGACCAGAAGGGTCCCTGCTGAGACTCATCGGGCATCAAAATTGTCATCTTTTTGGTGTCAGGTTAAAACTGCCTTCTGTTCTCAGGTCCATTATTACTGAAATTGTTGTAGATGTTTAAACTGTTTTACTTTTGTATATTGAACTTTTATATTATGATGTATTATATCAGTATCAGCATTTTTATTGAATTTCTTTTATATTATGTTGCATTATATCTGTATTTTTATTGTCTTTCTGTAGTTCGGAGAAATTGTTATGAACTGCCCGGAGAATCTTTGGGTAGCATAGAAATAAAGTCAGTCAGTCAGGGAAATCAAAGACTTACCAACTGAGCTAAAAAAAGAATAAAATTAGTCAAAAGTTAGCCTATTGGTGTAAACCAGACGGAGCCCAAAGGTTCTTCAAAATACCAGCAGGTGATTTCCTCTAGTCATTTTAAAGACATGCAGAACAAATAGCACAATGTGCTTACCCTAGCAGGTATCGCAAATCTCATATTACTTCCTTTCCATCATACATAGATGGAGTCGCTAGTTTTACCAAAAGCCACTGATTAAAAATAGGAATGATTACACATTTCCCTGCATCTGAATTGGAACTTTTGAAGTTTGAATTTACCTTGGCCTCATGGAACAGACAAATGTGTTTGCCTCTTCAATTCTAAGAATTCATAAAAATTGCTACAGTGCTGATACGGTTTGGTAGTTGAAAAATGCTTTTTTAGTGTCCCTGATAAAGCAGGTCATCGTCCTGAGCTTTATCAGGTGAGGGAAATTTCAGAAGGTTGATCTCTCAAATGGATGTGCGCCAATTAATAGGATTTTCCTTCCCTTCTCTACTTGAGTCCTTGCTAGTTAAATGTGGAACTGATCTTAGCTCAGCTCCTAGGCCAGGACGGAGCGCTGAAAAGAACGCCGGCAAGCGCAGGAGAGCTAGATTCTAGCTGGATCTTCGTGTCACGAGTTGCACACTGGGGGCAGACAGGAGCAAACCCCGCTGTGGGCAGCGCCAGAGTCCAAGAGACTCAGGCTACCTTTTCGCATTTTCTGCACCTCTCTCTCTTCCAACAGCCTCTTTTCTCTCCCTTCCCTGTCTCTCTGTCTTTGCCCTTGCAGATGTCAGAATCCCGGAATCTCAATTTGAGAAGAGTGAATAAAACTCGGGTTCGTGGGAAAGATCGAGTGTCCAGACCATCTTGGCTTTATTGTATTACCCGGGTTCCCCGCAGGTCCATACTCATGATAATGCATTACCGTGCAGGCAGAGGTAAACTTGCTGCCAAGCTTCAACACCATTGCAGGGCATTTATACTCTCTTGGTCACGGCACCGGTACAGGGCAATTGATGACAGAATGCAGAGATTACAATAAGATTCTGAAGTCATCACATACAGAACAGATAAAGGAATGTCAGTCAATCATGCAGTGACAATAAGATTACAATATTTCTAATTGCCGTGTATTGACACTTTAGTTGAGTAACTTGAACCCATCTCATGGTCTGCTTAGATATGTAAATTCAAGCTACTGAGGAACTCAGACCCTTATCTAGACTCTAGACATTCTGAATGACCAGGGCACATGAAGCCGTCTGGACTATCAAAAGATACTTCCTTGTAAACTGAATTCCAGCAATGATTATTTACAATGTATATTTGGACTAAATGGCCTGTCTACTGTAGCTAACAGCTAAAGGTGAGAGAAAGGAGCAAGGGAGGAAGGCCATTTGAAACATTTGATCCCACAATGCAAAAGCACACAGAAGTAATGCTTTTCAGACAGGATTTATCCAAATTTTCCCAACACAGATCAGGCTGCTGAGAGACGGGAGGATTCCTCTTGCCTAATTCTGACTTGATCACTTGCAGAGGGCTTCTTAAACTAAGCTAAAGACAACCTGCAGCCTCAGGATCACAAGATGCCCACCCTTGCCGTGTCTTCCCTTCCCTGGGTTTCTCCTTTGTACAGGGTCCGCAACCAAAGATCAAATCACATGAGCTGAATTTCCCTTAAAAAGGATACAAGTTGATCAAGTCCAGGCTTATGAACCTATCATACAATTAGGCAAAAGATATCTATTTCTCAAGATCATGATCCATATATGAAAGAGAAAATGGGTTTAATGAGCAAAATCTCCCTCTACCACCATATAGTTATACTAGATGTTCTTATACTACATTTGTCCTAGGTGTTTCCAGAAGAAGGCATTTTGCCCTAGGATGTTAATTACTTTCTTTCTCTAGGTTGCACCTGAATGAGTTTAGCCTGCCATTCTCCCTCCCCCAAATACCACAGTCCAGAAATGGCTGCCCTAAAGCTTACCTGTTCAGGATGTGGGCAATGTCCTGCCATCAGGATGATCTTCCGCTGCTCACCTTGTGGCAGTGCTGAGCCTCAAGGTGGAGAAGCCTAGAGGGCAAGTGCCCATGTGCCACTGCACAGTGCTTCCATACACAGCCCTTCCGGATGTTCCAGCTGCTTGGGCAGTCTTTGTATACTCTTCCCTCCCAGGTGAGCATCGGTTCTGTGCAGATGATACTTTTTGGGAAACAAGTGCACTCAAGCAGCCAATGTGGATGTAGCTTTGCTGGAAACTACGCCCACTGAGTTTCACAGGGCACATAGGACTGGTTGCAGCCTTGGATGCACCCTCGTGGAATCTGTCCCCCCGGCACCCGTGGACGTCCTCTTGCACCCAGCCTGCTCCTGCAAAGCGAGCCGAGAGGAAGCCCACAGGTGCTCACAAAGTGTAGGTTGTGCACCCAGCAGCCTTCTTCCATGTCGGGTGGAGCAGCACAGAAGAGGGATGCTGCTTGCACAGTGCAAGGGGATCAGTTCCTGACGAGTGCCCTGGAAAGCTGGGCATGCTCACCAGGAACATGGGCTCAGGGCTGCTGCAAAGCAGGCGGGAGTGCAGGGAGCCGATCCCAGGGAATCTACCGATTCCTACCTCTAAAATGGATTCCTCACACACTCCTGCCGATCCAAGCTTTAAAAATGCTAATGTGGTAAACTGTTATGCCAGCATAGTAATTACACTGGAATGTAAATGGAGATGTGCATTTGAATGCTCATTGCCCAAAAAACAATGCAAGGTGGAAAACTTTGTTCCAGACTTGAATGTGTTCCAGAAAGCATTTGGATGTTCATTAGCCCTATTTCATCGGGCTCATAATGCTCAGCCAGATCCCACCTTCATTTTTTAATGTGCTTTGGAGTTAACATCCCCGCCCAGGCCCACTGCTAATAAAAGCTGAGAAAGATGTTCTCATCTTTAAAGGATTTAGCTCTACAGTTCTTCTTCCAGCCATGACAGCCGCTCCATCACTTGTGCTGTTCCTGCATGATGCAATGATTGATTTGTTCCAAGGGAGTATTTGTTTATTTTGAAGCAAATGACAAAAAACAAAACAAACAACCAAGCCCCAAACAGCAATGATTTATAGGAGTCTGTGTGGACTTTTCTGTACATGGTAAAGGCGCTTCTGCTAAATCAAGCCACTTCGGAGGGAAAGGGAGCGCAGGACAGTGTATGAGAACAACAAGTGAGTATGAGAATAGGTCAGAGCATAATTCTTACGTTTAGGTACTGGGACCGATGAATGAGATGCTGATAAATATGGTGCCACATTTTAAAAACAATTCCATATGGTCCTTCAAACAATGATGTTAGCGGCCTCTTGAACAATTACGCCTTTCTTATGGCATAAGGCTAAGCCCTTACGTAGCTCAGCTCCCTGGCTAGAGGCTTGAAGTGTTCTCTAATGTGATCTGATGAAGTGGACAAATGCTCATGCCGTTATACCCAGCTGGGTAGCTGTGCTAATCTTTCAGGGCTCTTTGTGGCTTTTGCTGAAATAGATGCACACAGCCACTCCCTGGAAATATCTCTGCTGGAAACAGGCAGCAGCCCGGTCTTGTGCGCTAATCGCCAGTCAGTGCGTGGCCCTGATGCAGTGCTGAGGCTGATCTGTCAGGCCCTGGCCAACTTTCTCCCACAGGTTCCTGCCCGATGGCTAAGATCATTCTCAGAGGCTCTTCTGTGGCTGCCACCACCCACAATGGCCCCGTGGGGTGCCGCCAAGGAGAGCTTCTCTCTCGTGGTCCCCATTTGTGGAATGCCCTCCCATGGAGAGTGGTCTGATGTCGTTACTGTGTACTTTTAGACTCCAGGGTAAGATCTCCTTCTTCCAGTGGGCCCTTTAGTTTTAATCTTGTGCTCTGCTCTTAATCTGCTCATTCTGTTGTCTCTCCGGATCTCAACTGAAGGTGTCTGTATGGCAGCAACTCTCCTTCCAACTGCCTCCATTCTGATGCGGCTGCATGGCGATGGGGTACATGTTGCCTGGGCCAGCATTAAAGATGGGTGCTCCAGTAGGGGCACACTGCAAAGAGCTCCCTGAAATTACACTGCCTCTTCCTTTACGTCCATTCTGGGGAAGAAGATCAAAAGAGTCATAATAGGAAATGCTCTGGAATCCCTAGATAGGGAAGGGAGGTTGGCGGCCACACAACACGGCTTCCACAAAAACAGGTCCTACCAGACGAAGCTTGTGGAATTCTAGGACAAGGTTTCAAGGTGGTTAGATGGAGGGGATGTGGTTTACCTGGATTTTAGCAAGGCCTTTGGCAAAGTGCTGCATGACATCCTGGCTGAGAAATTGAGAAGTTTTGGGATAGACCGATGCACTGTCCAATGGATTAGGCCATGGTTGATGGATCGAAAGCAGAAGATAACTAGTACTGGAGAATCATCGGGATGACAGCCAGTGTTGAGCTGTGTCACCCAGGCTCTGTCCTGAACTGATCCTATTCAATCTTTTAATCAATGACCTGGAAGAGGGGGTGACCAGTCTGCTGATCAAATTCTCAGACAGTACTAAAATGGAGACAGTGACCACAACTGAGGAGCAGGTACTCCAGATCCAGAAGGATCTGGACAGACTATGGAAGTGGGCAGGAGACAATAGGATGGCATTCAATGAGGATAACTGCAAGGTCTTGCACTTGGGGCATAGGAATGGGCATCACAAGTAAAGGGAAAGCCGTATGAGGTGAGACTGAGGGAAATTTATTTATTTTTATTTTTGGATTTATATCCTGCCTTTTTCCGACAAAGGGCTCAAGGCAGCTTACATCATTCTCCTCCTCCATCTTATCCCCACAACAACAACCCTGTGAGGTAGGTTGGGCTGAGCGTCTGTGACTGGCCCAAAGTCACCCAGTTGGCTCCGTGGCTGAGTGGGGACTAGAACCCAGATTGTCTGAGTCCCAGTCCCATGCTCTTAACCACTACACCACACTGGCTCTCGCTGGGTCTTTGAAATGGATCTTTTCAGCCTGTAGAAGAGGAGGCTCTGAGAGGATCTGTTGGTGACATATAGGTACATGAAGGGGTGTCACATGGAGGTGGGTAGAGACCTGTTTTCCCCTGCAGAGGAGGGCAAGATGCATTCCAGTGGAGCAAAGCTCAGGGAACCAAGGTTCAATTTGCATGCCAGAAGTATTCCCTGACAGTTAGGACCCCAAAAGTATGGAATGGGCTTCCATGGGAGGTGGTTGAGGCCCCATCGGTGAGGGTGTTCAAGGATAGGCTGGAGATGCACATGGTAGGCATGTCATGAGCAGAGCTGGCTGGAGCCGGGGGTCAGACTAAATGACCTAGGAGGGCCCTTCTGACTCACACAGTTTCTGTGTTTCTATTGCAGTCTGTTTATTCATTGGTGTCTCTGATCCATTCTGGCCCAGGCAGAAGTGATGGTGGGAGGACTGAGCAAGCGATGCCCGTGCCACTTTGCCGAGTGTCAGAATCCCAGAATCTCAATTTGAGAAGAGGAAATAAAACTCAGGTTCATGGGAAAGATCAAGCGTCCAGACCATCTTGGCTTTATTGCATTACCCAGGTTCCCCGCAGGTCCATACTCACGATAATGCATTACCATGCAGGCAGAGGTAAACTCTGCTGCAAAGCTTCAATACCATTACAGGGCATTTATACTCTCTTGGTCATGTACACAGGTGCAGGGCAATAGATGACAGAATGCAGTCATTACAATAAGATTCTGAGATCATCACATGCAGAACAGATAAAGGAATGTCAGTCAATCCTTCAGTGACAATGAGATTACAATATTTTTAATTACAGTGTATTGACACTTTAGTTGAGTAACTTGAACCCATCTCCAGGTCTGCTTAGACATGTAAATTCAAGCTACTGAGGAACTCAGACCCTTATCTAGACATTCTGAATGACCAGGGCACATGAAGCCCTCTGGGCTATCAAAAGATACTTCCTTGTAAACTGAATTCCAACGATGATTATTTACAATGTATATTTGGACTAAATGGCCTGTCTACTGTAGCTAACAGCTAAAGGTGAGAGAAAGGAGTGGGGGAGAAAGGCCATTTGAAACAGTGACTTAGCTTGGTTTGAGAAGTACAGGATTTGATCCCACAACACAAAAGCACACAGAAGTAATGTTTTTCTGTCAGGATTTATCCAAATTTTCCCAACATGAGCAAGCAAGGAAGTTGCACAAAGGATTAGGAAGAGGAGGAGGAACAGAAGATGGTAACCATGGCAGTGGGCACCTCACCAAGGCAGGGGGACCCTCTTTGCTCCAAGGCCTTCAAAGATGTGGGGCCTAAGGCACTTGCTTCCCTCCCAAGTGCCAGATCATGGCTCTGGCTGCTGCTTGTCCTGGAGGTTTTCCATGGAGTGTCTCTATTTCTGCTAATAGGCCTTAGTCTAAATAAGGAATTGATTGTTTCACCTTTGTGTATATTTCTTAACACGGGCGCTCCAATTAGTGTATTCATATTTGGCTAGCCATTTAAATGTTGTCATGCCTTGTTAATGGGAATGAACTACCCTGAAATGTTACAAAAGGTGCAGACAGTTCTGATGTTATTGTGAGTAGCGTGGAGTGTGGTTTACCATGGATAAGTAGCATACGAAAACATCGGTCGTGATGATGGGCTGATAGAGAGCGATACTGTTGGGAGAAGCAGCAAGAGAGGCAAGCTGGGGGCGGGGGGGCACCACTCAGGCACTGCAGCGTGTGGGAACAGGTCAGCAGGAAGCAGCACCAGTGCCAATCGAGAGCTACAGTGAGATTGTCAATGGAATTTGTCACATTGTTCCAGGGTATTCAGGGGGAAATGGTGACAACTACCCAAAGAAAGAGAAGGAGAAGGCATCGTCAACGAGGTCCATCCCATTTTCTCCTAGAACGCCCCAGAACAATACCATAAATAAACACACAACTGCTAAACTGACCCTCCTCTAGTCTTCATCTTCCCCCTTATTACAGGAGCATTTCTTTGCTTTTTGCCCCAGGAAGCATGCGAGCATTACTCTCTGAATGCATTTGATTACCTCTTTAAGTCCAGTACAAAGGGGAGTAAGAGTTGAGCAGGAATCTCAAAGCAAATCAGCAAGTCAGCTGTGAAAGGGCACTACCTTCTTGTTTTCTCTTCCGGTGGAAGCAAATGCCCCGGCGCCTCACCAGAGTCCATGGCCAGTGCCTCTGTCTTCTTTCCACCTGTCAACTAATGGCACGCCATTGGCATTTACAGACTGATTGGAAGTGATGTTGCAGAAGTGCCAGTCCAGAGAGCTGACATGTTTTCACATGTGGAACGGAAAGCAAATCTGTCAGCCCATCATGACAGTGTGTGTGTGAAGCTGGGGGTGGGGGGAGGGAGGGAGAGGATTTGAGTTTGGGCTGCCACAGCACAGACACGGGTTCGTTTTCACCTTCCAGTGTATAATTTTTTCACTTTGATTTTTCTTAAATAATCCATAAGGAAGGATAAAAGTCAAAGACACCATCAAGCCAGTCGCATCAATACACCAAGGGACATTCCTTATACCTTGCTTTCATCAATCAGTCTCCCACTGTCATCTGAAGCCACTAAAGAAACATCACAGCAACATTAGGTGCCCTGGGAGTCACAGAAAGGCATTCTGTATTTACATCGGCTTCTGGGTCTCATTTTTTTGTCAATACCTCCCAAATCAGGAACTGGATCCAGAAGCAGGAAAGTGAGGTCAAGATGGGCAACTGATTTAGCATAAGTCAATTGGTTTGATCTTCCTAAAACACGCCCCCCTCCACTCCTTACACAAAACCAATATAAACAGAAGTGCTTTGTATGACAGTTAACACTGCAGAATGTTTAAAAGGCTTAAACCCCTGCCCAGCTCTTTCCCAAAAAATCACATTTTCATGTCACTAGGGAAAGTGGGAAAGCACAAAGGCATGAAGTGTCACAGAAACTGGGAGCAATATCTGTGCCCACTTTAGGAAGTCTTCAGTCCACAGTTGAAAATAATGGTCTGTCCTCAGTGCCTCTGAAAATTTGCAATACTTTCTCCAGCTGCGCAGATCAAAGAACATACGTACAAGCATATTTTGGGCAAGAGAAGAGTCTATACTTTGGAAGACAAAATCTGAGCATGCAGGTTTTCCCAGTTAAACTTTACTGTGAGTCAAACTACACATTAGATTACTTTGTGTGGCATAGAGCTAAGCCTGATAGTTTTGACTTTAGTGTGATTGTGCTGCCTTCATTAGCATCAGGATGAGCATGCACAAAGAGGAGAGAATTAAAAGTTTTCCCCCACCCGCTTTCCCCCCTCAAAATTCCATCCCCCATGGGATTGGGGAAGATGGAAAAGAAAAAATTCTCCTGATTCCATAGTTATTATGCAGGTTTGAATGGTGTAATCCAGCCCTGTTTTAAAGCATTTATTTTAACTCTTTATTTAGCTCTGGATTTTCCAGGTCAACATATCTTTTGAGCCAGATGATCTGGCCCTGTAGGTGATTTCATCAAGGAACAATAGATGCTAATAGCTATCTGAAAAGTAATTTGCAATCATATGATGATACTCATTATTATTTTTTTCAGTATGGAAGATTAGCTCAGCTAAAGAGGCCACTGCTGAATCTTTGCTTTCAATGGCTCAAGTGCCACAGCACTCTAAACCGAGAAATGTGCAACTCATTCTGAGACTCTCATACTGGAGGGGCAAAAGCAGATATGGGGCATTTCTGCCAGTATCACGGGAGCCAAAGTTACGCACTTGCTGGTGCTTTCCTAGTCCAGCCGTAGAAGAATATGATGGATGTCACTCAACAAGTGATAGCTGTACATTGCTTTTCCTCCCCCAAGACGGCTGAACTACTATAGGCATGTTTGTCCCAGTTTCAGGTATTGTAAAAAGAAAAAAAAAAAAAATCAAAACCTGGAACGTGACCTGCATCTCTGCACAGGCTTAGCAAAACCAGACAGTTCCATGCCAGCTTTTCTTCCTGGGAACATTCTCTACTTCTCCAGTGCAGTTATAGCAACGTGCAAGATCCCGCCTTGCAAGAAGTCCAACTTCGCAGGCCGCTGTTCCCGTCCATTATCCATTTCAGGGGCAGCAAAATAAGATAGTCTGCAATTTGTGCCAAACTCAAATGTAGTGTTCAAACTGCGGATGACAGGATCTTGTGCACAGAACACTCGATACCTCGCTGCTCCAGGCCAAGCAAAATATGACAACTGGTTGTTGAACGAATATGATGGCTTATCCTAACATAAAAATCATTTCAGTTCTGAGAGATTGGTGTGTCCTATGATTATATGCTGAGCATTCGTTGATTGACAAATGGTGGATAGACGGCTCTGTGCAGCTATGCCTGAGCAACAATGCTTTGAATCAGCACACACATTTTCCATATACTGTCTAGCACAAAAGTTGGATGTGATAACCTGGCTTTTTTAGGCAGAACTTTAACACCCTTGCCTCATAACTCTCTGTGCAGTATCCTTTCTCCATCCATTGCAAGTTAACTAATGCCTAGTACTAGGGTAAAAGCCAACTGTGAGGTAGATTAACTCCATAAAAGAGGCCACATCCTTGAATTTACAAGAGCTGAGCAGGGTTTATTTATTTATTTACAATATTTTTACCCCGTCCTTTACAAATGTCCCAGGACAGCTTACAACATAAATAAATCATAATAAATAAATACAACAAAATACAATAACATAACAAGCATAACAGAATGTGACTGAGGATGGCCTATTAAAAACCTAGTTAAAATATTTAAATATTAAAATACTGAGCAAATTAAAAATGGTTTTTAACCTAGCGCCGAAAGGAATATAATGTCGGCCCCAGGCAAACCTCTCTGGGGAGCGCATTTCACAGTCGGGGCACCACCGCAGAGAAGGCCCTCCTCTGGGTATTCGCTCTCCTAATCTCCTTCACGGAGGGTTCCTGGAGCAGGGCCTCTGCCTCAGATCTTAAGGGGAGGGAGGGCATATAGGGAAGGAGACGTTGTCAAGGACCAGGCATTTGGGGGGCACTCATCCATAGCATCACCATAAGTGAGGGACAACCGGATGGCGGTAGATAACAACTAGAGGTACTGGTGTGGTTGTACTTGTGCTGGTTCTCTGCTGGAATGCTGCTGGTACAAAGCAGTGATCAACACCAGTGGTAAAAGGGCACCATTCTATACAGGCATTTCTGAACTTGGCAAATTTATCTATCTATCTATTTATTTATTTATTCGATTTATATCTTGCCTTTTTCCTACAAAGGGCTCAAGGCAGCTTACATCATTCTCCTCCTCCATCTTACCCTCACAACAACAACCCTGTGAGGTAGGTTGGGCTGAGAGTCCAAGGATCAGGTTGTAAGAGAAATATTATTGGCAGCCAATGGATTGAAGAGGGCTTTTGGGTTTATTCACCATTGCTCTGCCATTTGGTAGCCTTCTTATACTCAGCCCACCTGGACAGTGCGACTGTAGTTCTATACACTGAACCCAATAATGCTTACCCCTAAGCAGACATGCATAGAATCATATTGCAAAACAAGCTAACTGGAGCTCTGATGATGCACATGATTTAAGTCTTAAAACTGAAAGTAGTAGCAGAACCTACAGCCAGATAAATAGATTTTATTTGATTAGCTTGGATTTGCATACATGAAGTGTTGCTCAGGTCTGTGAATTTCATCTGCAAAGAGGGCAGTGCCATCTATCAGAGCAACACAAACTGAATAATCACCAAGTGAAAAAGTGTATATCAAACTGCCAAGAAATGAAGCATCACCAATCTTTATGAAATAACCTTAAAAAGGGTTTATCTGGTGCTCTGTGACTGGATGATAATGTATCATATGCTGCAGAAAATATATTATGTGATTGGATGAGTGATGCATTTTTAAAATCCTGAAGCCTGACAGCATATATAACTATGTTATTTTAGCTTAAGTAGTTGTGCACAACCAGCTATATATAGTGTGTGCGATTGTGCACCAAACATCGATCATGCCTGTTTCTATTTGCAAATAAATATACAGTCATAATTAACTCAGGTTGCAGGATGCAATTTTATAGCCCTTGTTTCCTTAGAGACAAAATTTGTTCTGAGAGCTTGCTAAACAAAAACACATGGATTAATGGTTAATAAAAAATACAGTGGAATAGAAGACAATATTGTTTGGTCCCAATCCAACTATATCTGAGTAGCTGAGCTGGAATTCATCAGAGTGTGTTTCACCTCATCAATTGCATTATTGATGCAATTATTATGGATTCTATCAATTGGATGAATCACTGATTTTTATTTCTGTATGGGGAACTCACTTTTAAACTCCATTTTGTGATGGGAAGGAATGCATTCTGAGGAGAGGAGGAGGAGGAGCAGGAGGAGAGATGATCCTTTCATAAAGTGCAACATTTTGTCCAAAATGAGTGGGTGCTACCTTTCCTGCTCCAGGGCACCCACATGTCCACACACTCCTTGACGTCAGAGTTAAACCTGCAAGATGCCCCTCTCCTTCATCACAGTTTCCCCAGGGCCCTCTGACACACACAACCTCTTTGGTGCCAGGAATGTAGAGATGCAAACACAGCAATCAGTCCCATCAAGCTAAGCTCTCTGAATCAGCAGGCTTTATGCAGGAGATGGGTAAAAATTTAACTTGTCCTAATTTACCAGCTTCATCATGGGGAGAGATGATCAGTGTCTCTTCATCTGATCTGCCATTACAAAAATGCTCATGTCCATGTAAAACACAACTTAGCCTCCCTGAGCCAACTCAGACATTACTGATTGGGTAGCTAACCCCCACCCCCATTTTTACTCTAGAGCAGGCACAAGAGTTCAGTCACGATTAGGACCATACTGTAGGGGTTGTCGTAGCGTCCCCTGTTGGGGGGTGGTCTTTGCAGAGTGGAAAGGCTAAAGCTGGGCAGGAACTGATCTGGCCGTAACAATGGGGGAGATTTTCACTTCCCCACTTTCAGAGCACCATCGTCCTCCCCAGTTGAGAAAACCCAATCTAACATGCATCCTCTTATATGTGTCGGGCTGATGATATTATGGGGTAGCCCCATGGCTGTGATGATGATGATGATGATGATGATGATGATGACTCCATTTATATGTTGCCTACTACCCAAAGGTCTCAAGGCAGCCTAGAGTAAAAGTAAAGATGCATACAGAAACAATAAAATACATCAATAAATTACATTGTTGATGGTGGCCAACAAGTCCTGAGCCACCCCATATTCAGCATTCTTGGCATGAAAGCTGAAATCCCTAAAACCATCAGCCCTTACTACCAAATCTGAGCACCCTTCTGCTAGCTCAGGCAGGGGGACCAAAGGCGGCAGGGTGGGGATGCGCCAGTAGGCTTCCTGGCCTGCCCTGGGTACCCAAGAAAGGAAACAAAAATACAAGAGCTGCACTCAAATGGAGAGGCAGTCTAGAGGGGGGATGTCATCTCTAACATGCACCGCAGCAGCAGCATCCTTCCCCAGCCCTCAGGTTGGTGATGGTGCTGCACTGTCCACCCAGGAAGGCACTGGGGCAAACACGCACCAGGTTACACCTGGCACCCACAATTAAACCAAGGACGAAGGAGATTTTGCTTTGCACTGGGCTGGCATCCAGCAGCCAGTAAGTCAGCCTGGAGCCATCCGGCTGGAGGAAGAATGAGAAAGGGCAAAAGACGCCTCGCCACGCTTCAACTGGCCTGGGAATCACCTCCCCACTCCAGATTATCCAGTGACTTTCCCAGGTACATGTCCAGCTCTTGAAAGCGCACAGCGGAGCGCTGGGGCCTTCAGTGCAACAGCAAACAAAGAGCAGGCCGTATGATTGCAGTGTCCACACTGGCTCCTCTATCATGCTGGTCGCTGAAATGCATTGAGCTGAAGGACTGTGAAGAGCCCAGGTCTGCAGGTAACTCTCAGGCAGGCAGGCAGGCAGGCAGGCAGGCAGGCAAGGCCAGGAGCCAGGGGTCCAAACACTCCTGTGCCAACCGTGCTGCCATCGCCCAGCCTGCTCTCCTCAGGGCCACAGGCTAGGAGACGAAGGCCACCACGGATGCCTCCGCCAGCACCTCCCTGGAAAGCAGAGGAAGGAGGAGGCAGGAAGTCTCAACCAGGTGTCCAGAGTGGCAAACAGGCCCTCTTGCTGCCGCCCCGTCCTGGAGGCTTCAAAATACAAGCCAACATTTAACACCTGCCTTATCCATTTGCTTGGTGATTTCATCCCCCACATTAAGCACTTTTGCATCCCATTGTTTTCCATGGGAGAGACTGGAGCATGTCTTTAACTGCCCCATCAGAATCAGTAAGAATTGGGAATTCTTAACCTGGACTTGGTTGTGCCCCATGCGGGGTAGGAGTGGGCTTCATTTCATTTTACCGAGGAAGGTAAATCATCTTCTGGCCATGTGTAATCAGTGCTTTGATTGACTGCATTCTGCGATGAGCCTTGCATCATTGGCTAGCTTGCGCCTCCGCTCAGCCGTCCCAACATTCTCTTTGTTTCCATGCGATCAACATTTAATTACAAGTCACCAGTGTAATTTCAGTCTTCAAAGGATCAACACAAGAAGATTTACAAAAGATTAAGGGGTTTTTCTCTGTCTTTAAAGGGGATTATTTAGATCATTCAAGGCATTTGCTTCAAGGCGCCAACCATGCTAAGAAACAGGGAACTATTAAAGCCATTGAGGACCTGTAATCTGTACTGATAGCCCCTCTTTCAGATATATTGTTCCTTGTAGAGTATTCTAATGCCTGGAAGGATTGTTCCTTAGTAATTGTCTATCATCCTACTGGGAGCCAGGAATTTCTTTTCAAGCACCCCTGGTGAGTGTTGCATCAGGAAGAAGTGCTGCTGATACTGATGTTCCCATTTAGGTTTTTTGAACATGAATTAGGATTAAGCCTGTCACTGAGGAGTGGCTATATAATGTGAAGTGATTGTGAGCTTTTCTTCATGAAGCTGTTAAGTTGCTGTATCTACTTTTGGATTTGTTGCACAATTGAGATACAAGCACTGCATGAATGTTTCCTTTCCTGCTTTCCTGCTACATGGTCTCTAGGTGGCAGTGCAGAAAAGCAGATCAATGCAATTATGCAAGTGGAAAAGACAGTCCCTTTTGCTTTCATGAATCATACTCCATTTTCCCTACTCCAAAACAGCAGCAGCAGCAACAACAACTTCACTGAAAGTTCTGTTCAAAACTAGAAGTGAAACTGGAGGGTCATAATTTCATTTAAAGACCCCAGAAACAACCACGAGGAGAGAATGTTGAGGGTACAAAGTGCCCCAGGAAGGGAAAAAACTGCTTGTTAGTCCTTGGGAAAGCAGTTGAGAGAACCACTGACCAGTGGGGCTGCTGGTTAATTTTAGACCATGTACATAACAGTCTTATAAAGGCCTGCTTTACACAGCCATATGCATAATTTCAATGGTGATGCACACAACTAACATCCCCTTCCTCAACCCACGCCAACTACCACTCGGTATTTCTTTCTGTATCTGGACAGTCATCTGAGTGGGATGGTGAAAATTGGTGTCCTGCAACAGCAGGGGCTTGGACCCCGTGGCCTTCTGGGCCCCTTCCAACTCCACTGTTCTATAATAACCGACATTCCTGATACATTAGAACAATAGCACTTTTTTGCCCTGCACAGCTTGCCTTTGAAACTCACTGAAATCAGGGCATGATGAAGGAATAATATGGAGCTCAGTTCGGCTTGCCCAGTGCCCCTTTCGGGTGCTATTCTTTGGTTGGCCACAGCAGGAGGCTGGCCACGGGCCTTTGGCATAAGCGCCAGCTCTGGCTACACATCTGCAAGGGAACCAGAGCCCCTGTAGGCACAGGCATCGGTTTGTGCCACCGCCACTGGGGGAACCGCTTCTGGAAGTGCAGCACTCACCTGTTTCTTCCCCTTGAGGTCTCCCACTTGGGGCTTTTGCTTAGCTCTACGACACCCTGCCAGTAGGACTCCCACATCTGGTGCATGCCATGAATCTCCTTCTCACTTTAATGTAGCAGCAACCCAGAAAGATTCTGGATCCTGACACTGGATCCTGGCACTCTCTCAAACAGCAAGTGGTCTCCCCTGTTCTCTCATACTTTCACTCCATTTATACGCACAAACCACCACCAGCAGCCCTAAATTAGCCCCCGAGCAGGGTTTTTTAAAAAAACAATTCAAAAATCTTATAATGAAAATTATCAAAAACATACAGAGTTTTTCTACAAAAGGCGTTATCGTTCACCTGTCATTCCCCACCTCATGGCAGTGCATGGATTCTTTGGCTGCTGTCATGATCCTGCAGATTTGTTTCTGGTTTTAAGCAGTGCCTTTTGCAAGCACCCTCCCCCCCCACCCCCCCGTTTTTCTTCCATTTTCTTTTTTCAGAGCATGGAAAATGCCACATTATCTTTTAAAGTGAAATATTTTTTTTCCTGGTTGTGAGGTTATGTTATGCTGCTATACCACAGTGCCACCTATAGGTTATGTAGCAGAAACACAGGAAACACCCTTTGTATAATGCTTAAATCTCAATACCACAACAAAACTCAGAGTAGATCAAGTGCACCTTTCAACCCTGCATAAAACATGCCAAGACAGCAGTTTTTTAAAAAAGTTCACAGCAGAAAGTATTAAAGAACAACAACAAAAAAAGCTTGGTCAAACAGCCTTGGCTAAGCCAGCCTTTCACCTAAAAGACAGCAAAGAAGAGTCCCATCGGTTCTCCTTTGGGAAGGAGTTCCACAATCGGGGTGCTGCCACAGAAGAGGCCCTGTTTTGCATTGCCGCTTGTGGTGGCCGTGAACTACACTGAGCAAGGGATCTGAGGATGCCTGCCACTGACATGCAGAAGGCCCTTTCAAACAGTGTGATTCCAAGCCAGTGTAGCCTGTATGGACAAGTACCTGCACAAACTGGAAGCCACCCCAAATTAAACAGAGGATGCATAATGTGGTCAAAGCAGTGGGAAGCAGAAGTTTTTCTACATACAATACCTTATACCAGCTGACATTTCAAGTGGACCTCTGGACCCGGCCTGTTTGTGAAAAGATGATTTACACATTTTATTTTTTTCTGAGAGACTAACTGAGGAGATTTCAGTAATGCCTGCGATTCCAGCAAAAAGTCACTACCCACTGCATTACACCAATGTCATGCACTGACCTTTCTCAAACCAGCAACAGCTGGCACAAAACTGATTTTGGAATTAGCCAGTGGCTTCATCAGGGTGAGCAGGAATTCAATCTGGGCAAGCAGCTTGCGGAACGAGTGTCATGACCCAAGACTGTGGTTTCACCTTCTCAGGGGAGAAGCTTGTTATATAGACTTCTCAGTTCCAGAGAAGCATCCATGAGCAGCTCTCTTGCTTGAGGGTCTTCAGCCCCAGAAAAGCCCCAGGGACCACCCCTCCCCACCACTTCCAGAGGAGGTCAGCTTGTCATCCTCAGCTTCTGAAGACTCTGCTTCCGAAGCCACCACACTCCCATGGACTCCATGCGCTTACAGGTAAACACAGCCCTATGAAGAAGGTTTCATGCAGCTTCCAGGAAGCCCGAGTCCTCTCTAAATTTCTGCTTGAGACTGACAGTTGTGGACCCACATATAAAACATCCTTGGTTGAATTCTAGCCCAGGATTCTCTGGAGCTCCTCTGGTGTTATCCATCCCTTAGTTGCTCTAACTGGTATTTCAGCTTTATCTGACGGTGCTTCTAGTGACAATCCTGGAATGCAATTCTTGCCATGCCTTGACCATCTGAACCCAGAGAACATGGATGCAGCAGGGTCCTCTGAGGGCCTAGTCCTGAACTCAGCAAGACCTGCAGCTTCCTTTGGTTCATCCAGTAATCAAACTGCCCAGTCCCCCACAGGTGCATGAGAATGGGCAGCCTGGTGCAACATTTGCCCTTCGAGGCTGCAAAAAGCGATCGCTTTGCTCAGGAGGGCTGGGAAGGGACAGAGCGGACTTGAGACAGGCACTGCTGATATACCTCGAATTATCGCTGGGCAGCCAGTGCAGTGCGGCGGTGGGAGAGATGGAGAGGGGATCTCAGTGCTGCTGCCCACGTGGCCATGAAGCTCACTGGGTGCCTTTGGGCCAGTCACTCCCTCTCAGCCCATCCTACCTTGCAGGGTTGTTGTTGTGAGGATAAAATAGAGATATCGACACTTCCTTGACTTCCTCTCAAGAGAAAAAATGGTGGGATATAAATGCAATCCAATCATCATCATCCTGAAGCCTGATATCTCAGCATAATTCCAGGCATCTGTATTATATAACACTTATCCCTGATGTGATCGCAACTGCAAAATACCTCTCGGGCTGGATACTGAGAGCCACTGATTTAGGGAGCTGTGCTGAGTAACCTACTAGTTCAATCGTTCTGTATGGATCACATGAAACAGGAGGCCTTACTCTGTACGCTCACAAGCGAAGAGACTGGCAATAAGGAATCCTGAAAGGACAACATGCACTTCTGTTTCTCCCTTACTTTGCCTTTTGTGGGGAAACTGAACATACGAAAGCCGCTGGTGACAGAAGCTGGCACAAGCCAGGCGCACTCCTTGCAGCGCACACGTGCTTTGAACTCCTTGCTGGGACACAGAAGCAAGTCCACCTTGTCTGGACATTGGCAGGCCATAGGAGTGGGGACTTCCTGTCTGGGCACTGAAATGTACGCTGCACACCCTTATTTATTTATTTGAAACTTTTGTATGCCATCCCTTATGCATGGCATCTCAGGACGGCTTACAATCATTAAAACAACCACAATAAAACAGCAATAAGCAACAATTAACCAAAAATACAAAGTAAATAAGTTAAATAAAAGCAACTGTTAAACATTGAAATTTCAATTAATTTTTTAAATAACAGTTAAATAAAAAGGTTTTAACCTGGTGCTGAAAAGAATATAAACTCAGTGCCAGGCGCACCTCTCTGGGGAGCGCATTCCACAATCTGGGCGCCACTGCAGAGAAGGCCCTCCTCTGAGTAGATGTCCTTTTTACCTCCTCCAGGGAGGGTTCCCGGAGCAGGGCCTCTCCCGCAGATCTTAAGGGGCATGAGGGCATATAAGGAAGGAGGCGTTCCTTCAGGTATCCCGGTACCAAGCCATTCAGGCTTCACAGGTCAAAACTATGAATTGGGCCCGGACTTCAACTGGAAGCCAGTGGAGCTGGTAGAGGACCGGCGTTATATGAGAATAACGACCGGTCCCTATCAGCATCCTGGCTGCTCTATTGTGTACCAGCTGAAGTATCTGGACCATTTTCAAGGGCGCCCTTGTGGTTCAGAGAGATGCCTGGATCGCATATTCCTAGCTTACCAACCACAAACTAGTCCCAGCTTTCCTACATTTCATAACACAGAGACTAGATTTAAATAATCAGGTAGAAATAAATCAAGAGCATGTGCTGAACCCAATTCCGTTCTGCTGTACTTCAAGCAGCTTTGGTTTTGCAGTTCGCCACCTCAAGCTTTTACACTGCAACTTTCAAAGCTCAGCACTAAATCTGCAAGCACAGTTCAGAGAAGCTGCTGCTCCTCTTTTTGCCATGCTAGCGCCTACTGCGTCTTGCTTCATTTTGTTCCCTCGTTTTGTTCTCAATAGACTCAATTCCTGAGGGATGAAAGGAACACTTTCCAAGCCTTTTCTGCTTCAGAAAGAGTTTGCTAGTGGGAACTCTTTTGTTGCTGCTACAGAGGAAACTAAACTCTATAACATGCCTATGCTAGAAGGTTGTACTCATGGCAGATTCACCAGAATCAACATCATCAAAGTAACACTCGGGATTGCATCAAACATTTTGAATTTTTGACACATAAAGCATTAGGAAAGGTGTGAGAACCAAAGAAGCGAATTGACGAGCTAATGTATGCACTGGTGAAATGAGGCAGGTCAGTCTGGGAGTCAGGGAGTTTGGTCAGTCTGTGGTAGATGTAGGTGGGTGACTGCCCACCACTCACGGTCCATGGGGGCACCTTGGCCTCAGCCTCCCCGGACTAGAATGGGAGGTCTCCTCTTCCTTCTCTGATGTCCCACTGTGGCTGGCAATGATTTTACCTGGCAAACTCACCATATCTCACCAACAGCCACTGCATTTTATCTTGCCACCCAATAAAAATGACTTCCAAAATGGAATTTCAGACTTATATCTAGTTGACTGTATACACCTTGGGAAGGCAAAACAGATGGTAACTTCCTAGGTGTATGTACATCAAGGAGATGTGCTTGTGAACAGGTGATCGTGTTTCTCGCATGTTTACATAGTGGAAGTGCACCTGTGATTCAGAGAAGAATTTTTATGCAACGTTGGAAAATGCCTGATGGCAAAAATCCATAACAGATAGCATGAAGGCTAGCAACTACATTTTCATTTTTAAACAATACACAAATTTAGCAATGTGGAACTTTCACATGAGGTAGGAAGCACTTGGTTGCCCAATCTGCCCTTATGCATAATATACAATTACCCCACACTTTTCTGTTCTTAAAGGGAGTCCTGACAAGAAATCCCATTGGCTTTGAGGCATTGCACTTCTCTGCACAAAGCACCCACGGTGTACTTATGATCCTTTGCTCACACATGTTGGCTGGTCCTTTGAACATCATCATCCTTCAGGGCCTTTCCCACATATTGAGTCATTTTTGCTGCTTTTTTTTTTTTTTTTAAGAGAGAGAATAATGAGGTAATATTTTTAAAGGCACTGAATAAAGGGATGTGTACTTCAGCAATTGCACTCTGCCTCAGTGCCTCGCTGTGGGTGTATGACACCATACAGGAAGGCAGAGAAAGCAAAACTCCGGAAGAAAGCACATGTGAATGATGTCCTCTTTCCCCCATAAAGATAATGGAAGAAGAAGCTTCTACGAAGCACCTGGTTAAAGCCCCATGTAGAGAAGTCCATCTACTCTACTCTTCAGTCCCTTCTCTGTGGCTGCAAGGAAATGCATTTGTATGCACAACAGATGAGAAAGCACAGCAGCCCGGATCCCTGCCTTAAGAAACCATCTTACCCCAGAAGAGTAAAGAGCAGTGACAGCCACCTGCTGATTTGGCCAAGGGAGTTCCTGCATCCACCGGAGCAGAGCACATGGCGGGCTAGTGGGAAAGAGGGCCTGAGAACCTGCTGCCTCGGATGACTCCTTCGGCTCCCTCACCCAGAAGCAGAGCTGCCTGGCCTGCCATGAGTCTCACCAGGTAAAATACTGGCTGACCCATGGCTGGCTGAGGGCTCCCAAGGCAGGGACAGGGAGGCGACCTTTTGAGCCACACAGGTAGGCAGGCTGCTTTGAGAGTGCCCCAAAGACGACCACAACTGCCAAGTTGAAGTGCCAGGTGTGCCCCTCTCTGGATGTTTGCCTGTCTCCCTCTCACAGTCCTTTTGTCCTGTTTTGGGGGCACAGGCACCCTCCCTCCAGCAACACGAAAGTCAAGGAAGCGCTCACCCCATAGATGTGAACTGAACTGAAGAAAAGGCTGTCCTGCCAAATCAGAAGAGGGCTGCAAGGACGGCCAAACTCACCCGCTAGCAAGGATGCTGACGTGCCGAGGGGTCTGGGCGAGGAGTGGGCATCCAGCTCAAAGCCACTCTTCTGCCAGGAGCCCTTTTCTCCATGCCTGCTAAAGAGGTAGTGAAAGCACGGTGATTGTGGATGCGTTCAGGAGCCTGGGCAGGTGTCAGTGCACCTGCAGC
Organism: Varanus komodoensis; assembly: GCF_004798865.1. Classification (NCBI taxonomy): domain Eukaryota; kingdom Metazoa; phylum Chordata; class Lepidosauria; order Squamata; family Varanidae; genus Varanus; species Varanus komodoensis. The sequence goes on from NW_025336346.1 coordinate 7,863,802, forward strand.
CAAAGCCCGGCCTGTTGGGAAATATCCTTACCTGTTCTGAACAGGAAAATATGCCTGATGCCTGGAAAGCTGGCATTCCTTTTCTGAGCTGCACCCGCACTGATAGCTGATGAAGGTCATGCGCTGCGTGTCTTTGTGTGTACACATACATGATTGACAGTAGAAGCATGCAGTTCAACAGTGAGATAGACGCTGACGTGTACATATGAAAGAGAAAGAGAAAGGGGACGGATTGTGTCCAGGATCTGCCTTCCATTAGGAGACTGTCCTTCTACCTGATTTGGGGGCAGGAAAGTCTCCTTCTGCCAGCTCAGCTGATACAGCTTAAATCTTGGTCCAACCCAAGATGTTGTTGGCAGCTGGAGGCATCTAGGAGATCTGGTGTTCTTCTGGGATTTAATAAGGGCCAGTGAATTGGCAAGTGTTGTAGTGACTTGTCTCTACTTATGCTATCTTGTGTATCTTTTCACAAATAAATATTGCAAAATGTAGTGGGGTCTGCCCTAAAAAGACGACCGACTTGTTAAGTACTGCCTGGATCTTCTGGCCACCTGGAAAAGTTTGTATGCATAACAGCACAGTTGCACATTGAAGTCATCTGGACTTAATTGTACAGCTGATGCTGGAGTTAAATAAATGCTAATGTGTTGATCTACAGAATGCTTTGCTTTGCCTTGCTTTCAAAATAAACATGCTTATGACTGGACAGTAAATTACAGTCCCAGTTCCAAGGCTGAAGTCCAGTTTCTGACCTAAGACTGGGGAATCCAAAATATCCTGAGCTGCCTAGGAGTCATAGAATTGCTCCCCGAGTCCTTGAGGGTTAAGCTTTCAGTATCACCTGCATAATTTGGAAATGAACTATAAAGACAATCTCAAAGAGGCTGCTCCACTGCCAAATTTCACTCTAATTTTGCATTTTTATTTTCTAACATTCAAAATAAGCAGCACGAGTTTTGCCAAAATGAAATGCAACACCCCAGTCTTCACATACACACACAAGGTCTGTTTCAAAATTGTTCAAGTTATTGTTCTTCTTTTGATTGTTCTACTGGCACAGAACAAACAATTCTTTCAAGTAACCCATAAAAACAATAAACCCAGCAGATATTACACTGAGCCTCAGATCTTCTACTACAACATCAGGCAGGAATGAATGTTTATAGCTAATGCCGTAAACCACAGAAAATAAGATTTTGCAGTGAAAACAGTGATAGGCCCTTAACTGTAATAGTGCCCACTGGCATCAGTGTAATTAAAGTGAACATAACAACTATTAGTCATCTTAATTCATATACACATTCCTTGTTTAGCACAATAAAAATTACAAAGCAAGGATGGCACTTAATTAGGAGGCCTGGGAATTGTTGTCTGACTGTATTTCATTTCTTTTAAATGACTTTACCTAGATTTAATTTCTGCTTTATATCTAGGTCTGTGTTTTTATATGGCTCTGCACCTATTATAGCAATATAAATTAAATACCTCAAGGACATTGCTAAAGTATTGTTAAAAGGTAAACATGTAAAGCATGACGCTTTCTTATGCAGAGGAAATTAATATGCTGTAACATTTTTCCAAGCATGAATAAATTGGAGGCTAATTATACATGCAGAAACAGCTTTTTACACATTTTTAGCTGCAGAAAAATAACTTCACACTTGTGCCTTCCAATCTACCACCTGTAGAAACCACATTTGTTCACCCCTGCCTCTATGATGCATTTTCCCTTGATCCTTGAGATTCTATGGCTGGACAAAACCACGGGGTGGAATTTCATAGAACAATCTAGACTCCAGAATTCAGCATCTGGCTCACCAGCTAGCCTTTGAGGAGGACTGGGAACTAGGCATTTTCCACATGATCAATCTAGACCACGAGTAAGCACATCAATTGCCCACATCAATTTATTATATTTATATCCCACTTTTTGTCCTTCCGAGAACTCAAGGTGGCTTTCATAATTCTCCTCTCATTCTTCTCCTCATACTTCTGTGACTGACCCAAGGTCCCAACCCAGTGAGTTTCATGGCCGAGTGGGGACTAGAACCCAGATCACCTGAATCCCAGTCCCACACTCTTGAACACGACACCACACTGTCTCTCAAGACCTCTCTAGACACTTTTCTTGAGGATCATCCAGGTCTTTTCCTTTCCATCTTTGATATTTTTCTCTGCAGCACACGCATCATTCACACACACACAGCTGATGGATGACCAAACACCAGCATTTATTCAAACTAACAAACAATAGAAGCAGCACCAAGAGAAAGGTCACATAGTTGTAGCCAACACTGCAAGAATGTCCCCAAGCTCAAAACTTCCCATTTCCTCCCATTATCTAAATATGCCAATAAAAGTCTATCTCCTTAGGCCTTACAGTTAACTGAAGGATGCAGTCCATTAGCTGGGGTCTATTGTTTGCCCTACCAAACAACCAAGATGTAAAATGTAGGATGTTGAGAAAGTGCTGAAACTGGGACTATTCCAGGAGATGGAAGAGAAGATGTTTGTCATCTCCCCCCTAAGATGAGAAGCTGCTTGGAGTGCAAGATGCAGCGCCTAAGGACTCCAAAAGAACAAAGAAAGAAACAAAACATTTTCTCAGCATCTGTGGATGCTGAGGAACCTGCAAGACTCTCCAGTAGGTGCCAGAAAATCCTGAATATCACACCCAAGTCAGAGTTCTTGTTTGGGCTAAAGTTCCACATGAATGCTGTGTGGCATCCCTCCTCCATGCAAAGACTCGCAGGCTTTTGTTTGCGCTACATGTGCTGTGGAAGAAAGTTCTGGTTCGCCCCTGGAGTTCCACAAGCTTTTGCAGGCTTCCTCTCACCTCAGCTTGCTTCATAAACCAGGGCCAAGAATGACAAAAAGAAGAGAGCCAGAACCTAAAAGTTTCGTGGCAACCCTAGAAGCACATCTCTCCCCACTCTTTTCCATCTTTGGTGGATTTAGATGAAACCTCAGGAGTACAGTATTTCATTGGAGCTCAACAGGTTTACAAACAGCATAAATCAAGGCATCGTTGTTTTCATTTGTGGAAGCAGTGAGCTGAATCTGAATTGGAACCTTGCTATCCTTCCATTCTTTTCAAAATGGCCTTGACTCCACCTTCGGGGTGGCTCATGCTGCTTGAGGACAAGATGGCAGGAGCAGCAAACAGTCCTTCATTGGTCTGCTTTCTCGGCCTCATGCCTCCTGACAGATCTTCAGTCTCTACCATCCCCTGTAGAGATGGTTCTGTAGTGTCTCTCTCCTGCTCCGAGACAGTTTGGTTCACACCTCCTGAGTGAGTAATTTTACTTGGTCACCATGACAGTTTGGAGGCATCTGCCATTTTGTGCTCTTCTCTTGCGCTCTGAATCTGAAGTAGGCTAACCAGGGAGACTGCAGCTTGGAAGGGCCAGGCCGCCTCCCTACATCAGCCCCTCTTCCTGCTTGCAACAGAGCCTTGATTTGCAGAGGGTGTCATCCCCAAAGGACAAACCATGACTTTTCCCACGTATATATAGGGATCTGGAACTAGTGTAAATCATCCCCCTCTCTGAGATGGAGTGTGCTTTGGACAAATAACCAAGCAAGTTCTGTTTCTGGTGCAGTGATTTGGACAGCCAACCAGAAAAACTTGGAAATACAGTTCCTACTTATCTATTAAACTGCTTTCCATGAAAAAAAGACCACACAATTCAGATAGCTGTCTTAACTGAAAAAGTAGACTGGGACTGAACTCAAGGGTATACATTCTAAGCAAGAGTCCCCAAATCCCAGAGACTTTATGTCTGGCTGTACCAGAATGCAGGAGCTTTCTAAAGCCCTGTGCATGAATTAAATGGAACAAGCCCCCTCCTCGCCAATGGGCTCTGAATGGTGGTGGGGTTACCACATTGCATAGGTATGAGCTGCCCCTTGTACAACACTGAAGAGATGCACCTTGTGCAACACTACATGCAGTTGCTGAGACATGCCCATTAAAGTCTGTGGATGCTGGGAATCCTGCAAGAATCTCCTGCAGATGCCCACTGTCCTTGCTCCTTTGGGAGACACAGTCCTAGAACTCACTCTTGGTGGTAGCTCTTAAAGGGAGCAAGCACATAGATGGGCCCACTCTTCTCCAGATGGCTACAAGTTGTGATTGCATGGGGGAAACTGCCACCATAGATAAAATACTTGCAATTTTGATATATTGGCAAAACATACTCCAGATATATACTTTCTGTAACAGAAATGCTTCCTAGAAATGCAGGTAATTAGCCATGTGCTTTGATTTGATTAGGGGCTCAGGGAGGGGTTTATATAAAACGGGAAATTGGCTGGAGAGGGAGAATCAAAGGAGGCTGACTCTGGTTTTGCCAAACTGCAGGAGCTTTGCTGAGGCTCCGATTGGCCCCTTGGGCTCAGTTCAAAGATTGTACTGATATCTCTGCCTAGCAGTGCAAGGAAAGCCATGCTGGATCAAGCCAAAAGCCTCGCTAGTCCAGCACTCCGTTCCCGCGGTGGCTGGCCAGCCGCCCTCAGGAAGCCTCCAAGGAGTTTTCCAATCCACTCTGTGTGTGTGCGTGTGTGTGTGCTTGCACAAATGCACACATGCGTGAAAATGGCAAATAATAGAAAGGGTTTGTTTTCAAGTCACCTCTGCTTGCTTGTTTTCTCTGCAAGAGGCTGTGGCTACACAACACATGGAGCGGAGGTAGTGGCACTCACGGAGTGCTCTTGCCAGAAATGAGGAGGCCTTGGGCCACATGCTTCTTCCGCCGCTCGACGCTTCTCCCCAGGAAGCAAAGGCGCATTTACCTGGTCCTCCCAGGATCGGGAGCCCCCCATCGCTAGTGTGGGGCAGGAGCTGCCGGAGAGCCTCCCTAGGCACTCTCCCACCGTGGCGGAGCAGAGCTGCCAGGGCCTGGTGGCACAACGACAGGGGCTCCCTCTGCCGGCTGCAGCAAAAGCCACAGGCAAAGAGCATCCTGCCGCACCCTGTGGAGCAGTTACTCACCCTCCAGCTGGCCCTGTGGATCCCGTGAGGACAATGCAGAGGCAGGTAGGAAAGCAGCCTCCCTGAAGAGCGGTAAAAAGGGGCCAGTGCAGATCAGCCAGGTTCAGATTCCTGGTTCTGCGGGATCCTTCCTTAGCAACGATGAAGGACCCTTCAGAGTCGGGCGTATGGGCCTGGCAATCGCATTGCTTTTTATTTATTTAAAACATTTGTATGTCACCCAATTGTGCCACAGCACAATTTTTGCAGCTAACGCAGCTGTTTGGAAAGCCGCAGCGGCGGCGCAAGGGCGATGAGGTAGTAGGTAGGGAGACGAGGTGTGTAGGCCAGGAGAGACAGCCTGGGAAAGGCGGTGGTAGAGATGCTACACAGCAGGGTGTGTGAGAGGAGGAGGCGAGGTGGAGGTGCTCCTGTCCTTGCCCACCTCTGGTGGCAGAGGAACCCGGCCCTGGCCCGCTCTACCCCATGAGCTTACCAGGCTGTGGGAAGTGATTGTCCTCCCTCCCTTCCTTCCTTCCTTCCTTCCTTCCTTCCCTTCAAGAACAACAACAAGGCAATGACAAGGTTGTTCAGTGTGTGTTATCACTTACAGCAGAGGAGAAAGGAGGTCACCTGCAGAAACATCTCTCCGTTCTCAGGCTCAGGGGGTGCAACAAGAGGCAGGGCTTTTTTGGTGGTGGGCCACCAGCTCTGAAATGCTCTCCCCAAAAAAGTTGGCCTGGTCCTACAATGCTAGCTTTCTGACACCAGGCTAAGACAATCCTGTTCTTCCACACTTTTCAAAGGCTTCTACGGTATTTAACAGTAGTTAAGTAGGTTTAAGTTTAATTATAGTCCCAGAAATATGACATCATATTTTATTTATTTATTTTTATTTTTGGATTTATATCCTGCCTTTTTCCTACAAAGGGCTCAAGGCAGCTTACACCATTCTCCTCCTCCATCTTATCCCCACAACAACAACCCTGTGAGGTAGGTTGGGCTGAGAGTCTGTGACTGGCCCAAAGTCACCCAGTTGGCTCCGTGGCTGAGCGGGGACTCGAACCCAGATTGCCTGAGTCCCAGTCCCATGCTCTTAAGCACTGCACCACACTGGCTCTTTTATGCTCTGTTGCCATGTCTATTGGTCTTGTATTGTTGATTTTATTTGGATAGTTATCATTATTGTAAAACACCTAGGGAAAGTTAATTTTTGAAGCCTGTAATCAAATTAACAAAGAAAGAAAGAAGGAAGGTGATGAGAACTAAGGAGGTGCCACCTTTCAACCCACAGTTGCATCTCTACTCAGGTTCCTGACTGGACAAACTTTCTCCCTCTTACTCTCTGTGGAACCACTGCCACTTGTTCCCTCATGCTTTTGGGAACTAAAAACAGGGAATAATGAGAGAGCACATTGCAAAGATACCTGATCGGGAATCACCACTTTGTTTCTCGTTCCTGCCCACATTTTCACTTCCTCCTGAAGCCTGAAAATGAAACTTACTCATTGCCAGGGGAGAAATAAGATGCCATGGGAAATAGTACCTAACATTCCAGAAAAGTCCGTGGAGCAAAAAAAAGAAAGGAAAATAACAAAGCATTTTGGGCAATGGCATCCTACAAGATGAAGAGCTGGGCTGGCAGTCTTCATATTTCCAGAATTCCTTCGGGTGCCAAATAGACTCAGATGTATTCAGTAGAGGGGCTCGTTCTAGCACTGTTGCGGGGCTCAAATCTACCAAACGGTTTGGTGTATCAAATATTCCTGATTTGTTAGAATCCCAAATGTGTGGTGGCACTTCATCTCCAACACATTGCTCTCTTAAACTGGAGGCTCAGCTCAACACTGAAGTGGGACAGGACTGAAGCAGCGGCACTGTAATAATTTTGTGATATGAATAGCCAAAACAGAGAAATAATAAACCAGGCAGGAAAGCCTCAAGGAAGCACCAGGTCGAGTAAAACTGTGTACAATAGTTTGTTTATTAAATTTAAGGTAGAATCCTATCCAAGCTTATCAGCATAGAAAGAGGAAAGGGCCCAACCAGCCCCAACCAGCTATGCTGGAAGTTGCAAGACTTTTTTCTTTTTCTTTTGGTCTAAACCTGCATAGGATTGCAACCTTACTCTATTCTGAAGCAAAATGTTTGATACTCCGTTCCAAAGCACACTGCACATTTATATTCTGTGACAGAAATTCTGATTGTGGCTTTCTGTTTGTTTGTTTGTTTCCTTTTGTTGCTTCTGTGCATTTTGGTTTCCTCAGCTATCAGTTGTGTAGATTTCATAGCAGAGATCAAATGCTGAAAATTTAAGGTGAGAGTCCAAAAGCACAAACAAAATACACCCGTTTTTTATCACCTTATTATTCTTAAACATGTTCCTCTGTACTTATCTTTGCCATATTTCAGCTCTGCGGTACTATCTGTATGTTAACGTCACTGGATATAATTCAACTAAAAATTTCTCTGTTGCTATGTTGCATTTCCTATGCTTGTAACTATGCTGATTTTTTTTTAAAGCTACATGGAAAAGATGTACTTTGTCAGGTAACTGGCAAAGCTTTTGAATGAGAAGTAGGGTGGCTGTTTGTCCCCATTTACAGAGGACAGTCCTCTATTGAAAGACAGAAGCCATCAGAAGGGACAGCAGGTAACCCGGCACCTGGAGACCAGACTGAACAGGTACGTGAGTCACCTGATCTCAGTCTTCTCTACAATAAAGAGTTGTATGACACTTCTATTAGATATTGCATTAGATTTATATGCCACCTTTTTTCCTCTCGCAAGGAACCTAAGTCAGCTCATACACTCTTACTCTTCTCTATTGTATCCTCACAACAACCTGAGGGAGCCGAAGAGTCCATGGCTGGCCCGAAGTCACCCAGTGAGCTTCATGGCCTGTGGGGACTAGAACCCAGATCTCCTGAGTCCCAGTCCAATGCTCTAATTGCTACACCACAAGTGTATGCAAATCTGGATTTTTTTGGGTGGGGAGATCCTTTTTCATGGCGAAGCAATACAGGCCACCCTAGAAAATGGTTGAGCAAATTCAATCACAAAGTAGTAAGTAATGGAAAGTAGGAAGATGAACTATTGCAACCTCTTGCAAGATTCTCCAGGAGAAACACTAAAGATGTTTCCATCAGATTTCAGTGCAGCTGGCACCTACAAGGCCAACCCCATGCTTGACTCTGCTAACCCAAAAGGCAAGCTCAGGAGTCCCAGGGGTAGTGCCAGCGGCACAGGACAAAAGGGCAGGTGCTACCTAACGACAACAGGTGCCAGGTCAGGCCCCCCCATTAGGCAGACGGACTCCCTGCCTCAGATGGATGCTGGAGGACACTGCTGCGGGTACCACACGACTTGGCTGCACTCCCCAAGCCAACCTGTTGCGATGAAATGACCTGTTGTCCTGTTCTGCTGATGTCAAAGGCAGGTGTATTAGTTGCTTAGTGATGTTCTGAGAGGGAAGAAACAGAGAGACAAGGACATTGAATGGTGTTAGGAGGGGCCTGGATCAGGCCAGTTCAATTCTGATTGGCAGTGGATGCAAAGTTATGGTAAAGGAGCTACAGTATGGATAACTCTACACAATGAAAATAGCACTTTGAGTCCTTAAGAATTATCACTAAGCAGTTTTTGAAAACCCCAAAATAAATATTAGTAACTCCCTCGGCTATAAAATATCCCTTTAATAAATTGCTTGTTTAATAGTTCATCCAGTCTCTAATGTCGGTGCCCATCTCATGGCTAATATTGGCTGCTAGGAGGCTTTAAAGTATCTTAACAGAACTGGCGGCAGTGGGAACGCAGCAGCTTGTGCAGAGCTGAGTTATAGTGGCAGAGAGTTCCCTGGGCCCTGAAACTCAGGCATTTGCTATAAATAAGAGATTGGGATTAGTACTGGAATAAAATGTAGTCATTCTTTATTGGGACCTGGAACCCAAGACTTTTATTTCCAGTTTGCTTCAGTCTCTGTTTAGTGGTGTCGTAGTAATAAACAGCTTGTTTCATTAGCATGTATTACGGAAATGAGTAGGAGTTTTGTTTATATCTAATTCTTTTAAAAATATCTAAGTCTCTACAAACACAGAGTGCTTCTTGTTTGTTTGCTTTTCATTCATTCAGGTTCCCTTTAATTCTGCAGGAGTTTACAATTCAAAACCAACAAAGAGGAAGCCGGCATCTCCACAAGGTCTGAACAAGGTGACTGTAACAGATCACTCCACAAAGGAAAGGCGTCTTTATGCAGTTTGTGTAGCTGGCTAACCCAGCAATTTGTACAACTGAAATTAAACTGGTTGTAATCGAATGACAAAAAGCTCTCTGGAGGAGACTTCTGCATGTGCCTGTGAACAATCCCAGGGCTGCCTCAGTTGTGGCAGTATTGCCAAAAGTCGGAACAGGATGCTGTGTCTTATTTAATTTTGTCTCATTGTTAAACCATCCTGAAACCACAGTAAGGAATGGTCTAGAGAAGTTTTAAATAAATACATTTAAGGAACTACATGTGCCATGGACAGTGGTGATTTTCTGACTAGGCTTCAAGATGCATATCAGGAATGACTGTGACAGGGAATCTCTGTTTCCATGTACTGCCCTCTTTCCATGCAGTCATCCTGTTGCTACAGTTTACTAAGCATATTTCTCAACCCAAATATGTTTCTGGTCCTGATCTTTAACTCTGCATGGCGATGCTCTTGTCTGCCCCTCCTCTTGAGCTTTATCTGTTCTCAGTCTTTGTTCTTCCTCTTCTGCTTCCATCACTGCCTGGAGGTCTCCTGCTCCAGAAGAGGCTTCATCAGTTCTTCCTTGCCATCCGGTATCTCTGGAAAGCCTTACCTTACACCTCCTCGCTCTCATTGTCCGCGTCCTTCCCTGGCACCTTCTCCTTCTGTGGAGTGTGAGGGTTGCAGCCAGACTGCTTTAGCCAGAGTCCCTCCCAGAGAAGCCCCAGTGTTGGGTGGGACCAACCCTAAACCAAACCCCCACATAGTCGGGCTTACAACTCTTATTGCCTGTAATTAGGCGAAGCATTTCAGAGCTTTGGAATGGCGGCAGAAAAGGCACAAAAGCTGGGAAAGATTATTGGTGGTGGGGGACTTGGGATGGAGATGGGGAAGGAAGTGTGGCCTTGAAGGTGCCCAGCGGTCTAGACTGGGATCCCAGGAGGGCTGGATTTGACCCTGGGTCTGAGATAATACATTCCTCATTTCCAACCTCACCACTCTCATTCCTGAGTTCTCATTCCAATCTGTTCTGTTGCCCTCCCTGCCATGGTTGAATATAAGACTTTGAGGCAGTGACTTTTTGCTTCTAGTTTGCTGTAAATGACTGCCTGGCGACAGTGACACATGCGTTGGTGACTTCCTGACTTGACTTCTGTAACGCGCTCTACGTGGGGCTGCCCTTGAAGACGGTCTGGATACTTCAATTGGTTCAAAATAGAGCTGCCAGGCTGCTGATGGGGACTGGGTGTTATGTTCACATGACTCCAGTCCTCCGTCAGCTTCACTGGCTTCCCATTGAAGTCCGGGCCCAATTCAAGGTGTTGGTGATGACCTATAAAGCCCTTAATGTCTTGGGTCCTGGTTACCTGAAGGAGCGCTTACGTCCATATATGCCTGGCCGCCCCCTGAGATCAGCGGGAGAGGCCCTTCTCCGGGAACCCTCCGTGAAAGAAATTAGGAGGGTGGTTACTCGGAAGAGGGCTTTCTCTGAGGTGGCACCCCATCTATGGAATGCACTCCCCAGAGAGGTCCGCCTGGCGCCGTCGTTATTTGTTTTTCAGTGCCAGGCAAAGACCTTTTTATTCAAATGCTATTTTAATTGTTAATATTATTTATTCATTTTATTCTTTGGCCAGGGCGACTTAATTTATATTATTAATTTATATTGTTTTATTGAATTCTATTTATTTATGGTTTGTGAGCCACCCCGAGGCTTTGGTGAATGGGGCGGCATAGAAGTCCCATCCATAAATAAATCAATAAATAAATATGACATGCACTGATGATACAGCTCCCCACCCCATAGCAAATAGTGAATTAAAAATGCACCTGGTACTTTGTTCCATCTGCATCTAGTAAGTTCTGATGCTGTAGAACCATTGAACCTAACCTAGCATGGACGACTGGGGAGGCCCGTATAAGGAGCTCTTCTTCTGAACTTCCCAGGGCAGATCAAGATATAAGTATAATAACTGAATACATGACTGTATTCATTTAACTATTCTGTGTGGCAGATCAGTGGCTAGAGCTCAGCAATGGAAAGCATGCTACGTACAGTATCCCTTCTCACACATAAACACGTTGTGATTTTAAAAGATTTCGAGCTGCAGAACTAGGAAAGATTCCTGCCAAAGGCCTTGGAGAGCCATTGTGAATGAAAAGAGATGGTACCAGGGGAGAAGGACCTTGGAGAAGTTGGAGTGTGTAAGATAGTTTCATACAAGGAGGTGTACATGAATTTGCACACCGTAGATGCAGTGGCTGTCATTCTATCAGAAGGGTGTCATTATGAATCTGCAGAATATGTGAGATGTAAGCTTGTGTGCAAATGTTTCTCCTTTTAGAGGCAAGCCCACTTAGGTGTTTTGGCCCTGAGGTATTACCTTCTCCAAATAATCAGTATCATCTCCATACTCCAGTTCCAAGCAAGGACGTTTCAGCTGAAAATTAGGAAGAGTCTTCTGACTGTACAAGTGTTTAGACTGGTGAATGGACTGCCTTAGAAGCTGGAGGACTCTCCATCATTAAACAGATGCTGTAATAGTAGACTTCAGAGATGCTGCAATGGTAGAATCCATGCCTTAGCAGTGGGGTTGGACTACAGCCTTCCCCAACCTGGTGGTCTTCAGAGGCATTTGGACTGGGAATTCTGTGTGTTGCTGCCCAAACATGTCTGGAAGGCACAAGGTTGGGGAAGGCAGGAACAGATGATCTGTGGGGTCCTGCCCTATTCTATGGTTCTGTAATGCACCCCCAGATGAAGTTCAGGGGAAAGCAGATGGATGAGCTGAGCACAGTACAGAAAAGACAAGAATTCAGCTAACATGTTTTTTGAAGACAAAGGCCAGGATGAGTGAGGCTCTCCTTGCAGCAGCTGAAGAGACACTGTCTACTCACCGAAGAGACTTGTATGCACAGCCTCAGCCGGGAAGGCTGTGCGTTGCCTCTTTCCCCTCACCTGTCCCATCCAGCTTATGGCATTCTGCGTGCCAGACTAGCCGCTCATTCACCCCACTGCATGCCTGGCACAGGCCTCCTTCATAATCTCCCTCCTGAAGGATCCCTTGGCCTCGTGCTTCAGGTCGCACTCTCTTCTCACGGAAGGATGTGCGCACGTTGGACGCACACCTGTGCTGCAACAGCACTTTGCAATGCACTGATGCCGAGCACGTCGGCCCATGAAAGAAAACGGAAGGAAGGAGAAGACAGTCGTGACATTTGGTGCATAAACCAAGCAAACATCCTTTCCAGCACTTGCTGAGGTTGTCAGGCTTTTTAAAAACCCTCTAATGGCATTTCTGATGTTTCTTTCTCCCTCCTTTCTGCCCCTCCACAGCAGTTAGCAATCTGTTCGAACCATAATTAAATTGTAATTATCCTTTCGAAAAGGAGAGGTCTCTAAAATGCCACCGCACCAAAGCTCCATGACAAATCTTATTCTGTTTAGGTGAAGATGTAATGCCAAAGTCTTCCCTACGCCAGAGTTAGGTGAAGGTAAAGAAAAGAGAAGCCTTGATGCCAAGTGTGGTTTTGTGTCTGCAGCACATGGCAACTCTTTCTGAAAGGTCTAATATGCCTTTGAGACTGGAGACGGACAGCCCTTTTGCGGGGAGCTGAAAGAGGCATGACCTGTACTGAGTACACTCATTGCTCCTGTCCTATTGTCTCTCATGGAAGCGTTTTAAAAAATAGAAATGTGCACAACTTACAAAGCATGCCCCTAAGGAGGACCAAAGCTGTCACTTCTGCTCTCTCCCACATCTGCCTTTTTAAAATCTCAAATTCCTTTTCTCTTGGTGAGTTCTTAGGGCAGAAAAATGCACCAAATGAAGTCGTCCTTGCGAAATGTATTAGGTCGAGCTTTCTGCAGCACGGAAAGGGCCGTGCCGGACCTGCCTCCAGTGTGGCTTTTGAGGAGCGGGACAGGTCAGAAAAAAAGTGGTTGCCACCCTAACTGAGCTTCACAAACATGGTTGAATTGCTCAGAGACTTTTAAGTGCTCAGCACTCAAGCCCCTCCGCTGGGCTGACTGACTCAGTCTGTTTCCCTTTCTTCCACATTCAGTGGCTTTTATTTCAAATTCTTACTGCCCATTTTTAAGGAAATTCGAAAATTTGGCTAAGCTTTTAAAAACAGACAAATAGAACGAAATGTTCTCCCATCCTTACCAATTTCACATTGGTACGTCTGTCTACATAATAAGCATAAAAACAGAAAGGCATGCTAGCTTAAATTACTTATGTTTCAAAATCCATTATACATTAAAAAGTATAACAATGAAAAGGCTTTGTAACTGTATATACCAGTATTTCATTTATTGATTATATACCTAGTCAATGGGACCTAAGGATAATCAGTATGTTTTATCTTTTTATGTGGCTTCTCAGAGGTCTAATATTTCTTTTATAGAAGTAGGGAAGCTAGAATTTCAGTGAAAATAAAATCCCAAATCTCTTCTGTAATCTATGATCTTAACATACTTTCCCACTTGTCTTAATTTGCAACCTAATTCTAATACATTTGGGATCATAAACTAACTTACTGCCTTGAGTGATTATTTTTTAAGCAATAGAAGGGTGCTTTTGTTTTGTTTGTTTTATCACTTTCTCTTTGATCAGTGATAAAGCTGGGGTAATGAAATGCCAGTGTACACCAAGGCAAATGGTAGCTCTGTCATACAGCCTTCAACACGCTCTCTTCAACTATTGCTTCTATTCAAATAGAATTATTCCATGAATAAATATCTTCTGCTTGAATGCTAATATTTATTCAAAGTTTTGAAAAAAGGGGGTTGGAAATAGTTTCATTATACATTGGTTTAAGCAGTCAAAGGTACAGGTTTCTCTGAACAGGGATTTAGACAGGGCTAGTGAAAGTTGTATGAACAGGGAAGCGTACATATGACATCTGCATACTTTCTTGTCCAAGCTACCCTGCTTTGCCTTGCCTACATTTCAGTTTCCAAAAGAACTCTACTTCTGACAGTGTTCGAAGCAAGTAAAAGCAGCTAAAGTGCAGGGACTTTTTCACCTCCTTGAACTCCTATAGTCTTGGGGAATGGATGGAAAGTAGGTTGAAATTTTTTTTAGGTGGATGGAAAGTAGGGGGCTTAGGGACCATGAGGAATTCTATGCAAATAGGGGAAAATACCAACCCCCTTTGTGAGGAAAGACCATGCACAGCTTTGCTTTTTATTGACAGCTTTACTTCTGAAACTGTCCAAGGTAGGCAAAGTTAAAAAAAAAAAAAAAAAAAAAGCCACTTTGGAGCTTATCCTGATCAATGTCCTGACTTGGTACCTGCTGCACCTTGACAAAAGGTATCCCTCAGCATATTGTTCATTTTTGGATCTGCAGAACTGCACACTTGCCCAGTTCCACAAGCCCAAATAAAACATTATCTTTAAAATATGCAACATTTTTGCACGTTAAATGTGCATTTTTTAAAACTACCAGTGGCAGCCGCTCCATTGTGCTACCTGGGGACTTTAAAGGGCCTGTCACTGATGGCAGCCCTGGTGAGATCACCAAGCGAGGCAAACAGGAGCTTGCTGTCCATACTGAACATGATGCTCAACACTTCCTGCTGCCCAGGATGGGATCGGTCAGCATTCAGAGGGCATGACAATTTGCCATACATAAAGCAACCTCAGGGAGAGGTCATAGTTTCTCAGGATGGCTTGCTGAAGGGAAAAAAGTGATCCCGCGGAAAGTAGTCCAGATTCACATGACACCACGGCTAGTTACCATGATGAGCTGCCATGTTGTGCGAACCAGGTCACTCTCACTCAAACACGACTGGCCCAGTCTTGCTCTCTAGGAATGGATTCATCTGCTCCTTTTCATGCCTGCATAAGAGAGGTGGAGGGAGGGAGGGGTGGAGGCAGACAGCACATGAATGGCACAGAAAGAGAAAAATCTCTGCAAGCAAGTTTCACTCAGAGCTTTGCCCATCAGATGTGTTCTGATACTCAGTGCTTGCTTAGGAAGAGAGGCAAGCTGAGAAAAAGTCCGAGAATGCTTGCAAAAGTCCAGTTGTGCTGCCAGCAACCTCCTTCTGTGTTGCAGGAGTGCATGGGGAATACTGCTTAACCCCATGGATTCTCCAGCATGGAGTTCCTCGGGAGTCTTTTCTGGCCTCCATGATGTTTAACATTTACATGAAACCTCTGAGAGGGCTAATCCAGAGTCTTGGAGTACATTGCCATCTGTATCCTGATGACATGCAGCCATATTTCTCCTCTTCATCATCAGCAGGTGAGGCTATGAATGTGCTAAACACATTCAAAGCCTCACCTGCTGGCTGCAACAATGGGCTGGATAAGGGCCAACAAACTGAAGTTCAGTTCAGACGAGACTGAGAGGCTGTTGGTGGGTGGTTCCCTTGCCAGATGGGGGGTGTTCAGCCTGTTCTAGATGAGGGTACAGTCCCCCTGAAGGATCGGGTTCATAGCTTGGGGGTGATCAGTGAGCCATCTTTGCCACTTGATGCTCACATGGCCTCAGTGACTCTATCAGCTTTGGCTGGTGGTCCAGTTATGCCCCTATCTGGCAGGGAAAGTCTAGTTTCAGTCATAGGTTGTGGCAATCTCTGCATTAGATTACTGCAAGGGACTCTATGTCGGGCTGCCTTGGAAGGTGGTTCTGAAGCTTCAGCTCGTGCGGGATGTGGCAGCCAGAGGAATAACTGGGATGCACATGTCCAAACATGTACGACCAGCTCCGGCCCACCTGCACTGGCTGCCTGTATGCTTCCAGGCCCAGTTCAAGGTGCTGGTTTTAACCTATAAAGCCTTACATGCGATGCCTATCAGAGCTCTACTGTGGCAGGGATGTGGGGAGAATGCTGAAGTTCCTGAAGGAAGGGTGGAGGGAAATATAATGAAAGTGGAAACTGCAAGTTGGAGTTGTGCTCTGCGAATTCACAGCAGCATAACAAGCTTGGCTAGACGCAGACTGGGGGAAATCTCCTTCTTGGCAGAACTGGGAAACTGTATAGAAGCATTCAGGTCATAAAATACGACACGATCGGACCCCTCCTGAAATAGAAGAAATATTGCAGATGACTTATTGCACCATCAGAATAAGAAGGAGAACCTGAATCACTTGTATGGAAGGCTGATTTTTAAAATGAAGACAAAGAAGACTGGAACCCCTTCCCTTAGGGAGATGCAAATTCTTGTGGCATCTGTCTGGATGCTGAAATGTTAAACGAACAGTAGGCACCCATCTGGCTTGTTTTCCCACCTTTTTTGCAATTGTAACAACACACAAGGTGATATTAAATATATGAACTACTTTAAAAAAGAGCCAAGTGAAAGGAAGAGGAAATCTGTTCTTGTCTTGTTCTGAATTTCTGCTGAGAGCTTGGATGAAGTCTTCACCACTTGAGTATTCCTTGCATTTACCCACATACAAAACAAACAAAAAGAAAGAAAGAAAGAAAGAAAGAAAGAAAGAAAGAAAGAAAGAAAGAAAGAGAGACCGAACGAACCTTGGGAGAAGAAGTGCGTAGACTCTAGGGGCAAGAAAAGAAGCCAATTTTTGGAAGAGTTTTTAAGAATGTAAATCATTAGAGCAGATTAGGGCACAAAGCTATTTTGGCAAGTTGGATAATGTAACTTTAAATATTACACAGAGATTATAGCAAAATACATTTGCAACTTTAGTGTGAGTTTCATTATCTTTTTCTGCCTTTTTTGTGTGTTGGTCCCTTATCATACACAAAAGCAAGCCTTTAGTTCTGGCTTGGTTGGCCCTATCTGAAATGTTAAGAACTACTGTGTAGGCACTACCATTCTAGATGGATCGATGGTCTGGTCTGGTATAAAACTGTTCCTATGTTTTAAGTAGGAGTGGAGGCCTGCAAAATTCCTACATTAAATTTCAGTATAGAATATTATTGTTTGATTTAGCAATTTACTCAACAATTTGCATGCAAGACGTGCCTTAAGTAAATGGAACATAAACATGAACCTTGTGGATCTTTTTCATTAGCAAAATTACAACCAACATATTGAGTGTGTGTGTGTGTGTGTGTGTGTGTGTGTGTGTGAGTGTGTGTTGCAAAAGCTCATTCTCAATAGCTTTTTTTTTCCTCAAATAAAATAGTGATTTTTGTCCCATGCTTGAGCTTAGATGGTTGAACGATACATTTTGTCTTTGAAAAAGAGAACTTCCCTTCACTGCTTCTTCAAAAACTGGCAACGTATATTCTAAAAGCCATGCTGAATTTTGACAGCTCTTCAGCAACTTGCCCATTATTTCTGCAATGATAATGTCTGCCATAAATTTCCTATCAGCAGATGTATGTGGGAATAATACGAATTCAGGTTCAAGATCTGATGCATAGGGGTCTATTAGGGGTCCCTTTATCTCAGGACCTAGCCCTATCCACAAGAAATGCAACTTTTAATTCAGCATGGCATATGGCCATCTGCCCATCTCATTGAAAATATTTCACACACATAGAATGACTGTGTTCAGAATTTGCCACTGGCACTCAAACTTGTGCCAGTATTATCCATGCCAACTCCATTTAAAAAATGGTTCTCAGTCATTTGCATTGTGTTCATTTGCATTGTGTTGTTTCCTTACAGTTGGATAGGGTGAGCATTTTTGCTATGGCCTCAGATGAATAGAATTTATTGCAGGTATCACCAAAGTGTGACAGAAGACCATCATGCCATTAATGACAGTGATAACTCAGTGCCAGTCTCCTGTAGAGTTTTATTTACAATATTAGTCTCTTGAAGTATATTAATCCAACTGACACACATCAACACTGACTCAAACTGATCCAGCTTCTTAGTAAGTGGCACTGGCTCATGGTGGTTTTTTATCACTTTTAAGCTATGTTAATCAAATGTTGACAAATCTCAGAATACTTTATCTAAAGGGCTCTGGTGGCATTGCTCCATGCTGAAAATCTTGTTTTGTATAAATTTTGCATAATATAGGTATCTTTCTCCATGCTTTATTCTAGTGTAGAATATGTTTGGGGTCAAGCTGAGGTGAACATAAAGTGACAGCAACATTACAAAGAAAACTAACCAGTTTTAGAATATGAAAAGAACATGGAGCTCCTTTGGCCAAATGGTTAACTTCCTGAATTTGGCTTGGATCTCTGAATAAATGCCACTAAAATTGTTGGGGTTGTCACATCCCGAGGACCTGCCGTGATAGGCAGAGTATCAGGTAACATGCCTACCTGTCCTAAAGCTATGGCTGTGGGACCTATGCAACCTCCCCAAGAGATCTCTTCCTGGGATCTATGATTATCACAGAATCATAGAACACCAGAGTTGGAAGGGGCCATGAAGGCCATCAGGTCCAACCCCCTGCTGTTGCAGGACACCAAGTTACACCACTCCACTCAGATGGCTGTTCAGTTTCTTTTTGAATGTTTCTAGTATCTACACCACCTCTCTAGGCAGCTGGTTCCACTGTCGTATTGCTCTGACAGTAAGGAAGCTTTTCCTGATGTCCAGCCTGAATCTGGATTGTCACAACTTGAATTGATTATTCCGTGTCCTACACTCTGGCATCAGCTAGAAGAGACCTTGACCTTCCTCTGTGACAGCCTTTGAGGTACTTCCCTCTATCCCTCTATATCATGCCCCCCCCTCATTCTTCTCTTCTCAAGGCCTCACCTTCTCTTCTGAAGGTGTCTAGGGCCTAAAAAGACTTTGTTTTGGCCTAGGAAAAGAAAATGAGTTACTCTGAAATTACAAGCAACATCCTTTACTCATGTTGCTCTCTGCATTTTGGGGACCGTCACACAAAGAGAAAACCAGCCGCTCCAGCTTGATGAATGGATGTAAATACCCACAACTGATAAGCAAAATTTTCTGGATTTTACATGCTCTGCAGCACTGGTTCAAGCTCCTGCTTACCAATTACACTAGGCTGCTTTCATGTTCTGCAAATGATCCCTGGAGCTTAGTGTCTTGATATACATCTCTTTGCCAGCATTTTGCATTCATACACCAACCTGTTGTCATAGAACCAAAAGACAATGTTGTATTGTCGATGACCCTTAACTGGAAAAGAGTAATTTCTGCAGCCTGGTTTCCAGAACAAATACTCATGAATACAAATCTGAAATCAATTTCACAGGAATAGTTTCACAATGCTGACTTAAAATGGGCTATATTGTGAGCATATGTCAATTTATTTACTCTCTGTGATTTCTGTGGGGAGTGAACCTAAAAAGGGACACAAAGCAAATATTAGAAAAGACAAGTAAATATTTTGATTTTATGGTTTATTAGTTCAGCTCTGCTACTGTCTCCTTCAAGATATTTTCCAACATGGGAAAATGCAGAGAGGCACTGTGGCTTATTTAAAAACTAGAATGTCACACTCAATTCCAAGGGAGGTTTTCACTAGCTGACGGCCAAGTCATAAGAATACATGGTGAATCTGCGTTTCCTCTTCTAATTATTCATTACTGCCATTGGGCTGTATATTTTCATGTTGCTTATCAAAGGGTTGTAATGTTATGTCCCAACAGAAGGTACCAATATGTAATTCTATGCATGCTTACCTGGGGAGTTAGACTCGTTGTGCTTGCTGGGACTTATTTCTTTGCCAAACTTACAAGATTGCACTGTTAAGCAGTGGCTGAAATAGATCTCCCCGAAGAAGTGAATCAGCATGCAAGCACTGACTTGGACCTAAAATCCAGCACTAGCAGAATATATTTCTGTTCATGTTATTGCCATTTATTTGCTATTACCTCATATATGTTGCCTTGTCTGCTGAAAAGCCATAAAGGTGGTGTACAACGATTTAAAATTTAAAACAATGAAATGGTAATGCTATATCTACAGCTAGATGTAAAATCCTAAGAACAATCTAGCAGGTTTGTAATGGAATAGGCAGTTCATTAGATTGCCTCAGCAACACCTGGAATTGAGACCAGAAAGTAAATAGCAATTCGTGCATATCCCTTCAGACATTCAGTTCCTACGCTGTGCCCTGGCTTACATCCTAGCTGGCACCTTCTGCCCCAGCTGAAGCGTTTGGACCTTCTTCTGGGTGCTTTGCTGATGGGTGAGGGGGCTCTCCAATATACCTCCAGCCCCCACACATACTCCCCAGTTCCACAGTTCTCTGGAGTCAATTCTATCAGGCAAGGGGTGGACAGCATAATGGAAGGGGAAGGAATTGGGAGGAGATGCAAACAGAACTGCATTGCGCTCCTACTCTGGAATCTATGGGATACATCAAGAGTCCTGGTGCCCCATAAGCTGCCTGCAAAGGGCCTCAGCACGTTCTCTTAGCATTTTCTCTGCCGTACTCTCTGTATTTCTACATCCCTTGGCTGATTGATGGGTGCCAGCATTCTGGGCTGACAACACTGCATGCTTTACTTTTCAAGGCAAGGCACTGCGAATGGTTTCTTGGAACATCAAGCTCACAGAGCTATCCAGATGATTATTTGTAGGTGGCAGAATTGCCTTCATCTGAGTGAGGATAAAGGAAAAAACAAGCTCAATGACTCTCTAATAGATTATGAAGAAGCTGTTATCTTCCTCACACTTTTCCAAGGACTGTTTAATTGACTCGAACTCAGTCTAAGACTGAGAGTAAAACATCTGATTGAGGTTAGCTACTAAGGCCTTGTGTCAATAATGAGCATGTTACTATTTTAAACAATTACTGTTTTAAACAACTGGGAAGTGGGAAAGGGAGAATCCCTTAGCTTGTGATCAGATCTCCTTAACAGAGAGTTATATAGGGTAGAGATAAAAGAAAAAGAATGGAGGAAAATAATTGTCTGCTTTGGTCCCTGGCAGACACCTACCTGTATTGCAGACTGCCGGCCACAAGAACGTGGATTGCCGTGCATTTACTTGCTCAAAGAATTTGCATGTGGTTAGGCATTCTAGAATCATAAAGCACTGGCTGTGTTCACCCTGTGTGCTTGCCGTGGTTCACAGTTTTTTACATGTTCTAGCAATCTCAAGTGGTTTCTACTTTATCACAGTTTCCATTCTCCCCAGTCAAGTCCTGCCACAGTTGCATGCTACTGCACCTGATGTTTAATCACAAGGTGCATCACTCCTGGCCTACGTTGCCTACCTTTTCCTCATCGGTCCTCTTATTCCACAGGCTGGAGCAGCTTGTGCAGTTGCTGCTTTTTCCAGTAGTGTGGTAGCTGCGTACAAGGACTGTGTAAACCATGATCCTGAGTCCAGACAATATGACAAACCATGGTGGTGCAGAGAAATCAGAGAAGAAACCGTTGTTTCTCATCATGGTCTCAAAAAACCCAACTTACCATGATGAAATACCGTGCCTGCATTCAGACAACACGACAGACTGACAATGGTAGAAAACCACCATGGATTGTTGTAATTTCTGAACCCAGCCATTAATTTCTCAGGACTGCAAGATTTGATTGCATATGGGCCTGCCATGTAAAATGGCCACGGAATTTCTGTGATTCAACAGTTCCCAATAACCTGTGCTAATTACTGACTATAAAATATAGAAACTACACTTCTCTATTATCCTATGCTGAAAACAGGGAAGGAACAGTCATGGAGTCCTACCAGTGAAGGGAAGGTTCATGGCAGCTCTTCTTCCAACAGAGCGTTCAAATGAAAACTCCCCTCTACTTGCATCAATAATAATTACATTAGCCCAAGGCTAACCAAGGTAAGCAGCCTGATTCCAGGGTACCTTATCCAGTCTACCCTATCCCTGTCCCTCCTGTTTCACGAACTACCTCTGCTCAATGCCAGCAGTAGATTTACGCTCCTGGATCTTTTTTCCAGCATAACTGGGACCTCTAAGGCAGTCAACCTTCTGCCAATAAAGCTCCTCTCCACTGCCAGTGAGGAATCTCTCCTACCCACTATTGGACACCTATTCAAGGGCATTAGGATAGCTTTGCAAGGCATTATTTATGGGCCAATTAACTCTCTTCATTGTCTACAGCAGCCTCCACAGCCTGGGGCCCTCTAGATATTTTGGACTAGAATGGGAAACATTTCTTATTCTTGTCCATGCTGGCTGGGGCTAACGGAAGCTGAAATCTGAATATCTGGGAAGGTGGTACAAATATTGGCCACAGTCAAGGTATGCCATGTAGAAAAGCAGCAGTCTTGCCAATCGGCATGTTCACACTGAGGACAGAGATTAATTATCCAGAAAAAAATGTCTTCCTGTTTGAGAAACAAAACACAATTGCATCTGAAAAAGAATTCACTGAAAAGCAGTCAAGGTCTTGATAAAATCTGTCTTTTTAAAGTTGCTCCAGTATTCCTATTTTTGTAACGGGAAAGCTCAACATTAATTGACTTCCTTGCAATCTTCTGCTTGTCAAGAAGAGAAACATAAAGACTTGATGGGAAAAGGAACTTAAACTACTCCCATCAAGAGAATAATATCAAACTATTAAAATATTATCTCTATCCATCTCTGCATATATAGTCTGTTTAGATACCATATTGATAGAAGTGGTATTTCAGGAGCACCATTCCAAGGTGTGTATTTTAAATCAGGGACCATCCATGCCCACATGGATGTGAAAACCAAAGGCCAAGTTCAATGTTCTGCTCTTGATGTTATTTGAGGTGAAATTGAAAATAAATGCTCATGACAAGTATTACTGGAGGGTGAATCCAACTTTTGGAGCAACAGCAATTTCAGCAACTCTGGCATCCATTAGCAGAGTTTAAACTCAAATAATGTGTTTTGCAAATTGTTATGATGCTAGATGTCACTTTTTGGCAGCCTTCCCATTCCCCTAAACTCCCAGCATCCCTCATCCACATTAATATAATGTATGAATGGACTCTGGACACCTTTGTTTAGTACAAGTAAAATATCAAACACCCCAGTACTGCACTGATCTCCTCTTAGCAAATATTGTACATGTGCAATTCAAATAGAATGTCTGCTATGAATAAGATCCAATGAGATGCTTTTATAAACCATAGCTTTACTTCCGAATGGAAACTATGCTATTCATTCCTGAAACTGGCTGCTTGACGCATAACTGCTAAGGATTTTAAACACACTTGTATGATCAGAAAGTGCAGACTGTTTTGGCAGCGGGATCAGACATATACAGAATAGAACAGTATCACAAAACTTTCTTTGTCCTTTGGTGAACTGATTCATAATTTGACAATTTTAATTTGCATTTAAAATGTACAAGAAAGATTATGATGCACTGTTAATTACATTTATTCAAATTATTATTAAACATTGAGACTGTGCAACCCAGAAAGCTAAGTGAATTTAGTCCCATTGAAGTAAATGAGATTAAACTGCACAGTAGTGCTTCAAATTAGCTCAGTGATGCTTCCCTCTCTCTTGGAGGTATTCCTTGTGCTTCGAGGCTGCCCTGGAGTTAATCCAAAACCACCAAATATCTTTGGTTGCTAAAAACAACAGAGTTGCTGTGCTCACTGGGGCCAGCTCTGCCTGTGGACAGGGAGAAGTGGAGGAAAGATGTGGCGCATGGGCCCACCTCTGTGCCCCCAAAGTTAGCCTGAGGCAGAAAGCCTGAGTTGCCATACCAGCCAGCTTTTGCAGCACAACTGCTTGACCTTTGCCTCAGGCAGCAGAGTGCCTGATTCTTACATGCTCCGCGCATTATCTTGTTCGGCCTTTAGTTTCATCTAAGCAACACCTTTCCGGCCTTTACATGAACACTTGCTGCAGGATATGAAGACAAGAATCTTCAGGACTCACCCATCCTCCAGTCCATGCTATTAGAGAACACATGGCAAAGGTGAAGCACAACTGTTTGGATGTGTGCATAGGCACTGCCGGGCCCGCATTACCTTCTAAATTGAATTAGCACCGCTCAGCTGAACTGGATTAGTTGATTTTTCCATGCTGGGACATTGCACTCTTAATTTGGCCAAGTGAAGGAAAAAAAATCACCCCCCGCATCCCGCTGCTGGTCTCGTGTGATCTACTTTCGATGCTGGAGAGTGCGTCTCACAAACATCAAATTCTAGCTTGCAGGATACTCTCCATACAAGTCTGCTATAAAGTGATTCTTAACTGTGTATTTGGTGGCAACAAGTTCATGCTCTGTTCCTTCTCCACTTCATCTTAACATGTCTTTCGCTAGCAGAGTTAAGGGTCCATGTACTCATAGGGAGCCTTCATCTTTATCATGGAAAATGCTCCTCATTTTCGATGCAATCTCATTTTCCAGTTACAGAATCCTTCACTTAATGATCCCAGTAGCAGCGTTCCTGGTAAGACATGTTTGGTAGGAATGGTGCAGGCATGAAAACAGCGGATTAAATTCCACAGAGAGGGCACTTTCGGAATGTTGAGATATTTTATTTCATAAATGTCATGCAGCTGTACCTTTCCCACAGAGCATTTCTATGGAAAACCAGGTGGGATGTATCCACAATGAGCCAATAGGAGCTCCTCCCCCCATTAAAGGAAACTTGCAGCAAGAGCAGGTGGGATTTTCAGTGGGATCATCCTTGGGGAAGGAAGGATTGAAGCTCTCTCTGTGTGTGCTGTGGTTATACTGACAATCAGTGGAGGGCCCACTAAGTACAGTAGAAACTCTGTTAACCAGAACTCAAGCAACTTGCAAAAAATATGAGAAATAACACTTTAAATAGAAATTAAAATAAAATCAATTTCTAGTGGAGAGGTAAGTTTAAGCTGGCTGCACCACATGCCACACTGTGACGTGCTTGTCTCCTACTCCCACTAATTCACTGTGTGTAAACATACTGGTCTTTGGGAACTATTGTAATCCACATTTTGTGTTCTCACGCAACCCTGAGTATGCCAAAACAGGACCCAAGTAAGTGTAAATGCCTAGTGGTTACCATCTAGCAGAAGATAGAAAGTTGCAAGAGGCCTGAGAAGGGTGAGAGTTGTGCAGTGCTCATGCAGGAATTTAATTTTGGTTTGCCAACAATGACATTAAGATTCAGTCTCAGGAGATAGAAGTTTGTCTTTATTTGCTTTTAATTACTGTATTTCAATATTGATATCATCAATACAGAGTTTATGGTATGGTATGGTATGGTATGGTATTAGGTAGGCCCAGGGCTTTTTTTTTTTTTTGTCAAAGAATGCACCAGAACAGCGTTCCGGTACCATTTTTTGATGGATTTTTTCAATGGACTGATTTTGAATCGTCTGCGGGCTGCTTGTGTGTCCGTGCTGCTTGTGAGGGCGCTGCTCGGCTTGGGACGCTGCTCGGCTTGGGATTGGTTGTGTGGTTGCGCGCTGAGTGCTTACTGCTGGCAGTGACCATTATGTTCATGTGTGTGTAGAGTGACTGGCTACGTTCAAAAGGTAAATAAGTTCTTTATTTCAAAAAAAGAGTTGATGAATTGAAAATCTTTTTTAGTGTAAAAGCGTGACTCCAAGACATGAGTTCCGGCACCTTTTTTTTTTTTTTTTTTTACAGAAAAAGCACTGGGTAGGCCTAGTTTTAATAGTAATTCTCAAGCAACCAGAAACTACATTGATCTGGCATCTACCAATCCCCATGGGTGCCAGTGAACTGAGAGTCAGTGAAGTCTATTTTTTAAATAGACTTCACTGCATGATATGCATGTAAGGTAGCATGTAGCCTTGCACAAGAATTTCAGGGTTTGTCCAGAAATCTCCAAGCTGAATGTGCTGATATGGGTCAAAGTCCCTGTTCAGGTTTTTGCAGTTTCTTTTTCAGCAGCTGCCCCCATGCAGCCCCCAAACAGTTCTTTATACTGGGGGTTTGCCTTGAGAATTAAAGGGAGAAACACTACATATATGCATATGGTCCCCCACCCCCATTCCCATCCTTAAATACACTTTAGGGAAACATTTGTTCTTTATCAAGGAACCACTTTAGATGGGTTTTTACTTCTTGTATATCACTGATTGGGATTCTGAAATAATTTGGGAACGGTTTCACGGGTTATATTATTGTAGAACAATTTTATCCTGTAGACACTTTCTCAAACTATTATATAAAGCACGAGCAAACACTACTGGAGAAAACCATTGCAGAAATCACTTGTCTGGTATTGACAGAACCTGTGGACTCAAGAATAAGAGCTTTCTCACACAAACATTATCAAAATTTAATCTACGTTGCGGTCCTCAAACAGAAACTTCCCAAATTTACAGAGTCATGTTTTACTACTACGCTACAGTCGTGGTCCAGCCGCAGGAACTTTGGGGAATGTGGGTCATTAGCTTTGCAGACACTCCAAAGATTTGCTTCTTTCAAAATTTCTTTCTTCTTCTTTATATAGCTGCCTAGGCTGATCTTTCACAGAGATGTGTGGTGAATGCAATTACATTAACAGCTGTTCAATATTTGATGAGTGGCATCCAAAGTTAGCCATGAGGGTCAAAGTGGTCTGGTGCGGGAAAGAAGATGTTCCACAGCAAATGTTCCTTACGCATTCCTCCTTAGCTGAAATTACTTGTAATGCAATATTTAGCAGCAGCTTTGAAAGATCATCCTCCTGAGATTTCAGATTTTATACAGAACCTGAAGGAAGAGGAAAATTAAATAATCAAGTATATTTTCACTGTCCACCTCTTGCTGTGATACTCGTATTATCCTTACTGAATGAAGCACTCGGTAAGAAATGTATGCAAATTAATTGCTTCCCAAAGCGTACCAGTTACGTAACTTTTCTACCTACAATGCTCATGTAGAATTCAATGCTTATATGTTAAAATAATGCACAGGTTGGACCCAATGGCAAACTTATTTTCATGGCCCTCTGCAGGCCACAAAAGAGGAAGGCAGAGTTTCAACTATTTTCCATGGGGTGGAAGCACAAACTTCATGGGAAAGTTTTAACTTGGCAGAGGCAGGAGTGGTACTTATAAATCCCTTAACTTCATTTTGCTCCTGCCACTAGGAGTTATGGCAAAATGAGAATAAGAAAGCGGAGAAGGGAGAGTTTTTAAAAACACCATAGCAGTTGCTTCCAAAATGCATTATCTCCCCAGACTTTGAACTGTTTCCCCATGAAATTTCCTCCCTGTCCCTCTTCATACTTTGCTTTCTGCATCACCTCTCCAAGATCTGAGCCAAAGGTTAAGTCCATCTTTCAAATCAGCAGTAAATTTTGCAGCTAATACATGCAGAACATGATACCAAATGATTATGAATATGCTATTCATCATGGATATCGTATTAAACTTCTTAGCCATGACTAACTTTTCTCACTGATGTGAGCCTCCCCACAAAAGCCAATTAGGCCAAATTAAAAACCCATCAGACCCATAACCCATGAAGTTGTTTCCTCAAAGTTGTGCAGAGAAAAGTAAAAACAAAAAGGACACCCCAAAATGCCCAGGTAGCCCCCACATGGAAGTCCAGGTAATCCATGCTTCTTGGGATAGGTAGATGGGGTTGCAACATCAAATGGAAGTGCTCAGGGGGAGGGGGTGCTTATGAAGGTTGGCAGCCCTGGCCAGCTGATTTCCCTCTGTGGCAGTTCCATACCTCCCCAGTTAATCCCAGAAGGGTGGGCTGGGCCATATCCATCACAAGCCAGGTGATCATCAGCAAGGATGATAATGAGAATTTAGCATTTGGAAAACTGAAGGATGCTGATTTTGTGGTCTTACAATGCAAAGGGCACAGTATGGAATGCAATATTCTTTGTAATGAATACGCCAATCATATGCGGTTTGAAGCATATGTCTGTGTTCAGCGCCCTCAGGCGCTGCTTGTACCACTACAACCTTCTCCAATGGTGCATTTAACTCCGCAGTAAAGGCAGCATCTTGGCTTTGCAGGATTCTGTGTTAGCACCTTCTTCAAAAGGAAGGGAAACGTGTGGCTTTGAAGCTTGCTTAAAACTCAGTTGATTCATTGGGCATTTCTTGACCATTGATAGTGACAGCATAACCTGCGCCAGAGTGGATATTGAATTCATTATGAACTGTGTTTTTAGCTTCTGTTATTGTTGTTATTTGTGGCAGGGGATATCCTGTTCATACACTGCTTTGAATATATCAAAATATAAAGAAGCAGGGCAAACTTTTAAAAGACATGAATGCAAGAAATATGCCTAGGAATGAAATCTGAACATACGACATTCGTTTTGTAAGATAAAAGGTTAAGAGCTAATGGAACACACACACCAGAGGTTAAGAATTCTTTACCAGCTATCCTTTACTATTATTTTATATTGATATACCTTTCCTGAAAGTTCACGGTAACTAATAGAGAAAAGAACTACAAGATATACCAGTTAAACATACAATTAAGATACAATAAATTACTAATAGATCATTATTTTAAAAAAGGAAAAAAGGCACAGAGCATCAAAATCCGGAAAGATGAAACTGGAAGAACAAAAGTAAAAACTGGCCACTGGGCTTCACTCAGATCTCCTGGGGATTCCTAAAATGGACAATCTTAAGATGTTCTGCACCAGAAGCTCATCAGGGCCAGGGTGATCTCTGCCTGGATAACCATGTGAGCTCCTTTCCAGGAGATGATCTTCTGCTTGAAGGGCTGTCCTGCCTGATATGAACAAAAAGACAGAAACCCAGAGAACTGCTGACCATCCACAGGCAGCCTCTGAGCAGAAGACCGAGTGCAAAGGCACTGGGTGAAAGCCTTCCACACAAGGGTGAGAAGTACCGTATTTCTATACAAAGTATAACTATTTCTACTTTAATCCAAATTGGTGTCCTGTTTTGCCCTCTTCTTTTGCTGCTTCATTTCTCCCCCTCCCCCCATTGATGATTCATAAGTGGCCACCTGAGTTTGTCTTGATATGCAAATGGATGATTCTAGAAAAGGTGGTACTCGGATCCAAAACCAGGTCATGAGAAGTCCTTTGATCCGAGCTTGGAAAGCAATTGGAAGCCAGTGCAAATGGTTCTGCAGCAGTGCAGCATTCTGCCGGTCTCCAGCTATTCACTTGGGATCAAGATTGGGGTTCCACCAGTTGAAGGATTCCATTAGTACAGTAGGACTTTTCTGTTCTTTCCTTGGCAGCCTCCTATTCGTGCTCCAAATCTGGAGCATCCCCAACTTGACACTGACTAGCAGTCTCCCTAGAACATGGAGGAAAGGCTAAATTGCTGCTGCTGCTGCTGCTGCTGCCGCCATCAAGTCGTGCTCAACTTATGGTGGCTCTGTGACTGAGCGAGCACCCTCCAGAATGTTCAGTCCATAATAGCCCTACTCAGCTGTTCTAAATTCAAGGCTGTGGCCTCCTTTATGGAGCCAAACCATCCCATATGTGGTCTTCATGTTCTTCCTCTGCCTTTGCCGTTCCCCAGAATTATAGGAGAAACAGGACTGGATGCAATATGCATAATGAATAGTGGAGAATCCAGAAGATATAAGAGGAAGTATTTCTTTATATAGCTGAACTGTGACATTCACTACAAGAAGAATGATGGCCACTAGTTTGAATGGCTTTAAAGGGGAGGATACAGCTACCGGTATCTACTAGTCACAGTGGATATTACCTCCAGTATCGCGGGCATTATAGTTCTGAAGACAAGTTACCAGGCCACATGATTTTGTACTTATATGTTACTGTGGCCTTCCCATAGGCTACCATGGACTGGATAGGCCTTTGGCCTAAAATCTGACATGGCTCTTCCTGGGTTCTTATGTCACAGCTTCCCAGATCCCTAAATAATCTCTCCCAGTGGTTTTAAGTAGATATTGAGAAATGTGAAGAACATTTCCTATTCACATCAAAGGAACATTTCCTACTACATCCATTTTTCCTTTCACAATGTTGAAAGGAAAGTATATTCCAAGGAAAAATGGTCAGCATAGAACATCGAGCTCAGCAGTCTAAGAGACTGTGGGCCACCACGTTGGTGATTCCACCAGTAAAGCAAGCAAAATGCACTTGAGACTTTTGAGATACTTTTATTCAATGATTAAACAAATTAATACACAGATTTCCACAAAGTTATCAAAGTGGTGAACAGCCAATAATGTTACCACTAAAATATCACAAGAGAGCACAAAAATAAAAACAGTACAATAAATAATAATTACTAATTGACTGTGAAACTCTACTTTCCCCTCTAGTGCAGGCTATAACTGGCTGGGTCATATGCCGGGGAAACTCTGGGTGAAGAGATGGTTCTTAAAAAGACACCCAAATGTGAAAACCATAAGCTCCTGTCCAAAGACTGTGAGCAAAAAATTTTGGAGGGTGGATGTTGTGATGCTAAATGCTGTACCACAAATGATCGTGAGGTGCTTGGGTTGGTCTGTAGCAAGTAAGTCCATCCAGTTTGTATCACTTCTGTTGATTAATATTTCTACTTTTTGCCTTGCCTTGCCTTCATTGCAGAAAAAGGCAGAATGCGGTTCTATCCAATGGGGCTCATACTGGATTTCAGGCCCTCTGCAAAATAGTTTAGTATCATTCATGAAAACCTGAACAGGACTGCCATTGGCACAAAGTTCATCTTTCAGTATTTTGCGTTCATAAATTTTGTAAATCCAACACAGGCTTAACAGTGAGGTAGGAAAGAAAGCTCATCAGAAAGAGTACCAGGTTGGATTTTGGAAATCCTCATTTGAAGCGGTAGTGATTAGTTCATGTGCACAGGATTTTAAGGAAGACCACCCCCAATTTATTTCTCAGAGCAACTGTAAGGACAATTTGGGATCTTCTATTTCAAACAAGAGCTTTGATTGCTTTTCTTGCCAATTTTACCTCCATTCAGAAGCAGCTGTGGAGGTGAATCTACTTGCTCTACAATGCATATAATAAGTACATCTTTCAGTCCTAATTATTTAAGAAAAACACACAAAAACGCTCATCCCATGTTGCTTTCAAAATCATTTTCAACAAGGAATTGCAAATCAATCCACGGTTGATTGACAGTCCACTTTTTGTTCAATTAGAATTGCACCTAAAATATAAATGGTGCTGTCAAAGTAATTTTGCCCATAAATCACAACACACATTTCTTTGCGGGGTGTGTGTATATATTCTTGAAAGTTTCTCACCAAAGTGACTGAGTCATATTTGGGCAAAATGCACATGTTTGCATGCCACTGAAAAAAAGGTCTATAGTTTAATGCGTTGGATTTAGTGCGTAGGATTGGGTCACACATTAAGCACATGTATTTTTAATTGAAAGCCAGTATCTCTTTTCTCTCTTGAAAACCAGCTCTTGGCAGGAGATACGGAACAGAGATGCTGAAAGGTGAAGGTTTATTTAATCCTTTCCTAGCACATTTCTTTTCTGTTCCAATCGGCCCTCTTATCTGCCCCTTCTTCTTTCTAAATAGAGAGGAAAGCATAAGTTTGCAGCCCTCGGTGTGCTGTTGCAGGTAGCGAAGAACATCCAAAGGAACACTCTGGAGCAGGGAAATCAATCTTAAATGGGGGGTTATCCACTCCTGCAGCTTTTCTGCTCCAAACTACCTTCCTAAAGATGTTTTTCCTTAGGAGAAGCAGCCATTTGGTTATCATTGCATGCATGGTCATGCAGCTCGGTCCTAGGACAGCATTTCCCAAGCCCCCATTTCACCACATCATTGTGTAATTTGTATTATTTCTTACAACCTCCCATACTGGATTTGTGTAGATTTGCCGATAGACTGTGTCATTTTCCCTCTCCCATCATGCAAAGAGCATGGCTAGGCATGCTCACCCCTTTCTTCTTTGTTCTGTTCCTTCTTCAGCTGCAGGCAGGGGCTAAATACTGCAAGCGGCACTGGGGCTTTCTGGCTGAGCAGTGGGATCAAAGGCAGTTGAAGCACAGACTGAATCCCATTTCACATGTTAAAGAGGTCCAAAAGTAGAAAGGGGCAACTGGGCAGCAGCGTGGTCCCCATCCAAGTGTCGCACAATGGCTGCCATCCAGGCAAGGGCACTCAGGGGAGCTGGTGTCTGCTTTGGAAACCGGGATGCTGATCACGTGGGGTTCTAGCTCCCACTTGTATCGGTCCATGCGCTTAGGCTTCCCTGTGTCAGACATCAATGCCTAAGGATGGGTGCTGGGACAGGAGCAACATACAATGTTGGGCAGGGAGACAACAGCATGGCAGGAAATGCATGGAGTTGCAGACAAGGTAACCTCCTCGATAGGAAGTTTCGGTTGTGTCATATTATATCCATCCATTGATTATAGTACAATAGAACGTTAAAATGTAACATTTTAAGGGAAAAGAGACCCGTGTTTGATAGAATCAAAGGCTGGCAAGGCATAATGACCCAGCAGCTAATCAATTTAATAGTTAATGAACCCTTTTTCAATATGCCATAACAAGGCAGGACAATATTTAGCACTGACAGATTGGCTGAATATCACAGTATGGAGAAGCATGTCAGTTTAATGGTTCAGTGGTAAGAAGCCCTTATTCCAGCACTCTTGAAAAATCTGAAAATGATCTCCCCAACATCAGTCCATGAGCTTACAGCTAACTCTGTTTTCAGGAATGCCTTTACATCATATGGATGATGTAAAAGTCTTTGCCTCTTAACTTTTCAAACACTGAGAACAGAATAAATGCCATCATACTTTCACACTACTCTCTCTGTCTACCAGAGGCAGAAGAAAGTGCATCTCCTTTCACTTTATATATGCAGAGCCAGCATTCTGAGGAGCGTTGTTAACATGAGTCATTCAGATCTTTAACTCTCCTGCTGGACCCATGAGCTTTGCTGCCTGAGGTACAGCACCCCCTTCTCCCACCTGAGACAGGTGGATCATGTCAAAGGCCAGGCACACCTGATGCAGGAACCGCACAAGTGCCTCCATCCCTCTCCTTGCCAGTAAAAATACAAGGATGCTGAATACACTGAAATTATCATCCCCTGCAGACACCCAAACCTGGGGCCTGCAGCAGCTGCCTCAGCCAGCTTCATTGCTGGATGCTGCCCTGCACAAGAGACTTTGTATGTACCTATTCCTTTCCTCCTGTATTCTTTCCCCTCCTTGCCCACCAGCCAGGATGCAAGACAAAACTAAGCCTAATTTGGGGGGTCCTGGAGGGGTTTGTGGGGATTGCTAGGATGAGCAGAAGAAACCAAGCAAAGCAGATGACACAGTGATAATGACTCCCATTTCAGCAATTGATTAAAAGGGTTTTTGGAGCTACCAACTGGCAACTTGGATTTGCAGGAATTCCCTAGTATATGACACACTAGGGCCCTCCAGTTGTTTTGGATCTCAGCTCCCATCAGCCCCATTCAGCAGAGAAATTGGTCAGGAATTCTGGGAGTTGTAGTTTAAAATATCTGGAGAGCAGCAACTTGTGGAAGGCCAATAGGTGTATATTGTTAGAGTTGGACTTTATTGTGGGAGGTGGGGAAAAGGGATCCTACACTGATGTGTGCTAATCCAGGAATGACCACTATGTTACGAAGGCCAAAGTGCACTCCTTCTACCACCTTCAGTATAGATAAAATTATACAGATGAAAGAGCACCAAGCTGATTATTTATACCATCAAAATAATAACTAGCATTCAGTCAAAGGGCTTGCATGGCACATCTCTGAAATAATCAGCTTTTTAAGCACAACTTTTCTGATCAAGTTTAAGATCACAGAACCCCTTCTTCTTGTTTACTTGGTGAGCATCAGCTTTTTTATAAATAATGCCTTATTTTCCTAATGAAACAGAAATTAAAATGCAAAAGTAGTGCTTTGTTGTACATGTATTCAGACTCCTGCCCAGATTCTCCAGAGGAAGATCACACAGAAACTTTGTTAGATGTGATTGAAACACACAGTAAAATCCTGCAAGCAAAGGGTTAACTTCTTTTTAGTTAAAAGGCAGGGTCAAGGATCTGATAAGCACAGGAGGTGGTTGAGGCCCCATCTGTGAGGTTTTCAAAGATAGGCTGGACATGCACATGGTGGGCATGTCATGAGCGGAGCTGGCTAGAGCCGGGGGTCAGACTAGATGGCCCAGGAGACCCCTTCTGACTCGCTCTGTTTCTGTGTTTCTATGTTTCTAACTGATATGGAGAGGAAACCCCCTCAGTTCAGTCATGGTTTTCTGGTGGAGGGAAGGATTTCTTGGTTGCTGTCTGGTTCTTTTGCCATGGGGATATATGACCTAGTAGCATCAATATCAATTATCAGTGCAGGAGCAAAAGGAAACGGGCCTTTTCTTCCAGATGGTTTGGGCCAGCCATTGCCATACTAGCTGGTAAGATGAGAGCTCTCATCAAACAGGGCAACAGGTTAGGGAAAACTGTCTCAGATCCAGAGTACCGAGCCAAAACACATATCCAAGCTACCTCATCCCAGTTGTGAGCATTGGATGCCACATGCCATCCAGGCAAGGATGGGTGGCCCTTGCTGGCTTAGGACACCACACTACTGCCAGGAATGCTTTCCACTATTAGTTTTGGCAGTGTCCTTCTTCTGAGGTACATAGGAGAACTTAGTCAAAGCCCCATGCTGACCACCTCAACCATCAGGCTGGCCAGAAATTCTTCACAGGAAGCAACAGAGCACAGTATCTTGCTCTGTCCCAAAATCAGGGCCTTGCTCTTCCTTCTCACTCTTAAGAGAACTGAATGCAGCTTTCACATCATTTTGACATGGCCTTCATACTTCACAATCAGGACATCTCGGATAGCAACAATGGCTAAAAACGAATGCAATTTTTGTCCGTGTTGCATTATTCCATGTAGAAGCATTGTCTATCTTAATTGACATCTAGGAGGTAAACCATCCATGGCTCTGGGCAGTAATGTGAAACATGCACTGTGCTTGAGTCTCCCCAGTCTTTGACCAAGCAAATACTTGGCAACAGTTGAGCACTGCTTTTTTAATCAGCAGCTCCAGCTTGAGTGATTTAGCTGAAACAAAGATTTTCTGTATATATTATATCCAGTTGTAGAATGAGCTACATTAGGTTACAGTAATAAACCTCAGTAGATCCAGAGTAAATTAATTGCACCTACGGGTGTTGAAATCTGAAAATAAAAGCCAAGTACAGTTATTTAATTCTCTCTCATCTATTGAGCAAATCAACTAAATATGACACAGATGGTGAATCATTAGCAGCAAAAACAAACCCCCCTTCACCCTTCCAACGGCATCTTTAGCTATTTTACTAATTGAGATTGCCATTTCTCTATCTTGCTGTGCCTTACGTAAGGGACATTTCCATCGTTTTGGATCATTTGCTGCATTCCATTTATAACACTGAATCAGGATGTGGATTCCCTGGATGTGCATTCTTGTCTCTGGTCTTCCTTTTTTACTGGTAGATTCTGAATGACTGCAGAACATCTGCACTTGTTCCTGACTCCCAATCGTATAACCAACAGCAATAACAAAAAGCTCTCATACCTTCTAAACGAGGTTGCTGAAAAAATAATGATTGGGGGAGAAATGGGTAGGAGATTCCATGTGAAAAACCTTATAAGCTTCTGGTGCTGATCACAAATTTTGGGGCTGGGCATATGTTTAGAAGCACCCTGTTCTTCCATTCTTAGTAAATGTCCACCTGAACCAGCTAGTGCAGTTTGGACTTCTAAAAATAGGCCCTATCCGTTTGAAATCTGCTGAAGCACGCTTCTTAGCAAGTGGCACCAGCCACATGTACATCCCATCAGGCCGTGAAACAGAATTCTATTGAATGCTAAGGAGACTCAGGACAGGTTCACACATGCCTGCTGATCTCTGGATGGCTAATGTGAGGTTAACTCTAATGCATGTTTCAGTGGGCACAGTTCACTTGCTTAGATGGCAACCATCAATTGTTATCTTAACAGTGATAAAAATCAAGTGATACACATAAGTATGTGGGTCACACCAGAACAGAGTCAACTATACTGCTTTTGTCTTCCTTCCTACCAGTGTCCCTCATAACACTTCCCTGAGTTTTTCTGCTGCCTTTAATTTTTATTGCAAGCATCACAACTTTTTGGACAACATCATCTTGAACATTATATTCATAGTATGCTGGGCTCCCTTGTGCTTCAGTTTGAATTTTGGGGGCTTTCCTTTCATAACAGTTGGAAATCAGATGGTATGGGAGATTGACAAGTGCTACAGGTACCTGCAGGAAGTCACTGCTGGATATTGCTTTTGATTTTTTCCATCACGCTCCTTACAGCTCTTTATAGTAATTCTGTACAGATTACTAACCTGCGATCCATCTTGGAACATGCCTTTAAAAGGAAATAAGCAGTTGTTTCCATTGAGAAAGAAAAATCTAGGTGAAGGGCACTCAAAACTTTGCATTCCCCTGATCAAAAAATCCACTGAAATATCCAGAGCATCAGTGCAGATATAAATCGCCTGATCAAGCATGTTGCCTTGTTTGGAATGAATTCTTACCTGAAGTATAGGAGTTATGAGATGTGACTACATATTTATGTGTCTGAGCCATCTGACTTCCTAGGCCCTGCTAGTGATGTTACGAACATTGTTTCTTCTTGATCCAGCTGATTTTATCAACTGCACCAAATGCCATTTGTTGTGCTAAAATTTCAGACCAGAACACTCCCTTTAGAATGACATTGTTAATTGAAGCAGATCCTTAGTTACTAAATTAACCACTGTCAATGAGAGATTGTGTGCTGGAATCAGATCTAAGCTTCCGATACAACTGTTAGTTAATGCCTCCAATGAGCAGTAGGTAATTAACAGTTCACCCGTACATTTACTTTTCTTCTTTTCAAGAGTCCTGGAGGAGATAGCAATTAACAGATAGCTCTGTTCCCAGGTCCCAGCTAGAGCAGATTTGCCTTGCATGAAAGAGAGAGAGAGAGCTCTTTATGGGACCTCCCTTCCTTTGAGTAGGTAGATGGGATGGCCCATATTTAGACTCCCTTGTGTTAAAGTCTGACCCTTCTACTTATCCTTGTACAATTGCGAGCCAATCAGATGCCATATACTGCCTCCTATCTTCCTTCCAGGAGTGGGGTACAAATTAAAACCAGAAAGCTATCAGTGTACATCAATTAAATTAAATGAGGGGAAAATCACAAGTTCTAATTAAGAGATATAGGTACGATTGTGGAAGAGTTTAATTGAACTCGTGCACTAATAATGAGTTTTCTGATCCTCAGTTTCATGAACAACTAAGCCATTAATTTAACTTGTCATTTCAGCCAAAGCAAACTGCCAAACTGCAGAGTGGTCAGGACTGGTTAATTTGTGCACAGAGGGGGGCAACATGGTAGGAAGGAATTTCTGCATTTATCACCTGAAAGGGGACTTCAGCTACTTGCCTTGGCCTGCCCCCTCTGCCCACAGGGCCTAAGGGAAGGACTCCAGGTGAGGGAGGCGCAAGCAAAGGCATCCTAGAGCCCATTCCCTTTGGAGTGTCCCTCACAGGCTTCCCTCACAGGGCCTTTACCACAAACCGCCATGAGGGGTGGATCCTGTTTATTGTTCTGTTCACATCATTTATGCTCCAGCCCAGGGACATCCCTGAGAGCCAGTGTAGTGCAGGGCTTAGGATGGGATTCAGGAGCTCTGGGTTCTATTTTCCACTCAGCCACAAAGCTCACCGGTTGATTTTGGGCCACTCACAGGTTTTTCAGCCTGACCTACCTCATGGGGCTTATCATTCACTCATTCATTCATTCATTTACAGCACCTCTGGGTGGCTCACAATCACAAGATAAAACACAATAAAAGCCAACTACAGTATATTAAAAACAGAATATCAATAAAACACAGGCAAAAATGCAGAACAAAGGTCAAATGGCATTAACTATTAAAATGTTTCTTTTAAAAGGAAGCCCCTTGCCTAGTGCCAAAAAGAATATAAGGCAGGCACCAGGAGAATCTCCTTGGGGAGAGCATTCCAGACATGGGGAGCAGCTGCAGAAAAGGCCCTTCCCCTAGCGGCCATCTCGCTCACCTCCTTGAGGGATGGCTAACACAGGAGGGCCTCCTGCGTCGTTCTCAAAGGCCTGGTAGGCACATACGGGTGTTGGCGCTCCCTAAGATAACCAGGACCAAAGCCGTTTAAGGTTGCTGTGAGGATGAGATTGAGGAGAGGAAGAGGATTGTGTAAGCTGCCCCGAGTCCCCTGAAAGAAAAAAAATCAGGCTGACAATATAATAAATAAACAAAATAGCTGAACACCTGCCGAGGGCCCACCACCCGGGGCCCACTGGCGAGTGCTGCCTGGAGCAGCTTTTACTCCTCCTCCTGCTTCTTCCCCCACCCAGACAAGGGAGGAGGTGGGGAGGAGGGGGTGCTGGAGATGCCCCTGCCCTCCCCCCCAGCCCACTGGCCCTCCAAGGAGGGCACTGAAGAGCCAGAGCAGTTGGCACCAGTGGTGGCAAAGAGACTGAGTTGGAGACAATGATGGCAAGAGGCTGAGTCACTGAAAGAGAGAGGAAGGGAGAGACGGCCCACTGAGAGGATCTTGCCAAGGGGCCCTCCAAAAACAGCCCTGCCCTTCAGCCAGAAAGCTCAGCCAAAAATCTCACTTGTCTTAGATCTAAGAGAAGATAGACAACAAACACAGCACTGGGCGGTTCTACTTTCCTAAACCCTCCATGAAGAGATGCTGGTGGAGACTGTTTGTTTTTTTTCTCTCCTGATCACGAGGAGGTTGGTTGGAATAGCCTCCTGAGTTGTCATCATTTGATATTGTTTTATCCTTTTTATTAGCATGTCATCACTTTCATGTAAACTACCTTGATAGGAGCTTGTCCTGGATAAGTAATTGGTGTATGAAGGGGCCCCTTTTAATTAGATTTCATCACATTTCTAACAGATGCAGTCACCTGTGAGGTCGAATATACTTTCAGGCCACGTCTGGAGAATAGAGGGGCAAATCGAGGGCCGACAAGACAAGTGCAAGCCCGTGAAAATTACCATCTCATAAATTAAGGTAGTTTCGATGTGCATGCAAGAGGTGATGGAGGTGGGACAGGCAAGAGATGAGGAAGCAGGTACATGCGGATGCTTTTACATTATTTAGAATATTACACTTGACAGAAGCAGCCCTGGGATCAAGCGGGTGGGCTAATAATAATGCAAACTAGCAAAGTACATCTTCAAAGGCTTTACAAATATTAACTAATCTCTGAATGACAGCTATTTACTAAGACAATCATTCAGTGCAGAGACTGCAGATAAAGATGTTACACGGAAGAAGGCAAGTCAAATAGAAAGCAGTTGGTATTTAATCAAATATTACAAATGAAATACCGGGGATTTCAAACATTGAAAATGACAGTTGCTTAAAGGGAAAGGCACTCACATGCTACATCGTATTTCATTCGCTTGCATGAAAATTCATACATTTCCTTTCTAGGGGATAACTCTTGCTAGGGATACCTTGATGGAGAAATGGATATTGCTGGAAATTCTGGTGTGCCTTGCAGCTGCATCACCTTATAAAAGGAGCCTATGACAGTGTTTGCTAAGAGGGAATAAATGCAGGCTACAGCCATGTAAGGGATGCAGGTGGCACAGTGATTTAAACTGCTGAGCTGCTGGGCTGGTTGATCAACAGGTCGCCGGTTCGAATCTGCACAATGGGGTGAGTTCCCGTTGCTCCGTCGCAGCTCCTGCCAACCTTGCAGTTCAAAAACATGCAAATGCAAGTAGATAAAAATGTACCACTTCGGTGGGAAGGTAACAGCGTTCCATGCACTTCGGTGTTTAGTCATGCCGGCCACATGACCACGGAGACTGTCTGCGGACAAACGCTGGCTCCCTCGGCTAGGAAGCGGAGATGAGCACCGCCTCCTAGAGTCAGGCATGACTGGACTTTAATATCAAGGGGAAACCTTTACCTTTTCCTTTACAGCCACATAAGAAGACCTTCAGATCAATGGCAGAGTGATCTTTCGGCACTAGACAGCTTCTATGGAGCCAAGGGATTCTTTGCATTCCCAGCCCTGGGGCTGGAGTCAAAGCTTGGGGCATCTGTGCTCTGGCCCCGCTCCCTCCCGACAGCCCAGGTGGAAAGACCTTGGAGTCCTCCAGGGTGACCTTGGAGAAAGGATACACTCTGCCACTTTCCTGTGCTGCATAGGAACCCATAATCCTTCACGTTCAAAGGCTGATGGGCAACCCAGTTGGGCTGCACCCTTTTTATACACCCTGTCAAAGAAGGCTGTCTAACATTTAATTACACTTGTTCCCCTTGGGTGAACTGGCACCCTTGGGCACCTCAGCTACAGGCATAAGGCCCAGAGCAGCAGAGCCAACTGGTACCGGATGCCATCCCTAAAATCAAACCAACCCAGGCTCCTCACTCCCAAGGGCTCTTAGTCCCTTGGGATTGACTGGCCAAGGACGCTACTCGTGTCCTTTGCACTGGGCTGTTTTGCAGCCCTGCTTGTTCAGTGTTTGTTCAGCGTGTCACATCCAGCCTGGCTGGTATAGTGTGGCCCCTTGCGAGCTTCCCACCTCTCCCCCCAAAGCACACAGCCTGTGTTTTAGGAGTAAAGAGGGCAAAAGATTCTTTAGGAATTCAGGGGGGACATACAGAATGGGGAAAGGCTGGCCACTTTCAGAGCAGAAAGTAGGAAGCATTTTAAAGTGGCAAGCAGCAAAGCAACAAAAAAAACAGCGCAAGCCCCGCACTGCGCTAGCTGCCTGGTCCTTTGAAGGCTTGAGGTCTCTGCGGCACAGCTCCCCGGTGCCTGGATCAGATGTTCTCTCTCGTTCAGGAAAACCTACAGACTAGCAGCTATGCTGAAGAAAATACCTCAGTGCTATCCCTCTGGTGCCTTCATCAAGTTGCTCCCCAGCTTCCTGAGAGACTTGCTCTACACTCTGCTACTGAAACTGAAGTATGACAAACTTCCTTTCCCAGTGCGCTGTTTCTCCTTCGGTCTCCTGCCCTTTCCCCCACCCCACCCCACCCCACCCGCCTCGGTTGAGATTCCAGAAGAATTTCTCAGGTTGGTTGGTTTGTTTCTGATTGTCCCATAATGGCCATCAGCATCATCCTCAGCATTAAAAGGGGTTCTGGTAAAGTCCTCATTGTTTAGATACTTGGCTTTACCCTTCAATAGGTTTTCAGTGTAGAGGTGCCCAGCCTTGAGACAACCTCAACCAACATCTGCATTTCAACGCCAACATCCAGACGGCACCCACTGCAATGCCAACATCCAGCCAACATCCAGATTAGCAGACACCCTCAGTGGATTGCAAAAGGGAGGTTTGTTTCTCTTGAACCTCGGAAGACAAAGTCAGGATGGTGTGGTGAAGTAGGCCATTCCAGGCCACCCCATAAAAGCCCTGAAGTTGGGTGTGTGCTTGTAACTCAGCAAAGGAATGGGGTGTGGTTATTTGCTGCCATGTTGCCCCAGTGTAGAGGGAAAGGGGAAGAGGAAGGGGAGGGAGTTGGAGAAAAGAACTGCTGAAGTTGCAGAGTGACAAGGAACGTGAACAAGCCAGCTGGTTCTAAAAAAGATCTTGGACTGTGCCGAAA
This sequence comes from Varanus komodoensis, assembly GCF_004798865.1. Lineage (NCBI taxonomy): Eukaryota > Metazoa > Chordata > Lepidosauria > Squamata > Varanidae > Varanus > Varanus komodoensis. The sequence goes on from NW_025336346.1 coordinate 7,905,348, forward strand.
TGGACAGATTGACCATTTCGGCCAATACAGACTTCTATCAAACTTGGAACTCCTTTTATTATTGGCTAGAGAAACGGGACTATGCACAGACTTAAATATGTTTATGGATTACTATAAAAAGAAAAAGTATGGGGGGCTGACCCAGTAGGTCTGACACTTTTAATGATTGAAGTTTTTTAATTTCTTTTTGTTATAGTTAGGAGAAAATAACAATAAAACTTTTTTTTAAGTGCATATAGTCAAGGCTATGGTTTTCCCAGTTGCAATGTATGGCTGTGAAAGCTGGACCATAAGGAAGGCTGAGCACCGAATTGAGGCCTTTAAATTGTGGCGCTGGCGGAGACTCCTGAGAGTCCCTTGGACCACAAGGTGATCAAGCCAGTCAGTGCTAAAGGAAATCAACCTTGACTGCTCTTTAGAAGGCCAGATCCTGAAGATGAAACTCAAATACTTTAGCCACCTAATGAGAGACATAGAAACAGAGTGAGTCAGAAAGGGTCTCCCGGGCCATCTAGTCTGACCTCCGGCTCCAGCCGGCTCCGCTCATGACATGCCCACCATGTGCATGTCCAGTCTATCTTTGAACACCCTCACCAATGGGTCCTCAACGACCTCCTGTGGAAGCCCATTCCATACCCTCGGGGTCCTAACTGTCAGGAAATGCTTCCTGGCATCTAAATGAAACCTTGGTTTCCTGAGCTTTGCTCCATTGGAGCGCGTCCTGCCTTCCTCTGCAGGAGAGAACAGGTCATTACCCATCTCTGTGTAACATCCCCTCACATACCTGTATGTCGCCAACATATCCCCTCTGGGTCTCCTCTTCTCCAGGCTGAAGAGACACAGTTCCCTCAGTCTCACCTCAACTGAGCACAATACTACACTTGCAGGCTCACCAGAGTCATATAGAGTGGTAGTAATACCTCTCTTGATCTAGAAGCCACACTTCTGGCTATGCAACCAAGGGTGGCATTTGCCCTCTTGACTACCGCATCACACTGCTGACTCATGTTTAGCCTGCAGTCAACCGGCACCCTGAGGTCCCTTTCACAAGTGCTGCTCTCCAGCTACTTGTCCCCTAACCTGTACTTATGACACCTATTCCTATTGCCCCAGTGCAAGACCTTGCACTTATCCACATTGAATGCCATCCTGTTGTCTCCTGCCCACTTCTGTAGTCTGTCCAGATCCTTTTGGATCTGGAGTACCTGCTCCTCAGTTGTGGCCACTGCTCCAGTTTTGTATCGTCTGCAAATTTGATCAGCAGACTGTTCACCCCTTCTTCCATGTCATTAATGAAAAGATTAAACAGGATCGGCCCCAGGACAGAGCCCTGGGGAACCCCGCTTGTCACTGGCCGCTATCCTGACGATTCCCCACTAATGTTTACCCTCTGCCTTCGGTCAGTCAACCATGCCCTAATCCACCAGACAGTGCTTTGGTGTATCCCAAAACTCCTCAGTTTCTCCACCAGGATATCATGGGGCACTTTGTCAAAGGTCTTGCTGAAATCCAGGTAAACCACATCCACTGCATCCCCTCCATCTAGCCATCTTGAAACCTTGTTGTAGAATTCCACAAGGCTTGTCTGGCAGGTCCTGTTTTTGTGGAAGCTGTGTTGTGTGGCTGTCAGCCTCTCTTCCCTATCTAGCATCACTAGATCTCTCTCTATTATGAGCCTTTCCATTGTTTTCCTACAATGGATGAAAGACTAACTGGTTTGTAATTCCCCATGTCCCTTCTACTATTCTTTTTGAAAACTGGAACCACTGAGGCCACCCTCCAGTCCTCTGGAACTTCACCTGTTCTCCACGAGGCCTCAAAAATGGAGGCCGGAGGGCATGAGAGAACCCCTGCCAACTCTCTAAGTACTGTTGGGCATAACCCATCAGGGCCTGGTGCCTTTGTAATGTCCAATGCCCTGAGGAGCCCCTCGACTTCTAGGGGGTGACTCTAATCTGTGCCCCTAAGGCCCTGGCCTCATCTAATCTCCTATGCGGATCTCCCCCATCCTGTTTTGGGGAGAAAACAGAGGCAAAATAGTAATTTAGCATCTGTGCCTGTTCCCTCACATCAGTCACTGGATCCCCTTCCTCCTTATTTAGCAGTCCCACTCCCTGTCTCCCCTTTCTCTTGCTATTTACATGCTGAAAGAAGCCCTTTTTATTGCTCTTGATATTCTTGGCAAGTCTCAGATTGTAATCAGCCTTAGCCTTGAGAAGAATCCTTCTGCAACAGGCCTCCTCCTCCCAGTATACCCTTTTGTCTATTTGCCCCAGTACCCATTTCCTATGGAGGTTCCTCTTTCATCTAATCCCTCTAACCACCTCCTTTCACATCCATGGCGGCACTCTCCTCTGCCTCCCCACCTTACTAACTAGAGGTATCATCAAGGCTTGTGCCTCCAAAACCTCCCTTTTGGAAGGAAGAACTCCCTGGAGAAGAGCCTAATGCTGGGAACAATAGATGGCAAAAGAAGAAGGGGACGGCAGAGAATGAGGTGGCTAGATGGAGTCACTGAAGCAGTCGGCATGAGCTTCAGTGGACTCCAGGGGATGGTGGAGGACAGGAATGTCTGGAGGAATGTGGTTCATGGGGTTGCGATGGGTCGGACATGACTTCGCAACTAACAATAACAACAATCTATTTTGGAACATCGCAACTGAGATGTTGCACGGCCAGAGCCCTACAACCCTCTCCTCCCCCAAATATTGAGAGCCAGAGTGGTGTTTCAGAGCATGGGACTGGGACTCAGACGATCTGGGTTCTATTCCTGCTCTGCCATGGCACCAACTGGGTGACTTTGGGCCAGTCACAGACTCTTAGCCCAACCTACCTCACAGGGTTGTTATTATGGAGATAAAATTGAAAGCAGCAGGAGAAGAATGATGCAAGCCATTTTGAGTTCTATGTAAGAAAAAAGTAGGATATAAATCTGAATGCATACATACATACATACATACATACATACATACATACAAGGAGTAACATTAAATTGTAACTTTAAACATGAACTATGATCTCACGGTTAGTTTATTGCTGTCAGGATGCCAGATCTTGAGACAGGTTTCCTCATATGTTGACTGCTAGCTCCTAAATTAATCTTCCACGCCTTTCGTCCCCAAGGAAATTCAGTGGATGGTTTCCTTTAGAAATTTAAGGGAGGTGGTGTGGTTGAGCTACATACTAGATTGGAAAAAGTCCAGTTCCTAGTAAGTAGTTGGAGATGCTGCACAATCTGGCTTTAATGTTATCTCCAGCTTCCCTAATATCGTGTTTCTCTTTACTCTTGCTTTGTGTCTAACCAGGAACTGTGCTTTTTGCTTTAGGGTAATAACAGATCTGGGTGAGCAACAGGATTTATGTGTTAAAAATGGAGTTATCCCTTGCTTCTCTGTCCTGGAAGTCTGCAGCCACAACAAGCAGGCTCTCTCGACAGGTGTGGGAGCGCTGCCTTCACCATTGCCACCTTTTGTGCCTTGGGGAAGGGGGTCTCTTCCCTTTTACAAGCTCTGTTTATGCTCAGGGAAGGAAGGGTATGGGATCATGCAGGGGGTCCTGATGTGCGGTCACTTAGTATAGTGATGGGTAAAGCAAGATAGAGCATTGGGCGGAGAGGTAGCCAGGTAAGTGGAAGGCAGGTCGGGCAGGTAACGACGGTGCCGTGTTCCAGTCCTCCTTGCAGCTGCAGTTTTTGAGTTGCCCCATGAACCTGCTTTTGGGTCGCCAGATGCTGCTTGTCAATGTTAGATCAGCGCATAGTATGACTTCCCTCGTTCATGTCTTGATAGTGGATGAAGCAGCTGATTTGGCACGCATAAGCAAGAGCTGGGAGTTAGCCTAGCTCCCAGCTCTGCCTCCCAGTGTCCCTGGTACAGCACTGAGGAAGACTGGAGGGCCAGGGAGAGAGGGTGGGTTGCTTTGGTCTACAGGAATCCTATCTTTCCCTGCAGGCTTCCTGTCCACCTGAGTCCATATAAATATCATAATAAATAAATAATGCAATAAATAGCCTAGAGCATTTGTATCTTGTGCTGAGACAGCGGGGATGGAGAGCTTCTCTTGCTGCCCTGTCTACCCCACAACCCAACAGCCTCCCCACCTGAGCTGTCAGAAGTCGCTTGGGGTGTGATGTTGCGGTCCCCCTGGTTGCTGGTCCTGCAGGGCGCCCTCACCCCATGCTGAGGGCACCCTCTCTGCGGGGGCTCAGTTTTGCATGGATGACAAGCATGGGGCTGTCCCAACATGTCATTGGACCAACGGATTTCTTTTCTTTTCTTTTTCCAGTTGGGCATGAGGACACTGATCTGAAGGTGCGGGACTTTGAATGTGGTCCCTTTGTCATGGCCGGATCACTTCCTGCCGAGATTTGGACTAACATCAACTTTCCCTCTCTGTGCGGGTGGGAGACCCTTTAAGTTGGCCTGACCCTGGAGGCTGATGGATCTGGATGGTTTCCAGAGGGCCCTCGGGGGTTTCTGCCTGATACAGCTTGCCCCTTGACAAGAGGCAGTGATCCCATGCCCCCTGAAACAAGAGATATTGAGTAAACCCTCTCTGGACCCAGAATATCTTAATAATTTAGGCTGGTGGCAAATACTCCCTCCCTGGGCAAGGCTTCTGATTTCCTGGACTCACTTCAGTTGGGCTTCAGGCCTGGTTTTGGCACAGAAACAGCTTTGCTTGCCCTGTATGGTGACCTGTGCTGGAAGAGAGACAGGGGGAATGTGACACTGTTGGTTGGATCTCTCAGTGGCTTTTGATACCATCAGCCATAGTATCCTCCTGGGGCAGCTGGCTGAGTCGGTAGCAATGGCTCTGGTGGGACTTGGGCTGGCTGGCTTCAGAAGGTGGTGCTTGCAGCCACTGCTCAGCCCCCTGAACTTTCCAGTATGAGGCTGCTTCCTCTTCTCCCCCATGCCAGTTAACGCAACTGTGCGCTCATCTAGAGTTTTGGAGAGCATTGTCAGTATGCTGATGACACACAGTTCTGTTTCTCCTTTTTATTTTCAGCAGGTGAGGCTCTGGGTGTACTAAACCAGTGCTTGGTTGGACTGGACGATGGCCACAAACTGGGGCTCAATCCAGGCAGCACCAACACACTGCTGGTGGGCAGATTTATTTATTTATTTTTCAGTGTTTATATCCTGCCTTTTTCCTACAAAGGGCTCAAGGCAGCTTATATCATTCTCCTCCTCCATCTTATCCCCACAACAACAACCCTGTGAGGTAGGTTGGGCTGAGTGTCTGTTACTGGCCCAAAGTCACCCAGTTGGCTCCGTGGCTGAGCGGGGACTCGAACCCAGATCGCCTGAGTCCCAGTCCCATGCTCTTAACCGCTACACCAAGTCAGCCTGTTCTAGACGGGCTTACACACCCCATGAAAAAGCAGGTGTGCAGCTTGGAGGTGATCCTTGAGCCACCTTTGCACAGGTGACTTCAGTGGCACAGGGGGCCTTCTGCCAGCCAGAGACCACAGAACCTGACTGAATGTGTCTCTCAGCTGAAAACCATGCAGGCATTATGATGAAGATCCAGGGCCTCCAATTGCCAGGTCCAAGGGAGGCTTTACTGGTGGAAACACTGAGAGAGGTCCTTTCAGTTGTGGCCCCACCATGGAATAAGGTCCGCAAGGCCTCCCTGGCACCAACATTAAAATCTTTTTGGTGCCAGATTACAACTGCCCTTTATCACTGGGCATTTCGTTATTGAGACTTATGTGAGCTGCTTAAAAAGCTCTCACAATTTAATTTGTAGAACCCATTTTAACCTTTTAATTTGTTTTAAATTTGGCGTTTAGTTGTTTTGTGGTCATTTTTATGGGGGTTTTTTTTTTTGTTGCTTGTATTTTATACTATATTTTTGCACTGTTGTAAAATACCCAGACAGCTTGCAGATATCGGGCAATATAGAAATAAAATTAATAGTAATAGTAATTAGAAGAATAAGAATCCTAAGGATAATCTGATACCTCCAGTACCTTGCACTGGCAAGTCCATTAACTGACTGCAATATGCATCCTGAAATAGGTCTCCTTATTTCTCCAACATTCAGCCTAATTCTTGTCCTTGTTTTAGCCGTGGCTTTGATTTTTCCTCTTTCCCCTGCACCCTGTTGTGTGTACAGCCTGATACAGCATTCTTGTTTGCTATTTTGTACACTATTTGTGATACATCACTTAGTTATGACAAAGGGATTGCCTAACTTTTTATCATCAGAAGAATCCTATTTGCTCCAGAACTAGCAAGTGAGATGAGAGCAGAAGACTTTTTAATTCAATATTCTGCTTCCAGCAGTTCACAGCAAGATGCCTGTGGAAGATGAGTAGGAAGGCCATCACCTGTTCTTGGTCTCTGCTACTGCTTCAGAATATGAAGGTTCCCTCGACTACCAACTGCCGACGCACTTGCTCCTCCGTGAGTTTGTCTGATGGCTATCGACACCGCTGGTGGTCGGAGCGACATCCACAAGTGAACAGATGCACCTTTTTCTGTCTGCCTCAAACCAATTGCCAATCAAATCCATATTATAGTGACTACATTCACTGATTGCTGCCTAAACATACAGCTCAAGAAAAGGCCGTTGGATGGACCTTCGGGTCAGCATTTTGCTGAGAGTGTGTGGACAGGATCTGGTGACGCATCTACAGAAATGCACATTTCATTGTCAAGGTTGGTAGGAAAGCCTCAACGAGAGGAAGAGCTTGAGAACAGCCATGCGGATGTTGCTCACAAACCTATCAACTTTGGCTTGTCAGACTGTCCAAGCATTAGTTCCTCCAGATGCATAAGCCAATAATAGCTCTGCCACCTCTGTACCTGCCATCAGTTTCCGTGAGAAATAATGTGACAGCCACACTGTTCTTTCATCCCATGAGTGCCTTTTCCATAGAATCTATTGAATTTAATCAACTAGTTATAATGTAGTTCCAGGAGCATGCCACGTCTCACAAAACAAATTACTAGCTCCCTATAATTAAAGAACTGTAGTTGGCTGTTGCGGTCCCAGACTCCAGTGCTTGCTATATTGCTCCTCTGATGTTATTAAAAATCTAATCTAATCTATTTGCCAAAGGAGCCGATGAGCAACTGTGACTCTTTTGAGGTTGCCTACGCATACTTGTAGCCAATAAAAGAATACACAATTTTAAAAGTACACCGAAATTGACGGCAAGCTGAAGATACTTTAAACTGAAGAAGAAGAGGAGGCGGAAGAAACGAGGCCTGCAACAGTTCATTTCATCATGATATCTATGACTTTTAGCATCACATCCATGTGGATTTGTCCAAACAAAATTCAGGTATTTAAAGACAGTTTCAGGTTCTACTTCTTTCTGTAAACTGGAACAGTGCAGTTCTTCGGCCTACCAAAACACTGTTAGGACCAGAAGCGGGCTTTAGAGAAGTAGGGCCCCATTACCTATGGGGCTAGAGGGGGGTCGTACCTCAACAACCCCCATTCATCAAGATCCTCTGTTTGAGCAGGATGTAGATTCTGTGCACCTCTGGTCCCTGCCCCAGAAGCCAGGATGGCAGCATGTCCAAGAATCTATGGCACGGGGCCCATCTGGTACCAGCAGCCTGGGGCCTCCCTTCTCTGTGCACTACCTGGGAGGCAAAGGCCAAGTCCAACCTAGTGGGGCCCCATGGACACTCCACGAGCACAACCAGCAACAGACCTTGTCAGCTGGGGCCCTGCACTTGCTGACGCCACAGCTTGCCCTGTTCATCTCTCAGTGGCGCCTTTGCTGTAGAGCTCCTGTGGCGCAGAAACACGGGGATGAGCTCATCTACAGTATAATATCCAAAATACGCTTCTGCGCGCAGAGTACCATGCCCAGGTCAAGCTGTTTTTAGCACAAAGTCCCTGCCCAACACCCTTCTAGCTCCCTTCAGAGCATCAGTCACCCGGGTGAGAGGGCCCACCTGCGTGTTGGCTTCCCAGTTACAGCATGCTCTCCTGCCAACAACGGCACCAACACTGCATGTTTTCAGTGGCAAGGAAAACCTTTACTCCCAGGCACCTAACAGCACATGGTAGGGTTTTTAATGGATGCCCAGATGTATATTTTGTATGTTGTATGCTTTTATATTATGTTTTTTGGGGGGTTTAATCTTTGTAAACTGTGGAGAGAGCAGTAGCAATTGGGCAGCATAGAAATGGCATGAATGAACAGTGATCACTGCATATGGGTAGTGGAGCAGGATCAGATATGGGCTGCCGTGGTATGTACAAATGGAGGTGGAGGTGGTTGGTGTTGGTGCCGTTGTTGATTAAATGTGTACACAGGTATATATGTTAGAATTACGGTCGAGCCAGAAAGTTATATCAGAACTTTTTCAGCAAAACTGGGGAGAGGGTTGCCTATTTTCTCAGAGTAATAGCAGGATGTATTGCCTTCACTCTGATCTGATTTGTAATGAGACGAGATCCTCCGAGATTCTGGACCCTGTGAAGATCACGAGACAGCCTCCTACCTCGCCATAATGGAAGTAGAACCAGTCTTTCCAGTCCTGGCTCTGTATCTACCCCCACTTCCACAAGCAAAGCAGGAGGCTTTGGCATTTTGAATGGACATTTGGCCAGCACAGAAAGGCATAAATAATTCCTTTTCCCACTTCTCAAGCTCCAGAAAGAGCCTTGCCTTTAAAATATAAAGTGCCTTTAAAATATAAAGTGTGCAGCTACATAGTTTGGCCAAATCCTATTCCTGAACTGGCATAATGAGCCTTCAACAGAATTCAGATAAAATTAGCTAGAAATCAGATTCTTCTTAAAAGATCTAACACAAAGCAGAATGAAGACACATGGATGGGCAAAACTATAAGAAGCTTCTGCAGAACTGTCAAGGTTTTGAGCATTTGCAAGAAGGGCTGCCTCCGGGCCTGGTTCAGAAGCGATAGCTGGTGCAGAAGGAAGCGGAAATGGTACTCACTGAGATACCAGCTATGCCCTGTACAGCCTGTGCTAAAAGTTACTGTGTTTATTCGATTTCTAGTCCACTTTTTTTCTTTTAAGGAATTCAAAGTGGCTTACTTCATTCTCTTCCTCCTGCTCTCAATCTTATTACCACAACAACCCTGTGAGGTAGGTTGGGCTGAGAGTCTGTGACTGACTCAAAGTCACCCAGTTGGCTCCATGGCCGAGCGGGGACTCGAACCCAGATCGCCTGAGTCCCAGTTCCACACTCTTATCCGCTATACCACACTGAAGAAGGTTGCTGTTTGCACAAACTTCGTTCTGCAAGCTTTCCTGGACTTCCTCTTGGCTTGACTTGCTTTTGCTTGCTATGCCCAGGCTGAGCATGAGAGGAAGCTTGTGGATACTAGAGGGAAGGGCTCCCCTAGGCTTGATCCCAACCCTAGTCCGGGCTACCTGGCAGACTGCCTTTCCTTATAAATGCCCAGCCTAAGATCACAGAAACAAAGCAAGTCAGAAGGGTCCTCCTAGGCCATCTAGTCTGACCCCCAGCTCCAGCCAGCTCTGCTCATGGCATGCCTACCATGTGCATCTCCAGCCTATCTTTGAACACCATCATTGATGGGGCCTCAACCACCTCCCGTGGAAGCCCAGACCATACCCTGGGTGTCCCAACTCTCAGGAAGTGCTTCCTGGCATCCAAACTGAACCTTGATTCCCTGAGCTTGGCTCTGTTGGAATGCGTCCTGACCTCCTCTGCAGGGGAGAACAGGCCTCTACCCACCTCCATGTGACACGTTGGCTTTGATGGTAATTCCAACATTAACAGAATGCCACTGCATAATACATAGATGGTGGGACTGCTTTGCAGCAGCACCCGCTGAATGGGAAAAACTCCTCCATGCAGTTCGGCAGGCAAAAAATTTGGTCTCTTTCAAATGCCCCTTGTTCACCCAGGCTTTTCCTGGCCCATAATTAAATCAACCCTGCTGTTCCATTTAACTGTTCCACAACAGCTCTGCGTTGCTGCTGTTGCAATTATATCATATTGTATTGTCTTTGGAATTGTATTTTTAAAGTTATCTTAATTTCAGTTTAAACTTTTATATGGAAACTATTTAGGGATTTTTCTCAGTATTTAGCAGTATAGAAATAGTAATTTTTTTGAAAAATAAATGCATGTTGGGTGTTTGTTTTTAGCACTTACCTATCTCTGCATCTCTCCTCCCTTTGAGCTTCTCATAAAAAATCCGCACCAAGCAGCCAGCACTTATTCTGAACATCTCTCTAAATGAATTCCTTAATGAAGTGACACTTATTCTAAAGCTATTAGTGAACTATTCCACTGAAGAGAACTACTGTACCATAACTATCAAGCTGCAGAAATAAAGTTAAAAGGAAATGGAAACAACACAAGACACAGCAATAACCCGCACGACAGTAATTAGGTAATCAAATGAGGGGGAAAGGCATATCCAAGCAAAAGCTTACAATCAGTTATCATACTAAGTGTTATCAAAGAATTATTAAAATGATTAACAAAATATAGTATGTGAGAATGCACAGATTTGAAAAGCTCGTTGCTTTTAAAATGCTGCTTTACATAACCACTCTCTCTGCTTCAGAATATCACTCAGTCCTGTATCATTTCATCAGCTGGAGGAGAAGAAATTCTGTAACTAACAGGATAACTGCTGAACACACACGGTGCTCTAGCAAAGAGAATGGCCTATTTGTATTGCTCATAAGTTGTACCGTGCACTCGCCATGTGACTTGCCTAAAAAGTTGCATTTGCAATGCAAGTTCCATTCTGAGGGTGCCATGAGGACATGATAGAAATCCTCTAGTTCAACGAAGAGTGTGTCACCCAAGAAATACACTGCTGAGCGCTACTGCATGCACGTATACTCGGAATTAACTTCCCCTGCCAGGTACATCTGCAACCCATATTTACTTATCTGAGATTAAGTATCATTGAAACCAGAGGTGCCTGGGAAGACATGAATGGGACTGCACCCTCAGTTAAGTCGGGCTCTGGAGACTTTGCTTTGGAGCCAAAATACTTGCTTTATACAAAAAAAGCAGAGTTCTGTTGCTTTTAGAAGATACAGACAAAATTTGAAGAGATATGCCAGCTGTACCTTCTGGCATGGAGCTTGTCACCCACGGATAATTGTAAGTATTTATTTTCTCATATTTGTGTAACTTCATCAATGCAGTTACTTACTACATGAATACATATTCCACAGTGAAGGAGCTGTATGGTAAGGCATGTGTAGAATGATAGGATGGGGTGAGGGTTTCATTTCTGGAAAGACTTTTGCAATGAAAATATGCAAACACAGCCACAATTTTAGACTTGAAGAATGTCTAGAAAATGCAAACTGTCTTATAACATTTGTAATAGCACTTCATGTTGGAGGATGGAGGAAGGTGAGGTGACAGCATGTAGAATTACTGATTATCGTATTGTCCTGTATTTACTGCTATTCTACATGGCAATTTCAAATTGTAGATGGTTGAGCTGAGGAACATGTTAAGATGGAGAAAACATAGCACTCAAAAGAAGGAAGAAAAATTGTAATACAAGATCGTATTGCACAGCCCCTGAAAAGCAAATTATTTGACTTATTAAGGGTGATTATTTACATTAAGAAAAGGTAAACCACATTGCAGTGCTAAAGTCTCAGACATTCTGAAATGCATAAATCACAGGATATTATTACAATATATAAAAAGGATAGAAATGAAGGCAAGTCAACAATGCAGCAATACTGCTGTAAGAAAACCTGGAGCGTGTGCACATAATACACAATTACAAGGCTGTGCATTGATCTGTATATTAATCAGATTTATAACAAAGGGCTATTTTGTTCTCCCTCAAGGCTACAATAAAACTACTAGGTTATGAATTGCAACATGACTGTGTTGATCACAGTTGAGTAACTGGGTAATCAGGTATAAAAAGTTAGGATGAAAGGAGATTAATCAAATTCTTCACAGTAATTACCAGTTTTCTCATTGAAATAGAGTTGATACTACTGGGTAGGGGGTATATTAACAACATTAAAAACATTATCATCAACAATAACCACCACCTCCCCAGGATTTGGCAACTTTGAGTCATCCCAGCAGACCTAGCTGGCATAGTCAGTGGCTAAGGATAATAGGAGCTGCAGACCAACAGCATCTGGGAAGCCACAACTGGCCCACTGCAGACCTCTCCTGCAGGTGATAAGCTACAGTGATCCTGAGCCTATTTATATGCATGCAATGGGTCTGATTATAAAATAGCAAAATATAAAACAGAATTATATAATGCATACATTCTCGTTATCAATAACCATGTGCCCCTGGAATGACCAAAGCAGATTTTCTCATGCCTTCACCCCACAGCAGCCCCCCCAGCCTCTGCCCCCATGCCCCAGAGAAAGCTGTGTGACTGTGCTAAATGGGGCAGGCAGCACTGGAAAGAAAAGAGGAGAATCCCTGAAAATCAGATGAGGCTATTTACATGAGAGAAGGCCTTCCAGCCCATAATGATTACTAATGGGATTTTAGAGGCTAAAGGACCTTAATGAGTTCACTTTTGGAATCTTAGGAGGAGGCATGAAGTTCACCACATACAAGTCAGACAGACCAACGTTCAGGAGCTTATATTTCTGGCAGGTCAGCTCCTGTAACTATGGGATGTTGATCAATCGGAAGTGGACACAAAATCAGGCTGTTTGGAGTTGTTCTCAGTCTAGCCACTCACGTTCATTTTCCCCCACTTCAGTTCACATGATGGTGTTCACACCACCACCAAATGGGCAAGCTCTGTGTCTATTGCCTACCTTTCCCAGGTCAATCCAAAGACATGAGGGCAACAGCTTGCACTTGTGGGTCAGAAACGCCACTAAGTCTCAAAATGCAGGTGGGTGGAGCCTTGCCTGAATGAAAGAGAGAAATCTTTCAAAGTTCCCCCCACCACCACCTTAATGGACCTAGAATTGGTACACACTGGGTTTGAGACTGGGATTTTTCCTGGACAGACTGTCCTCTCACATCCTTTCAGTTTGTGCTGCTGTTATAACCTTGGATTCTTACAGATTTAAAGCAGGAAGTGCAATATAGATGTAAGAAGATGAATATATATTAAAATGAGGCTTGGGCTTGCAAACACAGCCTTCACGCAGGTGCTTTTACCAGCCTGATCTAGCACTAAGACATTTGTCCATGGCCTTCTCTTTGATCCTCGCTTGCCAGAGGTCAAAAAAGTAGAAACCACAGAGATGGGTTTTTCAGCGATGTCACACCAGTTACGAAATGACTTCTTCAAGGAGGATTGCTTGGTTCCAATATGCCTTAGTTTCGATGCCAAGCAGAACACCTTCAGTATGCCCAGGTTTTAAAGTGTTTTTGATTGCTTTCTCTCTGTAGTTTCATTTTCCTGTATTTTAATGCATTTGTATTTTTTTAGACCAGCCTGGAATCAGTTGTGATGAAGGGCAGCATGAGCCTGTTTTAAATAAACAAGCAAATTATGCACTTCCATAACAGAATGCATGAATTACTATATTTTAAAGAACAAAAATATGTATTCTATAAGCGACCCTCTATGAAAAGCTTTTTCTGCCTTTGGAATATATTTCTGTAACCTGGTGGAAGCATTGGCACAATCTTTAAATATTTATCTGTTAATTCCCTTGCTTGTATGTATTTAGGAATGTTTTCATAAATACATCAATAACTGTCTTGTATGGCTCATTAAGGCGGCTTTTTATCCTTTAGTGTGAGCATACAGTTTACAGCTGCCTGTGAATCACTTTTATAGGCCTCCATTAAGCATGCCCTTCAAACTGCAATTATTTGTCAGATTTTTCTACATACTTGAGCAGTCACGAAAGAAATGAGTGCTGAACAGACATGTGAACACTTGGAAGCCAAACCTGGCACATCTCCAGCAGTGCATTTTCTCATCTAGCTTCCATAAGTGCATCTTAGAACAGATGTTCCGAGCAGATCAGCCTAGCCAAGCCAGCCCGTGTGGGTTCAAACCCCTCTGAGATGAAATAAGGCCCAGACCTGGAATAAGCATTTGGTGTCTGGCGTGAACCCTGCACTGAGTGAGATCGGGCTGAAAATCTGCCCCACACTCCACCCCAGCGTCGCTGAAGGATACATCACACAAACCACACAGAACGTATGTACAGCACACAGAGAAAAGGCTGGTGGCATGATTCAGAGCATGACCCATTAAAGAGGTTTCAGGAGTCACCCTCATGACTCTCAGAGAATCTTCTTCTGTAGTCAGGTCCCAACCAGCTTCATTCCTAGGGAATCACCAACCTCAAATACTTACCTCTTTCAAAATGCTGAAGGTCCAAGAAACCTCAGCATGTCTTCAATCCCACCTGTGTCAGCATCTAATCTTTCCCCCAGAACTGTGCCACTGCCTGGCACAATGAAGAATAAGACTGGAGGAAAGGGAAAACAACAAGGTTTCTGGCCATTCGTGCATAGTCATCTGCCCATAAGGTCTTCTACTCCTTGTAGGCTGAGTGAGGAAATGGAAGGATGAGGAATGGACTGCAATTGAGGGAGACGTCCTCAGGATCTCTCTGAAATTGTGACTTGCAATCGGGAGATACACAGAAACCCAAGATAGTGCTCCATCTCTGCAGCATGAAAGGGCCTCATAAGTTAGCAGAAGAAGGCCAAAGAAAGCAACTTCACAAATATGCTTCCGCCCACTTCCCTAGGTGGAATGATCTAGAGAATTTGCTCTAGAGAATATGGGCTGGTTTGTCTGTCCTGTGGGTTGGTTGTTAACCAATTGCTAGCCCACGTTACTCCGAACAGATGATCAGATGCTCTGTAGCATGCCATGGCTTGTTTCCTCCAAGACGTCTTGCCCAGCCCTGCTACAAATCAAGCCTCAGATATGGGCCTCTCATGGCCCAGCCTCAGCAGCCCACTCTGCTATTCTGCATGAATGTGTTCCTCAGCAAAGTAAATATTCTTTTGCCTGCTCCCTCCCCCATCTTTATGGAGATGTGCACAAATTTAACTTTTTTTCACCACCAGGGAAATTTGTGCAAATTTGCTGAAGTATAGACATTAGTGCAAATAAGTTAAGCAGTTACTGTGAATTTGCACACATTTTCCCAAAGGTGGAGGAGAAAATGCTACGTATGTGTGAATTTCCTGAAGTGGGAGGCAGCACTAGTGCTATGAGTGACCAGGTTTTTCCTGCTCTTGCCGGGCAGCCCTGTAGCCCTTTCATGAACCACTCTACCAGGTTCACACATCACGACAATCCCTTCTGAAAGCAAACCACCCTGAAAAAACCGTGAGTGCAAATAACAAATGATGCTGAGGAAACCGTGCCAGTTTGAGGCATCAAGAGCAGCCACTATGAAACACTCAAGGATGACAAACAAGGGTGAGTTGTCCTACTCCACAGAGCAGGACCATTTTGTGTTACTGTGCCCTGCTTTCCTTTGCATATTCTCGCAACAAGCAGCACCCTGATCTTGCCGGGATTCTGAATGCCTTCAACAGCAAGGCTGGGCAGGAACCTTCACCAAGAGCCCTACAGTGCACTCAAGACATTTATGAGTGGTTTTCTGGTTTACATGTGTGGTGATGACTTAGCCTTAGCTAAGACTTAGCCTTGATCTTCAGAACTGGGATGCATTGATATTCTTGCTTTATTACTAACACAGCTAGTTTTCTGGTGTCTGCTTTTTCCACTGTTTTGATATGACCAGAAGGAGAGGAGGGTCTGTGAGATGCATAACAACTCTGTGGAAGAACAGCAGCCTTAAACAGAGCCCAGAAAAAAATTAACTGAGCCAATAGGGTGTCACTGAGGAACCAGAGGGATCAAGGTGCTCTGAAAGCAAGCTTCCTCTATAATCAGTCAAAAAATAGAGCAAAAACAAGACTCCTTAGAAGGGTGGAAAGTACTTCAGTTGGAGTGACTAGAAGATAGTCACTTGTACATCCCCAAAAAAGGGCAAAAAAGGAAACCATTTCTCATAATATTTGCATATGCTAATGTATATGTGCAAAAGAAAGATAAAGAACTATGATTTAAATAGAAATATAATCCAGCCCACCATAACAGAGATGACTGTGAACATTTGGATGCTCTCCAGCTTCTAACCGTTGACAGCCCAAAATCATGATCCTTATTTTTTTAATCTTTGAACTGAGCAGTCCTTCAAACAGAGGACACCTTCAAAAAGAGCACTGTCCTCTGATAGCCCTTCAAACAGGGGCTGTCCTTCGTAAAGCAGGACACTTGGCCACCCTAATGGCTACTCAAACATGTCCATCCTCAGCAATGATATTTCTGATGCCTCCAAGAACAGTCTTTTTATGTGAACAAGGTAACTGAGATCATCTTCTAACCTAAGCCTTTCCCAGCCATGCCCACATGTGTGGGATGTACAACTACTGCATGATGCTGTCATGGGCTTCTAGGACATCCAGTCATTCCTAGGAACAAATTTTAATGCTAAACAATTATCAAAATTGTCTTGATCACCAACCAGATATAATCTGATTTTTAAGGACATGGGAGTAAAAGGAAGGTCACTAATGCATGTCTTTACATTTTCAATCAATATTATTAACTACTGAACATTTCCACCAGGTCCCGGGGTCTCTGTGTCAAAGCAACAGTGCCAGGAGTCCTGAATCTGTCTGGTGAAGATTGTTGGAGAAAATCTCATCTGGGAAAGGAGAGACATGAATGCAGAGGGCTTTCCCTGCAAGAAACAGTTCATTTGTAAAACACAGAGGCAGTCAAGGTCAAGCAATAGTATAAGAGAATTCAGTAGTACAATAAAACCCAGAAAAAAGGTATAAGGACACATGAATTCAGTATGATTAATGGAACGATCTGAATATTTTGACACACTGCTGTAGAAATCAATATAGCATCATTTCCAGTGCTGAATCTCTCCACTTGAAAAGACGGTAGGTGACCGAGATGTTAGTTCTATTCTTCATTGTTGCTATTGTATATGCATGTCATAAACCAATTGCCTTTTCCTGCCCCACAAGCCTTCTGTGTACGGATGCTTTGGCATTGTACAACATCTCACGATAGAATGCCATGGAATGTCTTCTTATTAGTACCACATCCAACCATGATTAATGTTATGAATATCAAAGGGATTCATAATGATTTCCCTCTTATGTCAAAGCACTGGAGTAATTAACTTGTGCACTGCATTTGTGATATGAAATTAACACAGAGAGAGCTAAGGGTCACTTAGGTGTTAACATTGCTTTTTCGTACTATGGGGCAATGGTAGCACAATTAATTTAGGGAAACTGTGTATAAGCAGAACAATGAGGGGAATTGTATGACTAAATGCCGTACCGAGCTGGCAAGTGCAGGCAGAGTTGGAGGAGTTAGACGGATTTGCTGTCCTTAAACTACTGCTGTAGATTGTTAGGCAACTTTGTTCCATCATCTATGCACTAATGGAATCAGATTTTTTTAAACAGAATCCCATTTGACTATGGCATGACAAAACACGAAATACCATTACAGTCTAAATATATACTGTTTAGTATATATTTATAGTACTATTTCCGAAGAGGCTTGCAGACACAGTACTGTGCTCACCTGCCTCTTCCATTTGTAGCCTTCCCCTGTCAGAGCAATGCAACAGTGGAACCAGCTGCCTAGTGGGCTCTCCCACATGAGAGACATTCAGAAAGAAACTGGACAGCCACCTGAGTGGGATGGTGTAAACTGGTGTCCTGCAACAGCAGGGGGTTGGACCTGAAGGCCTTCATGGCCTCTTCCAGCTCAACTCTTCTATGATTCTATGTTTCCTTGCCATTTCTGGCATCTTTTTACTTCCCCCAGAAAACCTGTTCAGGGAGGAAAGACATAGCAACTGCACGATGCCTTCCGAGTGGCAGCTCTAGAGCCCGTCTGGAGGTGCTCGGCCTCTTAAATCCTTACCTGGAGGCAAGTGTCTACAGGGCTGCAGGCTAAAGTCACTATGGAAAGGACCTGAATGTTCTTCTAATAGCCCTGGCATGCTGTCTGCCTCTACAATATCATGATGTAGTGGCAGAGCAAGGAGCTGTAGGAGGTGAGTGGAAAGAGAAGAATGCTCTTGCCTAAGCGAGAATTCACAAAGAGTGTCGTGTATTGCAACTTATTGTTCCTGGCTTAATTCATCACTTCTCCAGCAGCCATTCCAAAGTTGGTAGGCAACAATTTATTAAAAAACGCTATCACAAACACAGACCCCCTAACCTAAATGCAGTAGCAAGATAGGTGCGTTTGTTTCCAAGATTGTGAGTGTTAAATGGCCCTTTTTATATCTTCTGCTACAGCAGCTGTGCTGCGTCTGAAAAATCTTTTGTTTCTCTTATTATATAAAACCTCAGTAGCAGAGTATTTCTCATACTGTATCAAATGATGAACATGTTTGCTGCTCCATAAAGAATCTCAGTGAAAAGTGCCAGTAAACCTGCCCCCCTCCCCGGTACTTTCTATATTTAGTCTCTTATTACAGTATGGGAAAATTAATCCTGCTAAAGCTCTACCAAGTAGAAACAACACCTGTCAGAAGGACATCTAATGTTCAGGAAACATCAACAGAAAACAATAGGTTGCATTCAGAATATCCCTTACGCAAAAGGAAGGTCTTTTTACCAGCTCCTCCTTATGCTGCAGCTTTATCCCAACACCAGCATCCACACCCATTTGGAGGGTCCCACAATGTTTGGGGACAGGCTACAGAAGAAGCATGCCCTATGAGCAGGTTTCTGATCATGGGAACCTGAATCCAAGCCGGCAGAGTTTCAAAATTTAAATTTGGTTCTACTTGGGGTTGAAAAGTATTTATTAATGACATTGCTATGATAACCCCTAACATAAAGATATCTGGGCACCTTCATCAGATCCTAAATTATACAAGGAGCTGGACAGACTTTGTTTTCTGAGGCAAAGCCCCTTAAATTCATTCTCAGTGCATATGGAGCCCTTCTTGGTGGCTTCTGATGCAGCACCAGGACCCGTTGTCCAAACAAGGACTGTGAAACGCTCCTGGACATCTTGAGATCCCCTTCTTTTTGCCTATCTCTCGACTGGTCATAAGGAACCTTCGTCAAATCAATTGGATCCTTCAGTAGTTCTGAATGATATAATAGACATTCCACACTTTGCTCATAAGGTAGGTAATCAAACAAAGAT
Organism: Varanus komodoensis; assembly: GCF_004798865.1. Lineage (NCBI taxonomy): Eukaryota > Metazoa > Chordata > Lepidosauria > Squamata > Varanidae > Varanus > Varanus komodoensis. The sequence goes on from NW_025336346.1 coordinate 7,924,481, forward strand.
CAGCTAAACAAAATGTAAAAAAAGAAAGCTCAGTTATGGAAACATTATGTTGTAAGATTCTTTTGATGGGTGGACCCTATATTTTGCTTCTGAGGTTTCCAACATCAGGTTAAACACAGAAATAATAGAATTGCTCAACAGATGTTTTGGACAGCAAGCCATTCCAGCATAAAAATTGTGTTTTGAGCACTACAATCAAATTGTTCACCAACTCCATTTCAAACCATACCTTTAAAAGAATCTTCTGCTTGATATGCAATACCAAACCAATAGAGAATACATAGTTTGATCAGCTGACCAAGCTGTTCCTTTCAAAGCAGTTTACATCTCACCCCTTTACTTCTCCCTTCTATTTTCCAACAGACTTTCCTTTTCAGTTCTTCTCCAGGAGGTCCCTCAAATATGTTTCCTTTTTAAATGCCCCAAACTTCCTCTGCTTGTTTGCCTGAGATGGAGTAGTCTGTTAATTTCAGTTTCTCTTGGATTCTCCTTTTTTCAGTCTGAACATTTTGGCTCAAATATTTGGAATTTCACAGTTTCCAGTTTGGTTTGTCCCAAATTTTGAGAGGTTTCTTTTTCAAAGACTGCATACACATTTATATGCATTTTTGTGCACTTTTCTCCCAATGCATTCATCTGGTTTGCATTTTTACTCAATATCCGTGTACTTGAAACCAGGTTTCCTAATATAATGTCAATTTAAACATCATATTCACATTTTAATACATTTTAAAACAGAAAACTCCCCTGCAACATGCAGAACAGTGCAAATTTCTAAGGACGCTGAGTTTCAGTGCACATAGTGGTTCAAGTGTGCAAACTTAAGTAAGCTCACATTTAAATGTGAACTGAGCAAACTTCTCCCCCTCCTTGGTGTTCCTAGTAGTCCCCCTAACGATTGGGAAAAAGATTCCTTATATCATCATTCTGACAAGGGCATCACAATAGCCTTCCATCGCTGATGCAGCTTTCACTGATATTATTTATATCGCTAAGGCCAAACCGCCTTGAACTTAGGCAGACCACTGGTCCATCTAACACCACACTGTTAACACAGATAGGCAGCAATTCTCCAGGAGGTTTGCCTGCCTGGTGTGGGGATGCCAAGGACTGAACGAGGGACCTTCTGCACACTACAACTGAGCTACAGCCCCCTCCGAGAGCTCCTGCGACTGATTTCATCATGTGCCAAGCCTGACCCTGCATCGCTTTAATGGTTAGTTCATACATGCTTTAAGAAGCAGCATACATCCATGTGGCTGTAGTTCCCTAATCAGCAAAGGCCAATGGCATTATCATTGCCAAGCATTCAATTGGTCCCAAAATATCTCTACAGAATTAAATAGGGAAACAATTAATTGCACGTGCTTTGTTAAGATGGCTTTCATGAACTTGCAGCGAGGCACCATGAAGTGGATTCATTTTGCCCACTATTCCTGCTTGCTTCTTGATGCACATGCTCTCTGACTGCATCCTCGTAACTCAACCAAACATGTGTGTATATGACAGGGGACATTGAGAAAAACCACCTCCCATCACTGCTTTGGAAGTGAAAAGCAAACTCAGGGAGTATTTATCTCCAGTCCAGTTCTGTGTCACTCACATGCCTTTATTATCCTGGGCAACTGTTCTAATTTAATTCTGGAAAAGCAGTTTTATTAAAGCCACATTTCCATATTTTGCCATGTGAGTAAAACAAATACTATTGTTACTAGCTACAGGTTTTGCTTGACAGCCTATTACTTTTTAAATAACAATTATAAATTAGTAAAATAAGGAGCCTGAGCAGTAAGAACAGTCAGGTATACAGACAAGGCATATGAATAAAACATTGCTAAATAATTGCAGCAAATTGTGACTTGTTAGATTTCTTTCCCAGGGTAACTTGAGGGCTCAAAGCAGATTAAAAATACCCTTGTCTCATTTTACCCTTGTAGCAACTCAGTCAACTAATTTACTCTGGAAAAGGGAAAATTTCCAAAGGCTGACAGAGTAAGCAGATCACTTTGACTTCCTGTGTAATCATATGTATGTTTACTCAGAGGAAAGTTCCACTGAGTTTGGTGGGGCTCAGTCCTAAGTAAGCGGATACAGACTGTGTGCTTAAAACAACCTATGCATTGCACTGCCACTCAGGCTAAATGTGATGGGCTTCAGTCACAGGCAGAGCACAAGTTTTGAATGTAAAGCATTCCAGGTTTGATCCCTGGCATTTCCACTTAAAGTTATCTCTGGAAGCAGGACTAGGGAAGACTTTTGCCTGGGGCTTTAGAGAGCTGTCAGTTTAAATAGACAATGCTACACTAAGTAGACCAATAGCCTAACAGTATTCAGCAGTCTTACCTGTTCATGTGGCTAAAGAATAGACTGAAGCATATTCTTTAGAGAAGACACCTACTAGAATGTGGATTGTGTAAGCGCTTTCTCCCCAAATCAGAAGCTGTTCCATATTTTTCTGATGTCACATCAGATTATCAAATGGATCTATTTTTAAATGAATCTCATTAAACTAATTAACTGCTTTAAGCAGACATTATCGTATCACACAGTTCTCCATTCTAGATTCACTCAGAGCAACGGCTGATGCTAGTAATGGAACAGGTTGCCTGGTGAGTCAAAGCAGGCTTGCCCCGTTATCTACACAGAGCTGTGCCACTCCCACAAAGACCAGGAGCTGCTAGAATGTGAAATGCGGCTACGACACTCTTTCTCTCTGGGTGAACTTCAACACAAAGGGATGAGTTGCAAAAAATGGGCCTGGTTTTAAAGAAAGCCTTGCCTTACTGGCTAGTGTAACCACTTGGTCAGGCCAATAAAATAAAATCAACAGCAGGAAAAAAAAATCTGCTCTCTAATGACACATTCATGGAAAGGAAAACATATTTCAAGTTGCTGAAAAGATTTTTCTAATCCCTGACCAGAATTGGCTTTGGCTCGTTAAAGCGTGTGTGTGAGAGGGAGAGGTCTGCAGAAAAGTAGCCTCTGTGTGCCAGAAGGATACTCTCAGGAATTCAATCATGGTATATGTAAATCTAAGAAAAAGCTATTCAACACAATTTAGTTAAATATTTCAGCATCTGACTTCTGCATTAACACAGTCAGGATTTCAAATTGAAGTTGGAAGAAAAGGGCACTCTGAATGGAAGAATTTTAAGGAGATGGCATATGTCAGATAGGGGGTTTTATTTATTTTTAAAAGAAAACACTAAATAAAATGAGTGTTTCATCTCATTGCATGTTAGGGTGTGAACTCTGCAACCAGCCTTACAAAACCTGGTGCCCTCCAGAGTGTTTAGACTTCAATTCACATCAGCTGCAGCCAACATAGCTAATAGTGAGAAATGCTGAGAGTTGCAGTCCAAGGCACCTGAAGAGCACCTCACCAGGGAGCTCTGCTTTTGTCTTCTAATAACCCCGATTTTATGGTTGCTATGATATTGACAGAGAGGTTATGGCCATCTGTAATAGAGTTTGGAAATATGTTGTGTGAGCAGAACATAGCAATGTTGTTGATTTGTAGTTCCTAAATTGTGTATGCCTGTCTATTTTTGATGAACATCCTGGGTTTCCTGGGCATTTGCATTTGATGACATATTTATGTTTGATTTCTGGTGAAGCTGCATTGAACGAGAAAGATTTTGCCCATTGTTCTGGTTCCAAAAGTAACTGTTCCTCTCCAATAAAGCACAATAACTGCATTCAGAATGATTGGGGCTGGTTTCATTTGGAGGATGGTGGTGGAAAGCCATGCAAGCAGGTGTGTTTATGAGCTGGTTATACGGTTTCTTTAACAGCCAAGTGGGAGAAAGGTGATGAAGGATGAAAGTCTTCAAAACTACAAAGGGGGTATATTCTCAGTGGGCACCTTGTAGTCAGTGAGACGCACAGGATATTGTCTCTGCAAAAGGTGTTTTTTGAGTACATTGGCTCTTGTGAAGGTATTTAGCATTTTTTGCAGGTGCATTAAATTTTAAGGGCCAAACTCTTGGAATAGGATTATGTAAACACAAGTATCAGCCTGTTTGCTTTGCATTGGGAAGAACTGATGAGGACCAGGTGTCTGGGTGAAGACTCTGGTGCCAATATATGCCAGTTCATCAGAGCAGGAAAGTTCAAAATCTGCAGGGGAGCCCACGCATGGTGTTTTTTTCCAAAAAGGCAGCCCTGCTGTAATCTCCCCCAGTGCAAATTAAGTAGCTGCTACAAATCTAGCACAGCCTTCTCCAATCTGCTGCCCTTCAGGTGTGTTTGACTAGCCAGATGGGGATGGTAGAAGTTATAGTCCAACATATGGGGAAGGCATAAGTTTGGTCTATGAGATGAGCTGCTCAGTCAGCTTGCAAATGTGATAGAGTGAGGCTGTGGAGAGATGACTTTCCAAACTGGTGTCTGTGTCCCTATTGCAGGCTCTGAGATAGTTGCAAGCACTTTGGCCTAATATGGCAGCCTTCTGAGATATTTTCTTCTGGCTGCTATGCTAACTGCCCTAAATCACTCAAATGTGTATTAAGAGTTCAAGATAGCCCTTCTTTATGATTGAAATAAGAGTTAAATAAAGATAACCATTCAAAATAATTGATTTTCCAGACACCTATCCACTTTAGACAAATCATTTTATATGCCAATAGCAATCAACAGTTGGGCACTGCTGCAAAACAAAACCCTTCCACATATACAAATATTGATTTTTGTCAAAGAGATGCTAAGCAAAATAGCTTCCTAACACTTCTAAACAATGTATCAAACAGTCATTTGGTTAAAGCATTGCTGTGAAAATGCTCCCTTGAGATGCACAATTTGATGCCACTCTTTTTTTCATTATTCAAATATAATGAAGTGATTTTGTGTGGTGATGCTGGACTATAAATCACTCCTACAGTGGTACCTTAGGCATGTTAACATGCTTTACATCTGATTTTGGGAAGAAAACCCTTCAGAACTATCTGCTAAATGCATCACTCTCCCCCAGGAAGACAGGGGCTGAGTTCTAAGGATCTGTGGCAAGTTATTCGTGATTCCAAGCCTGATTTACTTGTTAATATTTATTTTCCTTGAATATCTTTCATGCCTTCCCAGTGTTGAAATGTGAGTGTCCAGGGAATTCCCTACACAGATCCTCTGACTTCTCATAACACTCCCTTGGGATTCTGCTAGTCTCATTTCTGAGCTGGAAAAAACACCATTTGGGGCATATATTGGAGGAACTGTTTTGGTTTAAACATGCATGCCCTTGCACCTGGACTTCAGTTCCATTGTAGTGATAGCACAAACACTAATATATATTAAACATGTGCATGTGCGTATTCATCATTAAAATCATTCCAGATCCTAAAATGATTTCTTCTACCACATATTCTTCCTCTGAGTCACATCAATATCCAATGGGCCTTTTCAAGATAATATGCCGCAGCTTTTATGTTTAATTCATGCCTTTGCTGGCTCCTCAGTTTTAAATTGTTTTGTTGTCAATATGTGAGTTATATTTTATTTGGTTATTTGTTTGTTGGTTCTGCAGCTTATATGCTGCCTTTCAAAATAAGAAAGTTTACAGAGGGGGGATCTCAGGTCTGCAGGCCAAATCCGCCAGGCCTGCCTGCAGTCCCAGTAAGACCCCCTGGGGGTCCCTAGAACCCCTTGCTTTTGCACATCTCTCCACCCTGCAGTCTGAAAAAATGGAAATGCTCTCCTATAGCTTAACAATTAGCAATAAGAGCCTTAATGCACAATTTTCTGGTATTTGTATTTTTGGCCCCACCCTTTTTGCCTTTGGCCACACTCACTGCTGAATCTGCCCCCCAAGAGCTTCTCCAAAATTTACTTCAGCCTTCAGTTCAGCCCTTGGTAGATCAGACTTGCCCAGCCTGGTGTCAATAGGGCTGCTGGGCCATTGCAGCCCTTTTCAGCCTCTTGGGAGCTCTCCATGGTGCTGATCTCCATCCCCCAAAATAGGCCACGTTACCATGGATGGCAACTATAGAGCTGAAAATAGAAGCTGCAAAGGATGCGGAGGACTCCACATAGTCACCAACCTCCCGACCTGCTGGTGCTCTCTCTGTGCTCTGGACTCCCATCAGCCCCAGTTATCATGGCCAACGGTTGGGAATGCTGGGAATTGTACGGTAAAATATCAGGGCACCAGGTTGGGAAGGCTGGGGTGAAAGATTCTTTGGTCCAGGGTGGTGTAGCTCAGCCAGCTCTAGTTGGACTTTCACCTCCTCTGAAAGAGAGGTCCCACAGGTCGGCAGTTCTCAGAGATTCATCTCTGTCATTGGGAGCCTAACTGGCCTTTTCCAGGAAACGACTACTTGTGCCAGTTCCTCCTTCAAAGCTGCCACTTTGAAGCAGCAAGTCTTGACAGAGCTATCCATGCAGTCTAGCAACCTCTGGACTGGATTACTGGAAAATGTTGTACGTGCAGCTGCTTTTGAAGCCCTTGCAGATGTTCCAACTGGTGTAGAATACAGCTGTGGTTATTCTAATAGTGGCAGCTCATTCAAACCGTATCTCACCAAATTTAGGAGAGCTTCAGTGGTTTCCCATCCACCACCTAGCCCAGTTCAAAATGGTAGTACTAATTTAAAAACTCTACACAGCCTAGGAGCCAGGTAATACCTTAAGGGGCACCTTCTGCCTATGCCCTTGTCCAAGTGCCCTCAGATATGAAGCAGGTGGCAATGAAGCGGAGGGAGCTTTCTATGGATGCACCCTGCACTCAAAGACAAGTTTCTGGGCCTCCAAGCTGCTTTCTTCTCTATGCCAGGGTGAGGACTTTCAAGCCTTTCAGTATATTGAGTATTTCATCTGCTGACATTTCTAAGTATTTTATTGTTTGCATTTATTACACTTCTAAACCACCCTGATGAAAGATGACATGAAAACTAATGTTTAGGTTAAAAATATGCATTCAAGGGAGGAATAAGTATTTTGCCTTGACTTGATTTCCATCATCTTCAGCAGCCACGGCTCTCTTGACCATGAGCGGGAGCGGCATTCCCTGGATGGCAGCATCAGAGCCGCCTTGTTCTGCAGGAAGCGTATCGTTTGAACAAGAAAGCATGTGTGGCTGGCATGCATGTTACCTTTGCAGGTTCAAGGCTAGTCTCCGCCTTCCACAGCTGAAGAGGGTGCCTGATTATGGGCTCTCGACACATTGAATGGGGTGCCACATTTGGTGCCCTGCTAGAGTAGCCTTTGGTTGCTTATTTCCAGAGCAATATCCTGCTTTTTGAAGGTGCCCATCCTCTATTTGACGGGCTCTGTATTTAAAGAGAATGAACTACAGAGGCAGAGTTGGGCCTGGAAGGTCCCCTCAGCAGCCCTGGCAGCCTACTGAGCAAAGCACACAAGCCTCTTGATCAGTTCGCCACGTTCCCATGAGACGTTCTGCTTTCTTCTTGCCGCTGCTGAGTCACATGCGTATCCTGTCTTTTCTTCCTTTTGTGAGGAACCCAAGGCTGCTGACCTCATCCTGTTTATCCCCACAACAGCCCTGTAGGGTATGCTGGGCTGAGAGTCCGTGGTTGGCCCACAGTTACCCAGTTGGCTCCATGGCTGAGTGGGGACTGGAACCCACATCACCAGTGCTCCAATGTTCTAACCACCACATCACACCGGCTCACAAATTAAATAATTCCAATTAGGTATAATAATTATATCTATTAATTAAATTCTAAATTAATTTATCCCAGTTATTTCTAAATCTGCAGTTATAAAATAGCATGTGAAGTTCTTCTGCAAATATATTCTCTCTTTGTCCTCCTTTTTGGTGACATGTTGCCTTATTTTTAACAGTCCATAAATGCCCACCTTGGATGCTTCCTGCAACAAGGGAACTATAAAAATCCATTTCTTGTTGGTGGCAAAAACAACTACCACTGGGTATTCTTTTCACCTGTGAAGAGAAGATTCTATTCTGAAAGAAGCCATTTTCATGTCCCTAAATGAACAGCAGCACAATCTCATGTTCTGGCATCTAGGCAGCAACTGGATTTTTTGGCGTCCCAGCTCCAGTGCTGGAAATTGGCACTGCAGCTGGGGCTCCATGCTCAGAGCACCTACCTGCCTTGCAGACAGCATGAAAAGAGCTGTGCCAGCTGTTTCCACAAGGCCACAGTCACCTTGAAGAAGGCGTTCAGGGGTGCAGAGGGAAAGAGAGGGGAGACTGGTACTGCGGAGGTACAGTGCATCCTGGTGGCACTTCAGCCTCCTTCCTCCTTTCCCAGAATCCGTTGTCCAGCCGTTTCGCAGGACAGAGAAACACAACGGCAGCCTTCACCACGGTTCTCCTCCCACCCTGTAAGTCTCCGACTTCCGAGAATTTTGGCACCGTGGCAGCAATGAGCAATAAGAGCACGGTCCAGTCCCTTCTAGGTCGGACACATGCAAGCCTCCAGACCCCGAGGCTTCTGTGCATCTGATGCATGGAGTAAGGCGGGCAGCTGCACCTTTGCATTTTCTGTAGGCAAACCTCTTTGCTTGTCTAGATTAAGCCCTGTGGGGGAGAAGGAAAGGAGGTTGGAGCCCCTGGAGGAATCAGCGTGAACCTCCTCCCTTCCCGCTCCCGGCACACCCCTCTTCCACTCTGGGGTCTACTTGCCTCTTCAGAGCTGGTACAGGTCTTGCCTCCCAGCCAAGAGCAGGTCCGGACAAGAGCTTGGCTGCGGGACTTTGGAGGTGGGACTGAAGAAGCCTCTGCTCCCTGCAGCCAGTCTGGACACAGGATTGCATCCTCAGCGTAGCCACTGAAGAGCTGCCACATGAGAGAGCACACACGGCATTCAACAGATCCGTGATTGGTTGTGCAAAAGAAAAACTGGAAAGCAAACTAGAAAGACAGAGGGGCAGATAACGTTAATTACACCCGGAGTTAAAATTAATGCAATGTCAATGCATGGAATTCTTTACTGTAATGCCACCTGCTGCATCACCAAGGGCTTCACTCTGCAGTCCTCACCCCTCAAACCTTGGATCGCCCCACCCTGATCTCAGTTTTGGGGTGGGGCACTAAGGCTGTCCGCCACACCACGCCTGTTTTGCAAGGACTTCCCCATTGCACAGGGGCAGTGGCACCGTTGGAGTCATACCTGGGCCAGGTTGGAAAAAGTCCGGGGAAAGCTGCATGCCCACCGAAGATGCAACCATGAAAGAATGTTGCCGAAGAGAGTTCCTTCTTCTCAGCTGGAGTTTCTTGAAATAAATTTGTCTTACATGGGAGGACTGCTGCTGTGGATGGTTCCAGCAGAACCAAACATTTATTTAATGCCTGCAGAGTGCTAGGCACTGTGCCTCATAATGAGAGCAGTGGCATTTATGTGAAAAATGAAACCAATTGCTATGAGTGGTAATTTCTTTCATGAATGCATTCTAGTTACTTCCACCAATGGAATAAGAAAATGGTTATAAGTACATACAATATGGAGTTGTATGTAGGTAGGGCTGATGTAATGCATTCCAGATAAAGAATGTGACATTTACAGGGCCCAGGAATTCAGGCGTTTTATTAGTACATTTCATTCAGCAAATCTTCCCCTCGATTAAATAGAACCAAGCCCTATATTGAAATGAAGTGACATGAGAATGAAGAGCTCTAAAAATATGAAGTCTCTCCCACCAAAGCCTGTGCTTGCCCATCTATAAACACAGTGATATAATGCTCCTAAAGTGATTCCCTTGGTGTAGCCAGACTGCACTGGTACAGAACTGTGGGGGCTGATTCCCCTTCTTTACAGGTCTTCTGCAGTATTTCCTAGACTCCCAATAGAATGATTAAAATGGGTGTATGGAATTCTGCTCTATATAAAGTATCGGACCATTTACATGGAGTTCCTATACAGGATTTGTTGGACTATGTTTGCTGCAGGTGTGTTGGTAGAAGGGTAAAGGAAAAGCCATCGTGTGACTGAGGTGGCCTTTTGGATAGAATTATGGCACAATCTAGCCTGACTCCCTGATGTGGCAAAAGCAGGGTTGCCATGAGCATAACCATCTGTACTTAGCAACGTGGGGCTGCTCAGGGACAATCCTACAACAGGAGGATTTTCAAATAACCACCAGAGTAAGCTCAGACCGGGACCTATAACTTCCCCAAAGCGTCTATCTTGCCCAAACGTGCAGCAGTCTTTAGATGACTGAACAGCATTCCAAGGTGTTAAACACAAGGAAAGCATGGCCATTTGCAACTACTTTAAATTCAAACAAGTTTCTAACATTATTAGTTTCTGCATAAGACTTTTTGAATTAAAAATGGTAGGCGTTGCAGAAGGGTATCAAGGAAGAGGGGATGGCCAGCCGTACCATGTTCTGGGTGGCTGTTGCACAAGAAAAGAAAAGGCCAGCGTAATTTAAGAGAGCCAGGGGGCGACCCTGCCACATCAGGACATTAGGGCTTGGGTTGAGATTATTTGGAGCCCCAGCCTTGAGGGACTGCAGCCTTGAACCCTTGACCCCCCCCCCCCCCCGGCAGCACCTCATCTAGATGGCAAAAAAGGCTCTGGAGCAGCGGACACTGGAGTGCATCCCAGGAACTGAATTGTCCCCTGCCTCTCACATTGCTCTGCACATTCTTCCTTGCCTCTCCTGTGGTGCCTGGGATGCCATCCTTTGACACTGGGGGGCACAGTCAGTGCCCTCCCTTGTAAATGCATGGAAATCTCTGCTCGGAGGCTTCCATGCCTCCAGTGCACGGAGCAAGACGTGGTGGTGGAACAGGGAAGGAGGCTGGCGCCAATAGGATGGTTGCAGAGGAGGAGGGGAAAAGGCTGGAGCCCCAGTGGGAAGCAGCATATGCCATTAGTCCCACCCTCCTCCTGCCCCCCCACACCCTCCCTCTTCTCTCCAAGGCTAGTGGTCCCCTCGGAGAGCAGCTGGTGCAGAGCTGCGAGGATTCAGCCTTCAGAGTCCCCACTCCAAATAATGCTATGCCTTCCCTGCAGGAGGTCAAAGGATAACACCCTAAAATAGCTGTTTTATTTATAAGATGATTCTAAATTGTAATTAGTGTTTAGCCAGATAGCTATTCTCCTCAGTATTGGTTGTACATCAGCCCTACAGTATTTAAGCAAGCGTTCCAGAAAAAGGATGCTTAATTAATTTAAAGCCAGAAGAAGAAATTGAGGCCATCTCATCTTTATCAATAAAAGTTTATTCTTGTGCATTTAGTGGCTTTATTTGGCTATAGCACATTGCTTAAAATGGGGATTAAATGAGAGTTCTCATGATCAAAGATGGCATTTTCGGTCTGTCATGCCGGAATCAGTAAAATTCCCTTGTCTGGAACATCAGATAAGACAGCAATTACGGTGCTTCTGTTCCTGTATTACCGTGTATGCTGCACTCCCGGTACTGAACAAAGGTAATTGCTCCACTAAAATTACTGAATTGCAGTTTCTCTCCTATCCCTAATAATCTGGGAGATCGGCAGCAACTGAAAACTTATTTCTGGGCTAAGAGCTAAACTTTTAAAAGGACTTTTAAAATAGCTGGTAAAGGTTTCTTCCTGTCAATATTTCATCCTTAAATGAAGAAGCTAATTTAAGACAATATTAGGATGAAAAACCTGCCTAGCAAATATCTCTTGAGTGGTCTCCAGATGAGCAAATATTCAGGAGGAGAAGGAAAAAATGAACTGAAATGAATCAAGGCACTATTTATCATGATTTATCTCTTTTCGAATGCATGCTTTCCTCACTGATGATAACAAGTGCCGCACACATGTGGGAAAGAGATCCTGCATTCTTCCAGATTTGTGTTCTTTCTTCCACTGCCAAGGCACTCCTGTTCCTCCATCACAAACATGAGCCAGGTGAAACAAGCAATTTCAGGATTATATCTCAGAGATGTTAAGGACAGCATGTTGCAGCTCTGGCACAGGCCACCTTGGGAGTCCGGGGCAATGGCACTAGTAAACAAAATGCTCCTGGGCTGATCCTAGAAGGCGGGGCCAGCATCCTGTGCCATGCAGCTGCTTTGCCATCCCCTTGTACTCATAATTACTCATTGCTGTGGGTGTTTGCAAAGCAATAACTGAAAACGAAAGGTGGAATTAAACCCTGCCTAGTTCCAAGTCCTCGTCTTCTAGAGAACACATTCAGCAACAAGTCTGTTTCTCAGCTGGGCAGCTCAAACAATGAGGAGGTTTTCCTACTGTTTAATCAAGAGCTCCTTCCTTGTCATTTGTATGGCTGTCAAGCAGCACAGAACAAATGTGCTCCGTAATCTACATGACAACCCTTCAGACAGCCATTTGAGGATGGAGATTGTAGCAGCACCTAATGGTCGCCAGGCTAAACATACCAACCTCTTCCAACCTTTCTTCGTGGCCTAGGATGTGCTTTCCTGTTATTAACACCTTCAAACTGTCTAGAGCTCCTGGCTGGATAAAGGATGGGATAGAAATGTTTTAAATGAATGAATGAATATGCAAAATCTGGCAACATTTTTCCGTACCATCATTTAAATCTAGAATGATGACTATTGTTTTGAATAGTGAATATTTTGAAGGTGACTATTTCTCCTCGAAATTCAAATCTCTTGTTGTTGTTACTATTGCTTTGGGATTGCTGTCCTGGAGGGCCGCTGCCAGTCGGTGTCAGCAGTGCTGGGCTAGAAGGCCCAGCTGGCAGACTCAGTGACTGGGTTTGCACAACACAACAAACAACCAATGAGTAGACAGTGGTTCCTGGTTGTGCCAGGCAAACCTGGGCATGGATGGCAACCATTGGTTCTTGTCATGATTGGCAGCCATGATATGAAGCAATAGGGTTACATGACTTACCATAGATTGTGGTATCACTCACACTCGGATGGCAAGGCCCATCATGGACCAAGCCCCACCACAAGCGAGTTACTGGGCGAAAGCAGCTAGCCAGAGAGCGGGGCTGACAGCATCCCCCAAAGTGACCGAGTGGCATATAGAGTCTTCTTCATTCGCCACTCTGCACTCTGCTTGTCCTCAAGGCAGCAGGCTGAGTGGAGAAGCCAGCTCCTCCTGCAGCTTGAATGGGTTCCTCGGCTTGTATGCTTTCCTCTGAAGCCCCCTAATCAACATTTGTTATGAATCTGGAAATAAAAAGGTTGCAGAATTCACCAGTGCTTTCTCCTCACAGAGGTTCTTCACCGTATCTCAGCCTTGCATGCAAGCATTACTGTAGTCTCTTTCTTCAGGATTAATGTACACTTTGCAGGTCCAAAGCCATTTACCTGAAGGAAGAGTTTGCACTTAGCTTCTTTGTATCGGCACTTTCCTTTTCTCTTCATACTTCTGCCCTCTTCCTTCCTCCTCTCTCTAGTCCTTCTCCCTCTTAGCTCGAAGGGCTTTCTTCTCAAGAGAAAATAACCTTGTGAAAGGTTGCGCTGACCAGATCCTCCACGGCAGGAGAAGCACTGCACAATATGGAAGGCAAGCCAGGGCGGCTTATTTTATTTTACTGTATTATTTTATTTTACTGTATATATTTTAATTGTTATTGTTTTAATGTATTTTGTATTTTATTTGATGTTGTAAGCCGCCCCGAGGCCTCGGCAAGGGGCGGCATAGAAATGTTTTAATAAAATAAAAATAAATAAAATATGTCTTGTGTAGCACATTTCGGCTGTCTTACATTTCCAGATTTGAAATCAGAATCAGTGTCAATGACTCACCACTTTCCCAGGAGTAACCCTACTGAAATCTCGAGGCTGCAGTAATGTGAAGAGGACGTGCCCGGCAGGGATGGAGCAGAGTAGGTGCTCCTTTACAGGCGCCTGCAAACACCCTGCTGTCTCAGTCTGCGGACTTGGGGGCAAGCCCATTGAACCAAGTGATAGTGCTATCTGAGTAGACATGCCTAGGATTGCACTCTTAGATGTGGGGCTGCAGTTTTTTTACTTGCTGTGCTGTTTAGAAAATAGTGTGGTAGTATATTTTTGCATTGTTGCAAGTTTTATTCTATCAGCCTTTGTTCTTTTATTTATGAACTACTTTGGACATTTCTAAACCAAATGGTAATGCAGAAATTCTTTCAAAATAATAAGTAAGTAAATCAAACAATATGCTTTTCATGTTATGTCCATCCAATTGCACTGATTTCCATACGAAGGGGGGGGGGAAGAATCTTCCTATGAAGAAATCAAACTTTAGATTGAGGTTAAGCTCCATTTTTTTTCAAGACAGAAAAAGTGCATTTATGTTTAGCATCAGCAGTTTTGGGGCTGATTTCATGGCCTAGAGACTTCACTAGATTAGGTAAAGGGATGGAAGCACTGGTCAGTCGTGACCCGAGGCTCACGTTCCATGCCAGGCTCACACTGCACCCAGCTAAAGGAATCCCAATGGCCCTCCCATCAAACTCACATGTGAATGCCCAGAAGCGCTAGTCCCTTTTAGCACACAACACTCCTCTGCCAAGCCCAGAATTTTGGCTTTACTGTTCCTTTTAGAAGCATTATTTTAAAATATACATCACAGGGAAAGATGTGGAGATACAGAAACACACACACACATCAGTCAGGTGCTCTTAGAAATATTTTTAGTGCCAGAAATTCTCCACAGAAGTATCCTCAGTCCATTCTTTGCCATATCTAAGCCTTCTATATGACCACAGTTATAATCTCTCCTTCAGGTTTATTGTCCACTGTTCCCTTCTTATTCTTTCCCTTCTTAGTTCAAAGTTTGAACAAATATGCTATTATTTGCTATGCTACCAGATTTAGGACCTGGTTACCTGGAGGAGTGTTTCCTCCCATACGTGCCTGCCTGTGCCTTAAGATCTGGGGCAGAGACCCTTCTCTGGGTGCCCCCCGTGAAGGAGATTAGGAGGGTGACTATCTGGAGAAGGGCCTTCTCTGAGGTGGCACCACAATTGTGGAATTCGCACCCAAAGAGGTTCGCCTGGCACCATCACTTTATTTGTTTCAATGCCAGGCTAAAACCTTTTTTATTTTCCCAATGTTTTAAGATCTGATTATTTTAATTGGAGTTTTATTGTCAGTTGGAATTTTTTAGGATGCTGTGTTTTATTTTACATTGTTGTCTTGTTAAACTGTCCCAAGACCTTGGTAAGGGACAGTCTAGAAAAGTTTTAAATAAATAAAATAAATAATATAATTTTCCCTCTTCATTTAAAGAGCAGCAGTTCTCTCCATCATTCTTACCTCCTTTTCCTCCTAGCCTCTAGGGGCAGGCCATCTATTTGTGTGTTCTTGAAGGTGAATTGTTCCCATTAAAAATATGCATTTTAGAGTTTGGATTTCATCATTTATATTTCATTGACTGCTTTCACTAAAAATGGTCATGATTTACTTCTTGCTAAACATGGCTTCTCTTATGCTCCCACACATCTGGAGGTACCTCGTGCCTTTGCTGACTTTTCTCGACAGCCTTCCCAAAAGTCTTCTTTCCCTATCTGTTAATGATCTGGCTCTGCTCATCAAAGTACGTATCTGGATTGTGGTTCACATGTCTTAAGAGTGTGGAAGGCACTTCCATTGAGCTGGAAACATCGACTGGAACACACAGGCCACATCTGGATCCAAGCCCACCTAGGCAGTGCAATGCAGCATATGCAGCGCCTTTGTCAGTCATAACATTCAGGAAAATCAGAAAGAGGAGGAAGGGAGGAAAGCAAATAGTTAATAAATGCTCACAGAGAGCTGGATATCTTGCACAAATGCCACAGTAAATTGTGTGCACTTTGTTGTCATGGAGTTTTCCCATGTTTATATCTGAAGAGCTACTTTCTAAACGTTATGTAGCATAACCTCTAATTCTCAGAATTTTTCTTTTTATAGCTGAATTTATTTTTCTATTATGCTAGGATTGCGAGTTCTAAAGACCACAATTGCTGGCCAGCTGTCAAATGGGCAAAGTTTGGTCAGTCCAAAATTAAGAATACATTGGCTGCGGGGAAGCCCAGCTCTGGTTTAAGAATGCAAATGTGTCAGAGCAATCTTCTTCTAAATAGCCCTCTCCTTCAGGCAATGACATAGGACAGTCGTAACAGAACTTAATTACTTTCACTCTATTTGCAACAATCATCAGTGCATTTTAGGATTTTATGACAATATTTTTAATAGAGAAAGCTTATTAGCAGACTTCAGTGGGTGATTTCTGATGCCACTCTAACCTAGAAAATACCTAAGCTTGCAGCCTTAAGGTTAAATCCAATACTGTTGGCTCACTAGTGGAATAGAAGTTTCTAGCAGAATGGATTTCCCATCCTCCCTGCAATTCTCCATGCCTGCCATATTTATGCCAAGGGTTAGGGACTCTCTGGAGCAGTTTTTGTGCATGTGGAAGGTGCTGCAGAGTTAGAAGGGCAAGGAGAAGCCCAATCATACCAGCCAAAGGCGTGTTGTGTGAGCAGATACCTCCTCTCACATCCATTAGGTCCAGCCAAGAAACTCATGTATTAAAACTCAGTGTGCAGATTAAACATGTACAGAATGAAAATGCTTAGGATAATAGGAAATTGTATGTCTGTATCCAGGATTTCTATCCACCACTACTGAGGTATTATTTATGCATTATTAAATAAAAGTTAAATGTACTTTTAATCCACTCTCCTAAGATGCCATGATGATAGTTTAAAAAAAAAAGAGAAAAAATGCCACAAATACAGTACAACAAACCATAAACATGGCATGGCAAGAAAACCAGAAGCATCTGAAGGAAAGCAATCTATGCTCAAAATGACATTGCCATTTAAAATACCTGGGCACATACACAGGTAAAGTGATAGCAGTGTTCCTGCCGCTCAGACTTTGGACATTCTGGTGATATGTTGCCAGCACAGGGAATTTCCTCTGCTTTACTCCTATGCAATGAGCTTCCTCTGGCAGAGGAACCTGGATAAGACCTTCCTCTGAACAGTGTACAATGCAGGTAGGTCGATAAAAGGAGAGGTGCTCCTTTGATATTTGGGTTCCAAGCCATTTAGGGCTTTAAAATGAAGCACCTGCACTTTGAATGAAACTCAGGCAACTGAAACCACTTCTCAAGAATCGATGTATGATGCTCTCATCCAGCTTTACCAGTTGAATTCTGGCAGCCACCTTCCACACCATTTTAGCTGCCCAAGTTGTCTTCAAGGGCAGCCCCAGGCACAGTGCAGCACAGTAATTCACTGGGAAGATTACACGGGAATCTTCATCAGGAAGGCACATTATCCTGCTCCAGGAATGGTCATTGCTGGTACACCCAATGAAGCAACTTAACAGCCTCTCATGCCACTGCGGTCACCTCAAGTGACGGTGGCAGATCCAGGTATGTATGTATTTATTTATTTATTTTATTAAAACATTTTTATGCCGCCCCATTCACCAAAGCCTCGGGGTGGCTTACAACATTAAGTTAAAAAAATAATTATAACATTAAATTAAAAAATACAAACATTAAGTTAAAAATGCAAAAATACCAATATAAAATAAGCCACCCTGGCCAGATAAAATCCAATAATATTAACAATTAAAATGCCGCTTCAATAAAAAGGTCTTCGCCTGGCGCTGAAAATGTACCCTTCGGGCCCTCTGTCATGGAGAGTACAACCACCTCTAGAGCAGGATGTACATTTAATTCCAGCCTTGAGAACCACTTCCTCATGGTGCCTCCACCTGGTCAGGGTTCCGCTTAAGTTTATCAGCCCTCAAGCGTCCCATTGCCAACTCCAGGTGTCTAGCACCTGTACAGCCTCACCTGGTTCAGATGAGCATTGAGAGACAACGTTGTGTGTTCCTGACGTGCTGATGGAACGTCACTCCAACCCCGCATGAAGTCCTCACCCAGTAGCTCCATTTAGATCTCAGGATCATAACACTGACCGAGTTTCCTTTCTGAGGGCATCCCCTCTATTGCTCAAATGGGTCTCCAGCGCACAATAGTGATCAGCGTGCGCCGGGCCACTTAAATATGACTCATGGGAAACTGCATTACCCTGCAGATGAAAAACAGGTGTGATATGGTCTAAGAAATCTATAAACTTCATGAGAAAATATTCTGCAGTAAGCAATTGGAGGTACAAAATACCACCAACTATGTTAAGATCAATCTACAAAAAGGGATGGTAGACATTGTTCCGCCTTGCATGCCCATAAATATCCATAGTATAGGTTTATGTTAAGGATGTTGAATTGTTTAGGGTGCTGGGGGTGCAGAAGAGATTGTGCATTCTTGCTTCAGCTATGCAGTTACATATCCAAGACTAAGTATAATGTGCAACTTTGTAAGCCACTATTGGTGACCTATAAGGCAGCAAACTGCATGATGGCAATAGCACTTTCCAAAGAAGAAAGGGATGGTTTTGTGTCATATTTTCCAAACCATTTGTGCGGATCACTAGTTTAAAGTGGAACAAAATCAAACACTTACAAAATGAATTGTCTTTCCAATTGACTTTAGGGTCCTTGCCTACAATCATATTACCATAAGTTGTGTTTAGATCATAGCAATCTACCATGTATTTCTGGCAAGCCACGGTTTTTTGTGAGCGTGGTTAAATCTATACGTATTATACCGTAAATAGTTTAGGTTTACAAAGCCTTCAAACCATGAAGCAAACCTCAGATGAAATACCAAACAATCAGTATACGCAGCTCTGTTATCTTTTTTAAATGAGGGCACTCATTCTTACTTACTGTAATAGATGCTAAAATGTAATAGAGACATTTAAGCAGGGTAGAAATGGAAGTGCTTGAAAAGAAGCCTACATTTCATTATTTTCCAAAAAGTTCTGGCCTGCGGGTGCAGCCAATTAAGCAGAGAGAGACATTTGCATCACGGGGTGCAGCTTTGCCAAAGCTAGCCATGATGAGGGCCTCTGAAATAAACAGGGAATGCAGGGATGCTGCGCACTCTTCGGCTTAACTCCCTTGAAGTTAGTTGGTTGGAAACAAAGCTAACCATTTGCACAGCTCTCTCTGCAGCCACTGGCTTTTAGTACTCGTTAAAGACTCGTACGTCAGATCATAAGCGTGCCAGTGTGTCTTAGTTCCATGAGTCTGCACAAATGCAAACATTAATAAATGAGTGCAGAAATCGACGTCCTGAGAATCTGCTGTCTCCTTTTGTAAAGAAACAGAGGCAGAAGGAGTCCAGGGATCCTGGTGCCATGGCACCAGGTCTTTCTCTACAAAGCTGTTACCTACTTTCAGTTTTGTCACAGAGCTGAAGCCCAAGCTCCATGCAAGGCCTTTCCTTTCCTACTTTTCCATCATGCACGAATGGAATGAGATCATTGCAAGAGTAGGAAAGCATATTTGCTTTTGCTTTTAGAAGTAAGTTTCCATTTCCCTGTTCTACCTCTTCCCCACACATACAGAAGTGAAACTGAGAAATCACATCCTTATCTGAAGAACCCATTAAAAACTATGAGTAAGGAACGATGAACAAATAGTAAATGCTTTGGGTAAAAAGGCTCATTTTCTATGATCAGGAGCTGTCTCTGATGTGTACCACAGGTAGTTGCACTACTACCTGATCCAGAAGAATACAACAACAAACTGCTGTGCTGCTGGGCTGGTTGATCAAAAGGTCGCTGGTTCGAATCTGCACAACGGAGTGAGCGCCCATTGCTGCGTCCCAGCCCCTGCCAGCCTTGCAGTTCGAAAGCATGCAAATGCAAGTAGATAAGAAGGTACCACTTCGGTGGGCAGGTAACAGCGTTTTGTGCACTTTGAGGTTTAGTCATGCCGGCCACATGACCACGGAGACTGTCTGCGGACAAACGCTGGCTCCCTCGGCTAGGAAACGGAGATGAGCACCGCCCCCTAGAGTCAGGCATGACTGGACTTAACGTCAAGGGGAAACCTTTACCTTTAACTCATATAGGTCACAGAATGCACAAAATGTGTTCTTGGCCATGGAGTAAATGCCTGCTTTTGGCCAGGCATATTAATCATGGAGCCAGTCTATGCATTCTGTCAGCAAACTCTGGTTAGGCAGTGCTCTTACCTGGGAGTAAACCACACTGAAAACAGTGCCACATCTTCCAAATAAACATATGAAGCAATGTGCTGTTTAGCACATTAATTAGCCTCTCTCTTACCCTTGCTCTACTTCTCACCTCCTGCCTCTGTCCTATTTATGCCCAGGCATAAAACACCCACTTTATATCCAATCTTTCCTGATTTTTGCCTTGTTAGTGAACAATTGCCAAATCTATTCTCTTGGTAGATTTTCCTCATTCTCCATTGCTGCAGTTTTCTTCCTGAATGTTTACACTATACACACTTTGACTCCCCGTCCCTTCTGTAAAGCAACATCCTTTTTACAACATCACAAGCAAGAAATCTGAAGGAGCAAATCACTGCACAACAGAAGTACTTACAAGGCTCGATAGTAGCCATGTTTAATCCAGTAACTTTGACACTGCTGTAACCATTAAAAAGGGGAGGAAACCATACCAAGTTCACATCCCACGGGAAAAAGATATATTTGGAAACTAACTGGACTGCAGGTCTTAAACAGGGATTCTATTCCTTGCCATTTAATAAAAGAGCTTTTATGGTTTAATAAGATGCTTGTGGTTTTATTGCACTATGGAACTTAAATAGTTTTAAACAGGTATACTGCTATCACAAAATGTAGCAGTAGCTGCAACTTGGATTGCTTTAAATGGGGATTGGACAAATTTGTGGAGGGGAAGGCTACCAAGGGCTGCTAGACATGATGGCTACCTACTTCCTCCAGGATCAGAGACACTGGCCTCCCGATTCCAGTTGCTTGGGAGCACAACTGGCAGGATGCTATTGCTCATGCCCTGCTTGGACTGAATGTGACAGCTTCAAATGCTCGACTGATTCAGTGTTGGGGATTCTAGTCAAGAGACTCTTTCCCCAGTCACTCATGATAACAATGAGGCAAGGGGGGAAAGGGGACTGTTGGCTTAAGCCGTTCTCAATCCACCAAAATCAGCACCGTAAATGGTCTCTGGAAGGCTATAGGAAGCTAGTAGTGATACAGAAGCCTTGATGTAAAAGTGCATCCCAGATTTCTTCTGCCAAGTCAGCCAGTGAACTCCATGATGTCTTGAGCAGAGGTGGAGACAGGGCAAATCTCTGTAAAACTGGATCGGAAAGAAAGGCAGCCAATAATGCATAATCTCTCATGGCCAGCCCCATTTTGGTGCACTTAAATGAGACCATGCTTCCAAAACTGTTTCTGTTCTGCTCCTGGATCTGACTTCCATTTAAAATGCCATTCGGTTCAGAATATGGTGGCAATGAGAACATTGTAGGATATTGATGCTCATGCTTGCACCCATGGAGAAACTGGGATGGGTGGGCGTGGAGATATGGCTTGGTTTCATGAATCCTTTAATTTTGTACTCCTAACCCTAAACTATAGGGATGCAGGTGGCGCCTAAGCCTAAACTGGCTACTGGGTCTTATCTTAAGACCTAGCTGTCCTTCATGGCTTTTCAGTGAAGAATTAGCAAATTAGTCACCAGCAAGTTAACATAAACAGACTAATAAGGGGAAATGTGTATTTACTTCTAGCTCAACCATCATTGTCAGTTATCTCCAGCCAATTATCTCCAGCTTTTAATTCATATCTCACAATTCACCTCTTACATTCCATCTTTTTTTCTTGATATTCAGAACACTTCCATGGATTCCCTGTAACTTCCTCCCACTTGACTGGCCATGGGAGGAGGCTAGAAGAGGAGGTCCAGCACTGTTCCAAAAGGACACCAGTTTGGAGGAAGATGCACTAATGGCTCCAATAAAATAATTTCAGGAACTTTTTTCTCCATCTCCTTGCACAAGAACTTAAAGGAAGCTGTGGTGGTTAACAAAACAAAGCAAGGAGGAACCCATTTCCTTTGCCATTTCTCGTGTGTGGGGGAATGGCCTTTTGCCATCGTTCTTCATTTAGCCAGCTTACTTTTCAAGATTCCTTCACAACAGAGAACGCAGAGGAAAAGTATCGGCATCTCAAATTCACCCAATATGCAGATATATGTAAAGCAGTGTTCTTCACACCTCCAACTTAAGAATAAAAAGCTTGCTCATTCTGTTCATTTCCATCCAAGTCAATGTTTAAAACGGCTGTAACGGGCCAAATAACTGATGCAGAAGCCAAAGGGAACACAGAGTTTGTCTGAAAAGACACTTCCTATCTTCAAGAAATATCCTCAGAACTGGAGAAGCGGGACAACAACCTTTCAGAGAGTTTGTCAACAGAAAAAAAAAATAGACCCAGGAGAGGGAAGCTCAAGAAGGTCTGCACGGAGTTGTCAAAAATATCACAAGAAACAAGCCAGACATTAAATCTCGATTGCTGAGAGATCTTATTTAATCAGCTTCTGAAGAGGGCTTCTCTTGACAAGCTAGGCAAGGGAATTCACTGGTGACAAAAAGGAAGTCTAATTCATTGGTCTGGGAGGAGCCTGCCCTTTTCTTTACATCTCTATTATGGTGCACTTGAGACTTCGTACTGCCTGCCTGCTCATTCCCACATTTCTCCTCCTGTTTTCACCTCTCCCGCCGTACAGCATCTTTGCATCTTCAGTCACCTTTCCATGCGATTGTTCTTCATGTCAGCCCTGCTGATCGCAGATTCTTCTTCAGGTTAGGAAGGTCATTCACATTATTGACCTTCTGAAACATTTCTAGATGTTGCATGACATTGGCACAGAGTGATTCCCGCAGCTACAGCCACAAAACCATTCCATACAAGCTTATCAATTTGCGGGGCATATCTGTAGCATCAGACCTGCACGTGAGGTCACTTCATTGCTTGTATAGCTTATTCTAAGATCATCAGCCTCCTCTCCCACAAAAAGGATCATCCATCACCAAGAAGCACGCACACAGATGAATAACTCGCCTCTATCAAGGTTACAGCTTCTGATTGTGCGGCTGCCACGATAGAGAACCTCCAGATGATTCATATCACTCAACTCACATCCCAGCTTTCACTGTAGTAGAAGTTAAACAAGTCATATGAATCCATTAAGTAGAGACAACATTTTAGTGCTGGGTCTAGATTCTGAGAGACCTTTCATCCAGATGGCTTCTATGGCCCCCACTCCCTGAAAGTGTGCCCCCTTCTTGTGCCTCCCGTCGCCCCCCTTTGCTGGCCCCTCCCTCTGTACTCAATCCACAGTGTGGACAAGAATGCGGATCACGAGCCTCCTTTTTCCTTCTCCTTGCTGCTCCTTCCCCTTGTTCTTGCTACATTCGCAAAGGCTGGAAAGGAAGGTGGACTAGCAGCATCAGGAAAGTAGAGGAAGATGAGCCAGCCTAGGGGGTTCGTAGCAGGCCCCTTGCTGGAACGCAGGCCCAGGCAGATGGCTGACAATACCAACTTCTCACAACAAGCCGGATATCCATAAGAAGAACACATGTCATGTGTCATGTCATGTGTTCTCATGTCATGAGATGTCATAGTGATTTCTTGTTGATCTATTGTGTTCTCTGGGCCTAGTTGTGGCATTTCTGTGTGATACCTCCAATTTTTTGAAAACACTGAAAGAATCAACAGTCTATTCTAAGGTTTCCACACTTCACTGTGGATTCTCCAGTTCTCCCGCCCAGACCCAGGATCACCATTTTACCACTGTTTGTATGGAACACCATAGAGTCCTATGGAAAGAGCAGGAATGGAAGGGGCTTCTCTGGGTATCTCATCTCTACTACCTTCAGCACCTTGGCCACACATGCCATCACCAACTTTATTCCTATTGGTTGAATTATGTGCTCTTCTACTTTTTTACTTTTGTAAAGGGGAAGAAAACAGATAAATGCACAGAGGGAGAAAGGGGCAATTGCAGCAAAATTGCTTATTAAGATTTAATTAAAATTCCTTTGGGGGCTGGAGTGGCCAGGAAGCATTACAGAGATGCAGGTACAGAAAGGGGAAGAGGGAAAACCTCAGGAGACAATCTGGGACATAGGAAGCGATATAATAAGCAAGGAGATTTCACTCATGGGGGTTGCCAGAATGCATGGCAAGAGTGAAAGATCAGGAAGCACAAAAACCAGGTTGCCATGGCAATCCTGCAATTGTCTGACCAGTAAGTTAGGGCAAAAATCCACATGCTGTGGAAACAGTACAGGGTTCTTTGCTGGGACATATGAACTCAGCGCATGTATACATCTGTGCACATATTTCCTTGGAAGGTGTGAAGTTGTGCTTTGCCATAAACAGACTTGAAATGTAGGAATTGATGCGATGTGCAACTACTGAGGAATTTCCCTCCAACACAAATGTCACAAGGTTTTATTCACCAGCACTCCAGGCACAAGATAAACACATTTGTTTGTTTCAGAAATTTCCATGCTGCCCTTCAGCAGAAATTCCTAGGGTAGCTAACATAAAAGGAAAATACAATAAAACAAGGTAAAGAAATCAGAACACTCCCAAAGCACACAGATTAAAATGAAACAAGAGATTTATCTCTTTCAGCAAATGATGAGATTAAAAAAAGATACGAAGCCAGTCAGACATGAAGAAGGTTACTTCTCTAGAACTTTTATTTGTTTGTTTGTTTGTTTGTTTGTTTATATAAGTATTTATATGTGCTCAATCTAGCCTAAATTAATTGCACTTAGTTCTCAATGAAATCAATGGAGCTTACGTCATGACCTGTCCCATTGATTTTAATGGGTCATAAATTCAAGTACCTTTGTTTGGATCCAATCCAGTGTTTTCCTTTTTGACAACTGTGGCATGTCTATTTACCTTTAAGTAAACAGGAGGAGAATAAATTCAGTCCAAATATTGATTTCATCATCAATCTATTAATTCATCATTGACACATCTATACTTCCATTCAGAAAATTACTTAGGAATTGTAATTTAACCTAAACAGAAAAGGTGATGTACCACTTAAAACTTTTAAACAATATAATATAGACTAGTTAAGAACAGAAGTTAACTATCTTTGGGAAGAAAGAGTGGAATTAATTACATTTAAAATTTGGCAGAATACAGAAGAAGAGTTGCAATGGTCTGACTAAAGCTAGACAGGGATGGACAAGAAAAGATCCTGCCATGTATGGCCACCAACCTAGCAACTCTGAGGGGAGGAAAAGAAAGATGGGCTCTGTATATTTAGGAAGGTTCCTACTGAAGGATGCAACATTTCAGATTTCCTGGCCCAAAATGTTTAGGGCTTTGTAGGCAAGAGCCAGGACTTTTAATTGCACCTGGAAACAGTGTGGAAGCCAGTATAGCTGGTACAAGCCTGGTGTGAGATCATCAGTAAAGTTCACACCAGAGTATAGAGTTGCCACTACAGTCAGCACTAACTTGGGTTTCTGAACACGCTTTGAAGAAAGCCCATCCTAGAGCATAAAGCAAAAGTCCAAGGAGAAGCCCATCAAAGTACAGATGACTGTGGCCAGGTCCATCTTCTCCACAACTGGCAAGCCTAGACACAGTCCCAACTGAGCGTCCAGGGACAAGGCTGAATCCAGAAGAACCCCCAAATTGTGAACCTGATCCTTCAAAAGATCAGGCTGTACAGAATAGGCTCCACTCCCAAAAAAGAATTAACTGCTCTGCTCATGACCTCATCAGGGTCGAGACTCTAACCCAACACTACCAGCAGGACTTTGCAGGTGCATTGAAAAGATACAGAGCTGGGAAAAATAAACATCATGACAACGCTCAGTCCAAAAGTTCCAGCTCAAATAGGCCCCAGCCCCACCTTCAGGAGCTGCTCAGCCAGACAGGAGGAGAATTATGTAGCCCTTCTTGGATTTCTTGGGAGAGGAAAAAGGCGATCTACAAATGTAATCATCACCATCATCTTCCAAAGAGGAGGAGGAGAAGGAGGAGGAGGAGGAGGAAATAGTATTGGAGACTAGCTGTCTAGCATAGGGTCCAATAGCTTTCTTTTTCAACAGTAGTTGCTTAGCTGGATGTGAATCTCTGAGTACTGACAGATCATTCTAATAAGGGGGATGGATTCACAATAGATCACAACCACTACCCTTACCCACCGATCAAAGCTTTCTGCTGTGGCACTCAAAACCTTGTTGGTTGCTGTTGGATCAAATTCTGTCCCCTGCATCATTTTTCAGTCACACATGCCAGGGCCATGTAAATAGCTGAGAGAACAGGCATGTGTTAAATGTTCTGGGAAATTTGTAAGTCCCCCTTGCACTTACTGGTTTTTCCTTTGCAAAATTTTGTCCTCTTTATTGCCCTCCCTTTGGTTCACTGTTGGCTCCAAGCTCTTGGTGACCCTTGGGCAAGACAGAGTCAGTGGGACACACGCGGCCTGGAGTGGGTCTCGCATCTCACCACCGTTGTCACCAGCTGCTATTGCTCTTCATCTTCTCTTTCATGACTGTTGTCATCTACTTGCCTAGCCAGCAGAGAACCAGGGAGCTGATGGGCCATAGCACCTGCTGCTGGTCCTTCTCACCAACACGGCTGCTTGGACCAGAGCAAGAGGCAGATAAACCAGCAAGATGCAGCGCGGAGGAGAAGGAACCAGCCCAGGAGGCTTTGCTCAGTGGGCCAATGGGAGCGTGTTGCCCAGCCATGCCCACCTGTGATGTCATCCCTATTCTGTCTTATACCACAGATGCAAATAGTCATGGATCCTCTTCCTAAGAACACCGTGGACCATTCCACACATACAACAAGATACATAGGGAGTCCATACCATACTTGAGGCTCCCACAGTCCCCTCTGGCTGGAGATGGCCTAATTTGATTTGTTTCCCAGCAAAAGGCAAGTGTTGTGTTTGTTTTGAAAACCCTAAGAAGCAGACCTTTTGGAGGCCTGATGGTGGTTGGTACAATGAAAAACACCCTCTTGCAAGGTATGCATGCCAAATACAGCATGAGAAAAAGCTGATTCACGAGTAGTGTTTGCCTCCCATGGATACTCTGCCATCTTCTACCATTACTTAAAGGATAAGATACTCGTTCAATAGTAGAGCACATACCTTCAATTTTTATTTATTGAAGGCTTCCGGATGGATCTTTTATTGTGCAATCACTCTGCCTCAAACTTGGAATTTGACAGTGTGGTCCAGACGCCCTTTTCTTCCATTTCTAGCCCTCCCATGTTTTTCCACTCCTTCTTCCATTTCATTGTGACCACAGAAAATCTGTTAATAAGGGAAAGACAGAATCGCTTTTTGTTCCTTTTTGTTGGTAGCACTATGAGGCCTCCATCTGGTCCCACTCTTAGAGGCAGCTTTTACTAAAATGGCAAAATATATACCAGTATTTCCTTTCATGCTTTTAATTTTTTTCTCTTCCTGATCCTATTCCCACTTTCCTTCTTAGATCCCACCTCCAAGTCAATGGGGAAAAACTACAGCAGAACTTGGAAATGAAAGCTTTCCAGAGCTGTGAAATATGTTCCTCTGGGAACTCAAGTGTCAGTCTCAGAATTTCAACAGTTTAAAAATAGCAGTGGTCATGAAAATAATATCTAAGTGTAAAAAAGAAAGGGGGACATTTTAATGGCCCCAGGGAATTAAAAACCTCTGTAATACCAAACAGACTGGTATCAGTTTACAAAGGTGACCAGTCAGTTCAGAGTGGTGATGATAAGAAAGATGCAAACCCAATCATTTTCTTCAGCCAAAACAAAGCTTGGGAGAAGGTTGGTTGGTCATCAGCATTCTGGGAATTCCTTTTACGATAGTGCATTGTGGTGCTGTAACAAATCTAGGGTGGCCAGGTGTCCTACTTTAGAGGGAACCATCCTCTCCTTGAAGGACTGCTCTGTCCAATTCTGGTTTAGAAATACTAGAAGGAAGAGCCGGGCCTTGGAGATGCCCTTCCACGATGACTGGACAGCACAGGGAGCACGCAACCAACACATCCCTTGGTCACCATCTCCTCCCACCCCACCCCTAGTGAGCTACATCGTATCTCTATTGCACTCCTAGGAATGGTTTCTGTGTTTATACCCATGTACATAAATGATCATATGCAAAGGCTGTGCAAATCTGTGTCTTCTGATTTGGAGCTGCATCACCGGCCACCCAGATGGCTGTTCCAGATTGCCTCGCTCCAGCAATGCCGTGCATCCTGCTGCCTCCACTTACCAAGTGAGTGTGACCATCTCACGCACCTTTTCACAGCTTTTCTCCTGTCTTAAATGACAGGCTGCTTGCGATTACTTCTCTGTTGCCAGGATCAGAAGCTGGCAGTTCGGTAGGACTTGTACATCCTCACACAGAAACCTACCGAAGCACCATTAATGTACGAGAAGAAAGACCAGTCCAAAGGCAATGCTTCCTCTTCCTTGGTGACCTCACGCCAAAATGGAGGGGTGCCCACATCAGAAATGGTCTTGACCCAAATGCTTAATGTATCACTGCAAGCAACATAAAACTCTCCACCAGAAAAATAGTCTACTTTCTGACCACTACGATATACTGCAAGACGATGCTCACTCCAGGATATTTGAGGAGCGGAGGGGCAGCTTGGCCAGGTTCCCCTCGATAGCCACCTCCTCCTCATGGCTGTTGCTACAGCTCAAGGGCTCGCCCTCTCCTTTCGGCCCTGGCTGGGGAAGGCAGGCAGCTGCTGCTGTCCCATCGCGCTGCTCCTGCCAGCACAGAGTGGAGGGACAGGGAAGAAGAGCAGGAAAGCAGGACAGGGCTGGGGCCTCCAGAGGTCAGCACTGGGCCTCTGATGGGGCGGGAGAAGCCCGCCTTGCAAGCTGGCCCTGCACAAGGCCCCATGAGCCAAAACGAACGTAGGCATAAAGGCCTAGGATAAGAGTAACGCCTCATTGTGGCTGTTTATGATAGAGAGCTGCTAGAGAATAGAAAGATAGATGGGTGATATGATTACACTTCAGGTTTGGAACCCGTATCAGTGCTTCCAGTTAAGGACCCTTCAGGATGCATTACTGCTAAGCAGAAGTGATGGCCTACAAACTGAAGCATGTGAGTCGCGGAGGAAGAGTCACGTTCACGAAGGGCTTCAATTATTTTTGCTACCCGCGGCCAGAGACAAACTGTCTTCTTGCTGTAAAGTCATGAATATCCTAAGGATAAAGAATGGCATTGCCACAACAACAATTGCAGGCTGTCCAAATGCGTTATGGCTGCTCTTTGACATTACAGGCTCCAGAGTTCTGGAAAACATGGAAATAAACCTGAGGTTCAGAAACCATCCAACATGGGTTTAAGATGTTGGGGGATGGAGAGTTGTAGGGGTGAAAGAAGGCAAACAAAGGAAAATGGGAGGAAGGGAGCGGGAAGCAATTCGTGGGGGAGTTGTAACAAAAAGTATTGCACATCTGAAAAGAACGGGTTTGGGGTTTGTGTTTGCGGTGAAAAGCAGAGACAGTCATGTATACAGACGTGCATGTGCGCACACACGCACGTGCACAATCCACGTGTAAGGCAGTGGTAGAGGCCCTGGATTGGAGGCCGTGGTTCCAATGCCAGTTCAGCCAGGAAGCTCACTACAAGACAGGTTTGCGATAGTCACTCTCCCGTGAGCGAAAGTCAAAACCTCTCTCCCAGGTGCTTGTGGTAATATATTAGAAATAGCATTGCCCATTGTACCTTTAACTGCTCTATAATTCTTATTAATAATAAACCCTGCCTAAGGTTTTATTTCCTGCTTAATTCCACAAACCTAAAATCAAAGTTGTTTCTTTAACAAAACTGGTCCAATTTGTGTTGGTATTGGGTTATGTCGGTCTCTTTATTGCTCTATTTAATTTATGAGCTGCCTATAGCCAAAGATCACAGGGTGACATACATAAATATGAAACAAGGCACAACAAAATCAGTTAAATACAATGCAAAAAAATAGGAACACAGCTTCTGGTGGTCAATTGAGAGCAAGGCTTGGCCCATACGAGGAGAGGTGCTCCATCATCCTTAAGCCAGAAATTGGGTTAAAATTGCAACTTTGAACTGAGTCTGGAAAACAACAGAGAAGTAGGGAAGTTGATCGTAGACATTGGCAGTAGGACAGCCCTGCATAGTCTCCTGTCACTGGAGTAGGTGAGGGAGCATAAGAGACATCACCTTACACCCCCCACCCCTTTCACTTTTCCACATCGCATCCCTTTTTCCTTTCTCCTCTCCAGACCATCGTCCTTTCCCTTCCCGCATCTCATAGAAACATGGAAGCAGAGTGAGTCAGAAGGGGTCTCCTGGGCCATCTAGTCTGACCCGCGGTTCCAGCCAGCTCCACTCATGACATGCCTACCTATCCTTGAACCTCACCTATGGAGCTTCAACCACCTCCCATGGAAGCCCATTCCATACCCTGGGGGTCCTAACCATCAGGAGGTTCTTCCTGGCATCTACCCTGGATCTTGGTTCCCTGAGCTTGGCTCCACTGGAACACGTCCTGCCCTCCTCTCATGGCATCCTCCATCCCTTACGTTTACCAAGTTATTTATTTATTTATTTATTTATTTATTTATTTATTAAAACATTTATATGCCGCCCCATTCGCCAAAGCCTCGGGGTGGCTCACAACATGAAGAAAAAGACAATAGTAATAATATAAAAATAACAATATAAAATAAATAATCTCTTTCTCCGTACCTTTACCACCAAACTGCATGGTCAGCGGAAGCAGCAGCTAGCATGGCTCTTCAGGGAGCCTAGCCAGGCCCCAGACGGGAAGCGTGGCCCAGTGGATCATTGTCCAGGGCTGTTGGGAGAGGAAAGGATGGTTGCTTTGGGCACTCACTCTGAAGGACTGCTGACTGGGCTTTGGGAGAATCAGAATGAGACACTGAGATGAGGAGGCAGACATCAAGGCTTATCTCAAGCCCAGCCTCCTCAGGGGGTCTGGCAGTTCCTGAGAAGACCCAAGATACACAGCCGGCAGGAGGGGACTCTGAGAATGTGAGTTTTTCAGACACAGACCAGGCTGCCATGTCTCTTGACCCCATGAGGAGGTGTTGGCCGGGGCAAGCAGCCCCATGGGACAACTGGCATGCAGAGGGGAGGCCTGCTCATTTTCAGAAAGCCTCGGCTGAAGGGATGGGGCCGAGGAATGCTCAGAAGGAGAGTTCCTGGAGGTGAACACTAGATTGGATGCAGCAAACCACTCTGTGCATGATCAGAGAATCATTCTGGACAATTTGTGTTTTGGGGTCAATAAAGAATACTTTGCAAGGGAAAAGGGTTGTGGCTTTGGAATGCTCAAGGAATAAACCTCAGCTCATGAGGAGGGCTGAGAAAGGACCCCTCCATGCCAGGCCTGGCAGCCTCTCTGAAGAGGTCTATTGGCCTGGCAAATGCCACAGTGGCTGACAGGGGTGGTGGCTGCAGGCCCTCCTGGCAGGAGGGGAGGGAGTGGCGCAAATCACAGCTTTTCCTGTGCCCTTGGCTAAGTCAGAACGCCCAGCCAAAAGCAACCTCCAGACTGTCTCCAAAGGAGCTTTCACAGCTCACGCACCGAGGCAACACAGGAAGTTGCTTGAGAAGGGCCTGCTGAATCCAGGCGGTCACTATGGATCTACCCACCAGCAGGACCTTCCCCTGAGCAGGACCGAGCTGCAGCTTGCTGGGCCGCATCCACTTCCTTGCGGCATCCGGGAACTGATGAAGCTCTTTGAGTGCCTTGCCATGATCCAAAGGAAAGGCACCGCTGCCAGTCATCCGCACTCTGCACCCTCGATCCCCAGACGCACTCCCTAAGAGGATTCAGGGCAGAGAAAGCCCAGCCCCAGCCAAACTGCTTGCATGAGGGCCAAGCGATCCTCTTCTCCCAGTGTCTGATTTCTGGGCAAACTGCTCCACACCTGACGTGTCAGCCGCTGGTCCTGAGCACATACAACAAGCTCTGCACTGAGGGTGTCCTGCATGTCTAGACAGAAAACAGCATGGACAGAGGGGGGGGGGCACTGACGCAGAAAGATTTGGGGGCAGCGGCAAAGATGAAGCCCATCTGGGCCCAAAGCCAGTGAATCCAGGGATCCTAGAAACCCTCAGGGCCCCTGTGCCTTTATCCCAGCAAGTGCCCAGGGGTAGCAAGGTGGGGGGCAGAGGGGCGCCAGCCCAAGGGGGCTGCCCCCAACCCTGCTACAGGGGACCTCAAAGCACGAAGGCTGAAGTGTCGAGCAGAAAGCTCCCAGGACCATCTAACTCACCACTTTCCTTCCCAGAATGGCATTGGTGCCAGCTGAGTTGGTGAGAAAGCTGTCCAGGTGGGGCAAGAGCTGGCATTTTACTCCTTCTTCTATTGCTTCCCACAAGAACTTGGCCCTCTGGAGTAGGGGAAGAACTGCCTGGTGGGTTGCTTTGCCTTCCCACCTGCCTCTCTCTCCTTTTCCAAAGGCAAACATAATCCATTCTTTCCGTCACTTTTGTTAGTAATTCCAGTGCTGTGTTTTTGTGATGTTCTTCTTAGTGTGAGCATTAGCTTATTTTAGCTGGAGGAGGATGAAATATCAGCCTAGGCTTCCCAGCAAAGTCAAGACAATAGACAAGGGATATTAGATCAAATGTTAACACTATCCCTGTGTCCCAGTTACATACTGCTATTCCTGAATACTCAAGTCAGTAATGAATGACAGTTCCACAGATGTTTGGTTTTCAATCAGTTATGCAGTCAGGAGGCATGCAATGAAAAACTGCATTTCAATATCCTTCCCTCCAGCTTCACCATGGCATTGAAAGACCACACCCTGGCCATTACTTGCATGTGTTCCACTGTCTAGCTGTTTGTTGCTGATGGAATTGTCTTGGCACTGGCTGCTGGGTAAATCTGGAATTAATAAGAGTCTGAGCATCTTCTTTTGGCAAAAAGCTGGATTCCAGCTGAGATATATTTCAAGACTAGCAAGAGCTAAATGAAAAGAGGTACACACTTGGCCCTTTATTCTGGTGTCTCAAGAGCAGAAATAGTACAATTTGCTAATTGAAAGCAAAAGTGCTAATTTGGGTGCATGGTAAAAATGATCAGTGGCCAAAGCAATCTGCATGCCACACATTTCCACCCTTGCTTTATATGCTGCACTAGGCAGAATCTCTTCCTAAACCTTAAGGTTCATAAATGAGGAACCCCTGTAAAAATGAAATCACATCCTCCATAAATCACTCTGGCTTTGTCTTGAACCCTTAATCTCCACTAGTGATATATCACATTTTGTACATGCTTCTTATTTGAATGTAAACAGGTACCTGTTGTTATAAAATAATGTTTTGGGAAAGCAGATTCAATAGTCCATTTAAATGTTCACCTCTTTCATTCAACGATAAGCTTCACATTTATTATAATCATGCAAGCAATTCCTCTTCATTGAACCAATGAAATGGGGAAGGGGGTGCAGTGCAAGAATTGAAGAGGGGTTGGTACCATGGATTCTATTTGTGATCTGCGTGGTGTTCATGAGATGCCCAATAGCTTTTGGTACTGACGTGAAGAAATTATCTTCAGGGGTTTCAAGCCATTATTCTGATTTCTTCGTGCTTCCTTCCTCCATAAAGGAAAATCATAGATACTAAGGGCCTGGTATTTTTAAGGGGGTGCAAATGCTGTTCAGCCCTGATGCCTAATCTGAAGTTTCAACAGGATAGCTTCTCACTTGGGCCATTCTTTCCATTTGTGAAAACAGCTGCCTATTTTTTGAACCTACAAAAAAGCCTGCAGAGACAGCATGAAAGCCACACTTCAGTGTGAGTTTGGAGATTTGCAAGAAGAATGGCATTCACTTGTTGTGCAGAAGAATCCTGTGAGCCTCTCGTAAGTCTTTCAACTCAGCTTTGGTAGAAAACACCCTGGGATAAGAGGAATGAACTCCACTTCCCCACTTTTCTGTTGTGTTCCAGAAACAACAAAGGGAAATGGTAAGAGAAGGATGGAGGCAGCTCCTGGAGGAAGGGAAGCGGCTGGGGACGGAAAAGAAAAGCTTTCTTAAGGAACAGAAACAGGGTGTGAATGGAGAGTGCCGCCACTGTCTTGTCAGAACTTGTGATTCTGTAGAAAGTTGCACAACGATGTCTAACCCATTAGAATATTTTTAGCTGTATCCCGAGAGCAACCATATAAGCCTAGTAAGAGTGGATTGAGTTAAGTATGTTGGCAAAGGATATAGAAAAGATGTTATATCTGTACAAATGAAAGGGATTTATTCATTATATTATTTATAAACACATAAAAACTGTCCTTTTTCCTTGTGAATAATGGACAATATCACTAATGGCACAATCCTGTGGCCTCCCAGTGCTGTCCAGGGACCGTGGGACTACTCAGAGTCCCGGCTCCGAGGCCCTGTGCCTTGGAAATAGGGCCCCCCTGCTCCCCCATGCAAGCACCCACTCTGGTTGCCTCTCAGTGCTCCAAAATCAGGTTCAGGGGCACACTGCAGCCAATAACTTGCACTGCATCAAATGGGAGCCCAGGATCTCCCCCGTCCCTGTGCCATTTCACCTAGATTGTCCTTGATGGAGCGCACAGCATGCAATCATACACCTGGAAGGGGCCCAGCAGGCGATTGGGTCCAACCACCTCCTCAGTGCAGGACTCAGGTCTCCCCCTCCAATCCTAACCAGCTCTGACCCTGCTTAGCTTCCAAGATTAGGCAGGATCAGGCACCTCAGGCTATATGGATTGCCACCACTCTGCCTTGCACTTTACATTAGGTGGACAAAATTCAGAGGCTGGCATGAATCGAGGGTGGAGAATATGGCCTGAAAAGAGAGGTTTGTTTATTTATTTATTTATTTATTTATACCTTTTATATGCCGTCCTTTATGTATAGCATCTCAAAGGACATAGAGTAGGACAAATCGGTTGTTCCTCAGGGCACATTGTCTTACCAGGTGGGATCTAGATATCTTTTCTAATTAAGGGTGCAATCCTAGGCTTGCTTACAAACAAAGCTTCCCGCAAGCCTCTGCGTTTCCCACCTGGCATATCCAAACATACACCCTGAAATGGTTAGCTAATGTTGCTGGTTCTGGCTTTTACAGCTGGTGTTGTGCATTGCACAAGCGTCTGCTTACTTTTATTTTCGTGTGTAAATTGTTGCTTGGGCAGAGAAAGCATCTAAGGACTGAGATGAAGATACATATAGATAGACATTAGACAGTTTCTTTCCTTCATCTGCTCATGAGAGTTCATCACCACTGTTACTTTTTATTCATGGCATGGATTTACCCTTTTTCTGAGCTGAAGCTCAATTTTAAGTACTTATTCTTGCTCTGGGCATTTTTCCCAAGTCGAAAAAATGTCTATAAGATTTATACATAAAACATAAATTAAATATATAAATATATATATTGACTTCTGTAACGCGCTCTACGTGGGGCTACCCTTGAAGATGGTCCGGATACTTCAATTGGTGCAGAATAGAGCTGCCAGGCTGTTGACGGGGACTGGGCGTTATGTTCACATGACTCCAGTCCTCCGACAGCTTCACTGGCTTCCCATTGAAGTCCGGGCCCAATTCAAGGTGTTGGTGATGACCTATAAAGCCCTAAACGGCTTGGGTCCTGGTTACCTGAAGGAGCGCTTACGTCCATATATGCCCAGCCGCCCCTTGAGATCGGCGGGGGAGGCCCTTCTCCGGGAACCCTCCGTGAAAGAAATTAGGAGGGTGGGTACTCGGAGGAGGGCTTTCTCTGCGGTGGCGCCTAAGTTATGGACTGCACTCCCCAGAGAGGTCCACCTGGCGCCGTCGTTATTGGTTTTTCAGCGCCAGGTGAAGACCTTTTTATTCAAGCGGCATTTTAACTGTTAATATTATTGGAGTTTATCTGGCCAGGGCAGCTTATTTTATACTGCATTTTTGTATTTTTAATTTAATGTTTATATTCTTGATTTATATTATAATTATTTTAACTTATTGTTGTAAGCCGCCCTGAGGCTTTGGCAAATGGGGCGGCATAAAAATGTTTTA
This sequence comes from Varanus komodoensis, assembly GCF_004798865.1. NCBI lineage: Eukaryota > Metazoa > Chordata > Lepidosauria > Squamata > Varanidae > Varanus > Varanus komodoensis. The sequence continues at coordinate 7,960,260 of NW_025336346.1, forward strand.
ATAAATAAATAAATAAGTGTGTGTGTGTGTGTGTGTGTGTGTGTGTGTGTGTGTGTGTGTGTGTAATTGTATAAGATGTATATAAATATATACATGAACACACATAAATAGCAGGGACCGGCAGATATACACACGCATTACACCAGTCCTGTACCATCTGAACTGGCTTCCAATTTAAGTCCAGGTCCAATTTAAGGGGCTAGTGATGACATACAAAGCCCTAAATGGCTTAGGACCTGGATATTTGAAGGAGTTTCTACCTGCCCAGCCTCTAAGATCTGGAGCGGAGGTCCTTCTTTGAAGGAGATCAGAGGAGTGGCTACCCAGAGAAGGACCTTCTCTGTGATGGCACCCCGGCTATGGAATGGGCTCCCCAGAGAGGTACACCTGGCACCGACACTTGTTTCAGCACCAGGCCAAACCCTTCTTATTTTCCCAGCAGTTAGTATTGTTTTTAATACTGATGTTATACATTATTGTGGTGCTGTGTCTTTGTATGTATGTATGTATGTATGTATGTATGTATGTATGTATGTTATCAACACCCTGAGACACTGTAAAGGCAGGGATACAAAATAAATTTAAAAAATTACCCGAGTACCTAAATAAACGATTGCATCGTTGCTAGACATGTGCTGAAAGGGAACGTGGTCAGCCCAAGTTTGGCGATGAGCCCTTTCTGTGACGTAGTCTCCTGACCACTGCAGCACATGCCAGCCTCTGCCCCAGGCTTGCCCTGCCAGTTTGGATTTGCCTTCAGTTTGCAGGGAAGCAAACTGAATGAAGCAGGGAAGAACCTTTTTCTTTGTTGCACCTGCTGCCGCCCAAAGGACAACTAACCTTTGGCTAGGCACACAAAGAGCCTCTGAACTGAACATTGTGGGGATATAGGAAGCTGCCTTCCTTTGTTCCTGTCACGTGTGTCGGACCACCGGCCCATCTAGGTCAGTATGGCCTGCACTAAAGAGCAGCAGCCACCCAGGTTGCAGAGGCAGGTGTCTCCCAGGCCTAAATGTAGATCTGGGGACTGGAGTGGGGCCTTTGGCATGTTTATGTACACTACGCACATGTTCTCCTTGCGGGTTTCCTGTGAGCATCTGGTTGGGCATTGTGGCAAGCGAATCCTGGGCTAGATAGCCTATCATCTGGTCCACCATGACTTTGCTTTTTACCTGTCTTTCTTTGTAATATTTATCTCTCACCATTTTCCCTTGTATCTGCACAACAGCAACCCCATGAGACTGGTTAAGCTGATCATCGGGGGCTGGCCAAGAGTCTGCAGTGAAAATCATGGCCAAGTGAGCTCTAGAACCCAGTTCTCCTGGGTCCCTAGTCCAATACCACCCTGGCTCGCTCTTTCTTCTGTAAGGCATACGTGCTACCACACAGCTACAAGCTCCACTTTGACAGAAAGAAATAAGTTGCTAATGAACGAGTTGTTTGCATTAAAGTAAAAGGCCAAGGAGCAAGAAGATGTGGCTGAAGGAAAGGATGGACCCCGAAGGAGAAAAATAATGGAATTACCAAGAGGAGCATTGGTACTTTCTTCCACAAGAAGAAAAATCAGTCCGCTCTACCTTCCCTACTGCCCTCAAAGTGTTCTGTGCACACAACAGACCTCTCTGCATCCCAGTTGATAATTTGCACATTTTTAAAGGTCACAGATGCTCATTCACACAGGAGATAGTGTAAAAGAGCGATGGAAATTCCCCATTCCAACCATATACTGTGAAATAACCAGCTAAAATAAGCAGCACTAAAGAAAATGGGAAGATTTTAAAAGGTGATTTGGCCCAGCTAATATATTTTCCTCAATTTCACTGCTTGTCAAAAATTCATTAAGGTAATCTATCAAAATCTGGCTACCTCTTATGCTGAGGATAATTCAGGTAAGATGAGCCTGTTAAAACTATAATAAAATGCTGTCTCTTTATCACAAAATACATTCTTAGCATTTTTTCCAGAAGTCATAACAAAATTATACGTAGAAGGAGGCCACATAAAAATGGCAGCGTATGGCCAATTTCAGCTTGAATAGAAAAGCTTCTGCAGGCTTGACAATGGAACTAGTGCAATTTTGTGGGTTTATACCTTCATGTGATGAGGTTTTTAAAATAGCTAACAGAACTGTGGAAGACATTATTTTTGTCACTGCTGTTTTTACCAAATTGCCACACACTGCTTACTACTGTCTAGGATTCAGAAGGTCCGAGAAGACCAAGCCATGCAAAACGCCTGAAGATTTTGGGATACAGAAGGAATGCTTCTCTGAAATCATGGTTTCCATTAACCAGAACTGTCAATGTTGATAAACACCCAGGCTTGTGCATTTGATGCCATATGTACACAAACATTTAAAGTATGTATTTATTTCCTATATTTCTATCTGGGACCTTTGTCCAAGTGCCAACTCTGAGGGAGACTGGAAGGATAGCAACAAGGGGAAGGGCTTTCTCTGTGGAAAGGACCCCCTTCTATGGAACAATCTCCCCACTGAGGTCCACCCGGCACCAAATTTCTCATCTTTCCAGTACCAGGTTAAGATGGCCCATAAAACTGAAGCTTTTGAGTATATCTTTATCTACCCAGGGTCTCAAGGGGATTACCATCCCAGGTGATGGATTTTCATTTTACAGTAGGTCAGTTTATGGCATATTTTAACTATTTTGAAGGTATTTTTGTTTTGTTCGTATGATAATTTATTTGTTTGCTTTGATGCACTGTTGTACACCGCCCAGAGAGCTTCAGCTAGAGGGAGTATAGAAATGAAAATCAACGGAAAAAAGGGAGACATGCATGGGAGTTACCTCATTCTAGGTGCTCAGCAGTCCTGTGAGGTAAGATTAGGCAGGAGAGCTTGTAGACACCTCAGTGACACCCAACGAGCTTCCTGGCTCCGTACGGATTGAACCCTGCAGCAGCTCCAGCACTCCCAGCTGTTAAGGGGACAGTCCTGGGCCAGTTTGGGCAGGAACAAGGCCTCTAGACTTTTTGCGGTCTAAACCGATGCAGGATTGCACCTTCAGTGAAATAAAGTACTGCATGATTCAAACATGTCTAAATGGAATCTAAAAGCAAATGAAAACAATACTGTCAGGTAGGTAGACAAGCACGAAAATGACATTAGAGTAGAAAACCAGATTCAATGTATCTGGAAAGTGTATATCCCACAAATCTTGCTTCCTTTTCTCCTCCAGGTATTAGGAAGTTAGATTTTAAAACCCTTCGGGTCCATTGATGCTCGCTACCCCTGCTTGATTTGATTTCTTGAGCAGCATTCAACACTGAACGGCAATATTGGGATTAAATTTATTTAAAAATGTATAAACTGCTTTTGCATAAGAATTATTGAAGGAGTGTGCAATAAAATCATCTGTCTCCATGATTCAGTTTATATTGACTGTGCACACTGCTGATTTAATATTTAATCTATACAGTATTCATACCGAAAGCCTCAGAGCAGAGGCAGAACTAATCATTTGGAAATGGCTCAGCATTGGAGGCCACCATGGACCCTCCCTCCTCCGGGGTGCTTCTCTGCACCTATCTAAACTTAGACTATTTTCTGAAAATATTCTTGACAGAATAAGGTGCTGATTTATTTCTGTCCAGGAACTGCTTTCTCAGCTGGAGGAACAACATCCATCTAGAAAGTGCAGTAATTGACATGAACTTTATAAATACAGAGGCTGCAGCAGGAGCAAAGCAAAAGCACTTGCCCTCACATAAAGTGGAGTTCCGTTTCTTGGTATAGGCAACACTTATTTACAACAGGACATAAACATCTTCCTCGGGCCTCCTGGCCAACCAACCCATCTTCTTCCTTGATAGCAATAAATCAGAAGCCATTCCCAATCGAGTGGGCCTGTGCACAGGTTTGACACGAAGGAGCTCCCTGTGACGAAAATAGAGTTGCGCAAGAATTGAGCCGAGCTGAGCTTCTGTCGCAGAATGCCTACGTACGACAATTTGATCTTCCCGGTGGCTGAGCTTCCCTTCCCCAACTCCATCATCATTAATCCTAGTACTAAATTACCCCAGTTTTTCTGAGCGATTACAATAACACCACGAGTCTTTTCTGAGGGTTCTCCCAAACTAATGGTAGGATGCCCAGAAGAGTCCTCTGCTGGCCCTCCAGTGGTGGCCACGTGCCCTCTTGTGCAGAAGGCGGCCCTCTGTCTGACTGTCCTCTCCTAGGATGCTCCCCCGCCCCCACAGAAGGGCTGCCCAGGCCAAGTTTGGGATGAGGATCCAAAGAAGGCGTGGGCGAACCTTGAAGCTGTCCATCAACAGCAGCACAACGACAGCCACTGGGGCCACAGCTTTGCACCCTGCGTCTTAAGGCATGGCAATCACTTCTAAATTGGCGACAGCATGTGAAACTCTGCCAACTGGCTATCAGAGGTTACAGGTTCACCCAGATCTTTTATCCTGGGTGGTTCCTTCAAGAATTTACAGAAGAAATAAATATTCACACACAGACACACGTACATATTATCAGAACCAATGACTCCATTAGTCACATGCCGATGTTGAAGGGGGATCCTCTTGCTGGAGCTGCAGCCTGACTTGTAAAATTGGGGACACTCAGTCAAGCACCTGCGGGCTGCAGGCCTTCCCCATTCTGTGGACTCTCCCCTGCTCTGAGAGGACTCTCTTGACTGGGCTGACAGTAGTTTGCCCTTCCTGCCCATGATCACAAGGAAGAGATCCTCACTAGAGTTACACATGCATACATTAGCACATGAAAATTTTATGCAAATTGGTGTTCCCTTTGGGAGTCTTAAGAGGCCAGCTCAAATCTTCCTTGCTTATCTCCCTTTCTAAGAATGAAGGAGGGGTGACCAGCAAGGAGGGGGTACACAGGAGGGCTTGCAGGAGTGGCACAAGACTCATCTTTGAGAACTTGATGCTCATGAAGAACATTTATTGTTGCCATGGATCCTGGGAAATGGAGTTCCTAATGGTCCTGGAAACATTGTGTCAAACATTTGTTGTCCTTTGGCCTCCAGAAACAACAAACACTTCCCACAAACATGCAGGTCTCAGTGATGTGGCCTCCAAGTCCTTCTTAGATTTTGACAAACAAGTAGCTCCTTATTTTAAGATCTCCACTGTTCTGTAATCAGAAAGCAAGAGTGAATTAATCATGTTAAAGCTAGATTCAGCATGACAGTGGTCTAAAAGATATATGGTACATTTAGCACACAATCCTATGGCCTCTGGTTATTGTCCTGTGTGCCATAGGATTATTTGGATCCTCATCTCCCAGGCCCTTTGACCTCAGAACTGAGACTCCAAAAGCCAAGGGCCCCATTTCAACTCCCCAGCATGTTTTTTTGGAATAGAAAGAACTGTACCACCTCCCTCTCTGAGGGTGCAACTGGGCCTCAGAGGTAGGAAGGGGCATGTGAGGGGACAGGAGAGGAGGAGGCTGGGGCCAACAGCTTACATCATTTCCTGTTGGTGCCCCAGAGCTCTCCCCTTTGGTTCTTCATCTAGACAGCCACTGGCTGTCCTTCCTTTTAAAGGGGCAAGGCAGCTAACAACAGTAAGTTAAAAACAAATGAAGGAAAAATCACTGAACACTTCTCCTCTCTCCTCTCACCTCGTCTTGTCTGGCCTCTCTTCTCTTCTCTGCCTCCAAGTCGCTGCTTTGAGCTGGTTAGTGCTGATGCACTGAAATGGATTTGCCTCTTTAAACTTTTTTTTTTTTGGCTGTGTGCTCAGAATCTGGCCAAACGTCTTCCTATTCTGTATATTTCCTCAATCTCTAGTAAATCTTTTATGCTGTTTTCACCAAAACCCGGACTGTGTGCTTTGCAGGTCAAAGGGGGCCTTGTTGTGGGTCATGCCGGGCTGTTCTGACACGCAGCTTGCAGAGCAACAAGCTGAGTGCAACTTGCAACCTGGCTGTGCTCTCCAAAGGTCACGGATGCATTGGAAGGAAGCCCAGCATAAAGGGCCACAGTGGGATCGCTCTTCAGGCATCCCCGTGGGACCAGAAACCTTGGGGACCAATGAGGCTGGTCTAGTTTTCTTCTCAGCAGTGCCAGCCAGCAGCAGCAGGCTGACCTTGTGCCCTCAGGCGGGGTGGCCTGCAGGTGCCTGGTGAGCACAGCTTCATTATCATGCAGTAAGTTTAAAAGCATTTTAACTCATAGCTTTCCAAGCACATTTCAGGAAAGAGCCTTTCCCATAATAACGATTGCTATTCAGTCCAACCATTGGTCTCAAATGTTTATTTGTTCAGTTACATATAAATCTGTGATGGATTCACATGATCAGGAGGGGGAAATAAGCAATGGTAGCTTATTTCCCAGCCCATGGGTTGCTGAAAGGATCTGATTCACTTGCTACCCATGTCAACAAACCTTCCTAGTTGGGTTCACACAACTCAAAAAAGCTACACGGCTAAAGGAAATTACGTAAATTCCCTGATGTGAACATTAGAGGCAGGAAGAATAAGCTAGTCCTTCAAATGACAAAGACCATCATGTCAACCTGGGTATTTTTCAAATAACCTATTGTTCTGGAAATAAGTACTAACATTGCAATTCTGTACATGTCTACTGAGATGCAAGCCCAAGAGGGTTAAAAGGGACTTACTCTCAGGTAAGTGTGTATAGGATTTCAGGTTTACTCATGAGAGCATTAAGACTGAAGCCTAGTTAACTCAACAGGTGATAAAGAGCTACAATCACTGATATTTATTGATCACATCACAAGTGGGAACTTATATAGTTTACCCAAATGAAAAGCAATCCCTGAAGATAGAAAACTTGAACTTTTCTCTTTGACAGCTAGCTTTGTAATTGCAAGGGATTATGACAATATGATAGCATATAGACCCACTCAACCATCTTGATTACAGAAATAGATTTACAGTTTCATGTGTTGTTTGAGAGAATTAAGATAAAGCAGAAAAAGAAGGGAACAAACCTCCAGGTGCACAAAAGTCCATTTTATTGAGCAATGTTTCAAACACAAATTCTGAGAAAGCAAGTTGAATCTTGGATCATAGGGCTCTTGAAGAATATACACACTCTGGCATTGATGGCTGTTTTACTGATACTTTGACCACTGATACAGAGGTTCACCAAATATTCCCAATCCCTTCAAAGGCATGGTTTCTCTCAGAACACCGAGCCAATAGTAGGCACATGGCATTGCTCTTGGATGCTCTGTTTTAAAGTCCTCATTAAAATCGTTATCTTACGCTGCATTCCAGTGTGGGAACTGAAGGTGAGCGGAGTGCAGAGGCTAAGGCATTTCCCCTGCCCTACAATCGTATTGCCTCCAACATCATCTGGAGGGCCATAGGATCCTTTGGAATCCAAACAGGGGCTCCACTGACTCGGATGCTTAGAGTCCTAATGCCTGAACCATCTTCCCACCCTCCATTCATTCATTTATTTATTTATAACAGTTGTATGCAACCTAATTGTGCCACAGTACCTCTGGGCAGCTCACAACACAAGGTAAAACACAATAAAACATAATTAAAAACCGTAACATATTACCCATTAAAACAACAATAAGATGCAGTAAAACATGCAACAGGCTCAGCTAGAACCGTGACGGCTTCCTCTCCAGGAGCAAAAAAGAGTGTATGGGGGATAGGCAGGAAGGGAGAAGAGTGGAGCCAAGTACCTTTGGTGATTACTATCAGTGCCTCAGCCTCCTTCCCATCACCCCAGCACTAAATCTAGACGGCCGGAAATGGCCATTGTCTTGAGCCGAGGTTGCCCCTTCATGCATCCAAAAGCCACAGACTTCTTTCCTTGCAAAGCATCCTTTATTGACCAAAAAGCACAAAACTCCCAGAATGAATCTCTGAGCATTCACAGAGCAGGGTTTTTTAAAAGTCCAATCTAGTATTTACCTCCAGAAACTCTCCTTATGAGCATACCTGGGCTCCATTCCTTTAGGACAGGCCTTCTGAAAAGAAATGCGCCTCCTTTCTGCATGTCAACCCTCTAATTGGGCTGCCCTCCTCTTCTGACTCCATGTCATGGGGTCAAGAGCCAGGGCCACCTGGTCTGTCTGAAAAACTCCCCTGCTCCAAGTGCCCTCCCGCCAGTTGTACATCTTGGTCATTCCCAGAGACAGCCGGAGAGTCTGGCCTTGAGATCAGCATTTCTGCTTCTCTCATCTCAGAGCCTCAGCTTGGTCCACATTCCCAGACTCCCCCAGTTCTGCTTCCCATTCTGATTCTGATTCTTCTGAAGTCCATCCAGCAGTCCTTGGGAACAAGCATCTTTCTCACTCTCGGCATCCACCTAGATAAAATCTGTGGGGCAAGGCAGGGGGTGTTGGAGATTGCCACCCCGACTTGCCCTCAGGTTTGAAGGCTTACATGAATCTGAGGCTGGGAGCATTGGACTGCACCCTTGGATGATCGGTTTTGGCCAGCTAAGCCTTTTGCCCCCACTTGCAAGCAAGGGAGGCTGCAGCACCAGCAGGATACTGCAGAGCCGCCATCTTCCTTTCTCCACTCCCTGGAACGCCAGCCCAACATGGGCTCTGAGGGCAGTCTTCCGACCCTGGAACTGCAGCAGTTCTGGAAAGAACCTCAGCAGCTCTGAGGACAAAGAGAGAGAACTCTGAATCTGGAGTCCAAGCTCCAGCCTGAGAGAACATTTCTGAGGTCAGAGCTGGGATTTCTGTGGAACGTCCTTGTAGCCATCTAGGCCAATCCAGCAGCCATGGGATTGCCCTTACACACTGCTGCAGTTTATTACTCGGTAATATGATAATACAAAGGCATAAAAATAATCAAACAAGAGAAACAAAAGGAAAAGCATGCAAAGCTCTTGAGGAACTTGACAATTTTATAAGGTTTGTACATCAAAATAATGTAATAATTTACAAGGGACAAACAATATCTTACCTCATTGGTCACCCCAATAACTCATGGAAGCATCTTTTTAGTGCAGGCATCAGTAAAATGGTTGAGAAAACTCTTTCAGTTCAAGGTCCCCCTCTCCTTTATTAAATGTATTTTAATGGCAAATTTCAAATTGCTGCTTTCTCTCTTGAAGTACATTGCACAGTCATTTAACCGAAAAGAGAACAAAACACACACCAGATGTGCAGATGCAGGAAGTGCAATTTGTTCCACGAGAGCCACTCCCCCTCCCACAAAAAGAGCATCCATTCACTATGAACTTGGGGTTGGCTTTTCCCCTGGCCCCTGCCCCTTCTGATCAGTTCACATCAAAACCATTCCAGCGGCCACCAGCTCTCCAAACGGTGCTTTAACATTTCTTTTACCATGGCTTGCTTCGTTGCCAGCGGGTCAGCTGCTGTTGTTCCCTTCATTCTCCGGCGCAGCACACGGGTCACAAGCTAAGGCTAGGTCAACGGAACAACCAAAGGCACCCCACAAAGGCAGTGTGTGGCTTCCTTTGTAAAGCCTTTTATGTAGGGCCCTTTGAAAATAGTGAGCTTGAAGTGATGTTTGGCAGTGGTGCTGTGTGTGTGTTGACAGAACTGGTCCTTTGAATGCTCCAGGAGCCTCGACATCCATACCGAATCCTTTATTCCAGCAGCATTTTTGCAGGGAGAAAAATAAGCTAAGAGACACAGCAATATCACCTGGGCACTGATAGTATCGCATGGAAATGCCTGTGCTTGTTTCCCTTTTCTGTTATTTTTCCCAAATACTTTGCTAATGATGTTATAAGATAATAGAACAAAAAAAATCAAAGAATAAGGTCATTCCTTTATTCTGAAGAACCTATCAAGTGTCTCTGTACCCAGACCCAAGGCCTATACATCTAATTTGAACACATCATGAGAAGGCAAGACTCACTGCAGAAGAGAATCGTGCTAAGGAAAGTGAAAGGCAGAAAAAAGGAAGCCCATAAATGCGATGGATGAATTCCATAAAGGAAGCCACAGCCTTGAAATTAGAAGAGCTGAGCAGGGCTGGCATGGACAGGCCATTATGGAGTGCTGTCATCCACAGGGGCAACCTAATTTGAAGATGAGTTGACAGCATATACTGAAAATATGTAGAGACTCACACTAGAGTTGGGAAGGAGGCTTGTAGGACAGCTGAAGCTAGGGCTTCTCCAGCAGATGTCGGTCCAGCCTCTACTTGAAGTCCTGCAGGGAGGAAAGGTCCCCAGTGAGGAAGAGTGCGCCGACTGGTTTCGCTGTCAAGTGTCTCACCCTGCATTCAACTTAGATCGCCCATCATGCAGCCTCAGTTCTGTAGATCTAGTCTGCCCTCTGAGGTGGTAGGGAACAAGTTCCTTCCCCTTTTTATGAAATAGCCTCTCTGGTATTTGAGGACTGCTATATAAGGATTATTTTAGACCTGGGTCCTTATGGAAAGGGACTCCAAGGAGGAATAGAATAGAATAGAATAGGGGGTACCGGTGCTGTCCAGAGGGCCAATAGATACGAAGAACTGCTGCCAGCTCCAGTGGCTCCAGTAACTGCAGGGTCAACAGTGGGACATGTAGAAACAGCAAATTGGAGGATAGAACCTAATCATGATGCATAGTGTGATGCTGGACTACAGTTCCCAAAATGCCCTTTGTTCATATACATATAGAACAGTTTGTGTGTACACAGGATCTCGGTATAATAGAGAACTTTCTTCCAAGACTGGATGGAAGACTGTGTAACAAGCAAATTAGGATTTCTGTTGGAGTAAGTTCATCCATCACTAAAATAAGATGTTGCCTGGGTGCCTTCAAGACAACAAAGTTGGTGCCATATATACTGACATTTAAAGCAGTCTCTCTGTCTTGCTTGGATTAGACTCCCCTCTGATGGAGAGGGTATTCCAAAAGGGCATCCACCAATGACCTTAGCTGGGCTAGAAAGCAGATTAGTAGATAAGGAAGTGCTCCCTTAACAATGGTATTTTGTACTGGCTGCTTCTTCCAAGGGTCTTAGTGACTGGGCTAAGGAATTTGTTTTTACTTAAAATGCTTGCTTTGATGTGTGTATACTTGCTCCCCAGTTTCTGTTTGTGCAATGCTGTAAGTTAGTCAGCCTAGAGATATTTGTGGGTGAAAGGAGAGCGCCTATGTACAGCAGAATATCCTGTCCACTCATTTGTGCAGTTGTGCAAATCACAACAAGATGACCAAAGGCATCGCACGGTTTGACCATCTGACCTACAGAAGCCTCAGACAGGCAACTTACACAGGTATCAAATAGGTAATCTCTGGATATGGTGAAAGAGAAGAGGAAAAGAGATTAAATTGTTTTAAAAGAAATTCCTTTTGCAAATCTGTCATGAACTAGGAAGTAAAACCCTAGTTGGGATAGGAGAACGATGAGCCTTTCCTTTTGTAACTCCCATTAATTTTATTTACATATGACCCAGATAAAAAATATAGCTCCATTACATTAAGATTCACTCATTATCATTACACTACAACAGCAGCGTTCAGGGCTGGTGCGGTCATGAATTGATCCCGGTGTTGGTGAAAGGCATCCGGCAGCTCTGAAGGCATGGAAGCAAGACCAAAGGAGCTCACTGCCAGAGGGGCAAATGTCTAATTGATAATTTAAAAATCTGCTTAGGCCTCCTGAAATAGGATTCTTCAGATTTTCAGGGCTGGAAGCCTGATGAGCTGGCTGCCACTGAGAGCACAAATGCCCCTCAAAGAGGTGGAAATGGGGCATTCTTGGGGATGGGAGAGGATGCAGCCAGACCTGTCCGCACATGCTGTTTTGTAATGGCGCCAGCCTCCTTCCCATCCTGCCTCCCCCATTTTATTTAATGGCTGAAAAATGCACAGGGGGAGGCACATGGGTTGCAGTCTCCATGCTTCATTCTGGCCATTGGATGCATGTAAGCCTCCGATTGTGCCCTTATTAATTTATATGTATGATTTAAGATCTGTAATTCAGTATCGTAAACACACCTGCTAAGGGATAAACCCTACTGAACAAAATGACCTGAGTACATTGATGACAATGATGACGACGACACAGCATTTATATCTCACCCTTTTAGTCCTGTGAAACCCAAGGTGGCTTACATAACTGTATTTCATCCTCATAACAACAGCCTTGTGAGGTTGGTTGGGCTGAGAGTCTGTGACTAGCCCAACCGGTTGTGCCCAAGTGGGAACTAGAACCCAGATCTCCCAGGTTTGCCTGTTTACTTCGAAGTAAGTACCACTGACTCAATCACATGTTATGGTAGCCTTGAGTCCCATATGAGTCTCTTCTGCTTTGCATAAATGACCTATGAATGTCCTGTTCGTATGTTGTATACAAACCTGGACACCCTGGGTTGTTTATGGGTGAAACAACCCAGAGTTAACCTAACAACAAATTATAGGTTAATTAACTCATGATCTGCTACTGTAACATGCAAATCAGGTCAGTGGCACTTCTGAATAAACATGCATAAGTTTTCACGCAGGTCAAAAGAACAATAGATTTAGCGAAAGTTTATTTTAAAAGAAAGCATAAGCACGTTCTAAAATATGAGAGATCTGGAAAAAAAGAAGAGGCTATTGTTGCTTTTTAAATACCAACCTTGTTAGTAAACCAGTCTATTCTGTTTAATATATTAGTGATATTCCAATTTGTACAGGGAAATGGGCACCCCCCTTTTGGTCAAAACCACCTTTAAGAACAAGAAGAAAGGGGATGGGGCGGTCCCTTCATGTTCTTTACAGGACTTAATTTTCCAAATTATTATGTCTGAAAGATATCTGTAGCTATTAGGAAGTAAATTTAACCACTGATCTAATTTGCTTTCCCCTTATAAGTACTGATACCCAGAGAAACATATGTTGAGCAGACGGCTTAAGAATATTTAATGAGAATTTAGGTACTGATTTGTAAATGGAAAGTGCAAATATGGCAGTTGCCATAGATCCGTGCAGTTCCTTGTTGGCATGGAGTCTAGCAAAGCTTCAAAATATGCGACTTATTGGCAAGAGAAAAATGAGTGGAAAAAGAAAGGAATATTATGATGCATAAAGCTAGCATGGATGTTAATGTAAATTCTATGAGCCAAATGAAATAGTTTCTGAATACATTCATGGATACATCTTGAATACAGTCATGGATGCTGCGATTAATGCAAATGCTAGAGTCATACCATAAATTCACAGCAAAAGGAATGCCTTTTGGCAACTCTGGCTTCTCGTCTTTGTAGAACAGAACAGGTCTGTTTATTTTGTACGAGGCCCGCATATTCCGCAAGTGAAATGGGGAGGAATAATCACTTTACTTGCACCTACTTTCATGTGACATTTATGCTGTGGAAAACCGAGGTGCCCTTTGCTTAAGCACTGGTTGCCGAGGAAAAACCATTGTGCTCGGATGCCTGGAAAGCAGAAAATGAATGGGGGGGGGGCAGGGGGGGAGGAAAAGACCCTGGATTCAATATTAGTAACTCTAATGCAAATAACTGTTGAGACTAACTGGTTTTCCTCTTCTTTTGCCCTTTACTAATTTAACAAAAATCATATTATAATCAGCTCCTCTAATTTTACATGAATAGTGTTGTGCTGGTTCAGAAGGTTGTTAACATTTGCTTTTGTAGACCTTACAGTCCTTTGTTTTACCCAGCAATATATCTCTATATGCAGTGTGGATCGCTTGACAGCATGCTAAAGATGAGCATTAGGAGATGTACCTAGTTAAAGAAATTGGAAAGCTGCCATTTGAAGAGTGCAAATGAAGGGAAACCTCTAACATGCCACTAACCATCATTAACGTGACTGAGAGAAGAGAGTCGGGAGCTAAAGGATGGGAGTGCCGGTCTCCCATCCTTCCGGCTTCCAGCAGCCCTCGAAAAACCCCTAAGTGCTATATTGAAGGCAGAGAACACTCCTGCACAGGGGGAAGGCTGTGGAAGGGGAAGCCCAGAAAGTCCTTCCATTGTGTGGCCTTTTTTACTTTCTGAGTAGCTTTTGAGGGCACACAGGCAAGGTCAGCTGGGGGAAGAGGGGGACAGAGACGTCATCTGGCAGGACTGCCAGCATGACTTTAGACTGCATCAAGATATGCAAGATGGACTTCAAGTTGCAACAAGACAAACGAAGGCACCCCATGGTGTCAGATAGGGGTGGGGGAAATCGGTTCACACTTTAATGCAAACCATGTCTCTGAACCAGCCATTTTCTAGGTTTGCTTTGACACCATCTACAGATGATCTGTGGAATCTGTTGGAGGGTTTTGCATGGACTGGGGGCAGTAGGAAGTTGCTTCCAATTCCCAGGTCCACATAGCTCACATCAAATTTCTAAAGTGGGAGAAGACACATCATGTAAAGATCAAGTGAGTTATATATACCAGCAGCAAGCACAATTGGCTTCTGAGATATGCAGACAAAATGGCACCCTCCAAAGTCATGCCCAAGAGGCCAGGAAGGGCGTCAGCCTGTTCGGGAGGATGAAAGGAAAGAAAAACCAAAGAGGAGACAGGACAGCCCTAAGAGCCCGGTGAAGACAATGCAGGGTGAGAGGGTGCAGGATGCTGGCTGGCTGCCTGCCTGCCTGCTGGGGGGGGGGGGGAGAGGCCAAAACCCGTGAAGGGACAGGATGGGACCCTGCGGAGACTCCCCACCCTACAAATGGTAGCAACTCTTCTCACTTGCAGTCCTTCTACAAGAGAACTTAAAAAGAAGTGTTCTGCATTCTATGGGCAAACTTTTCTATTATAGCTACCAGAAAATCAACAAACTATTTTTATAACAATGAAAGGCGACTGCCGTGTGGAAGCTACTACGGGTGCTGCTACTGTGTTAAGTGGCTGTAATAGGCGAGGGCCATTCCTGGAAATGCTTCCAGCAGCTTTCCCACGGCCAGCTTTCAACACGACTTTAGGTTGCCTGTTCATAATTCCCACCCTCACTGTAATTTCCTTAAAGGAACAACTGGCAATGGAGTGGAGGCAACCATCAAATAGGGGTGGGGAAAGTCAGTTTAATTTGGTAATTAAAGTTCACACTTTAATTTGGCTTGGGTAATTTGGCTCTTCTGAACCAAAAGAACTCAGTTATCCTCTGAAACCCACACTTATCCAAAATTTTCACCAGAGCACTCCAGTTTTTTTTTAATAGGTTATAAAGATGCATATGCAAGGGAAGGTGAGCCCAAAAATGCAAATAGTATTCATTCATTCATTCATTCATTCAAGGTTTTTATAACCAATTCAAATTAGCCACATTGGCTCTCAGAACGGTTTACAAATTAAGCACTCTAAAAACATAAGCATACGATATATTACAAAATATCAGAGTCTATCACAAAACATCACAGGACAGTTAAAAGGCTATCACAATAAATAAATAGTAATAAAACCAAATCACACCATCTCAATGACTCATAAGATAAAAAACAAAATAAAATCCATGAATTAACAATCAATTTAAGAGTTACATTAGAAATTAAAATGCCAGGGAAATTAAAAGGTTTTAACCTGGCTCTGAAATAAATACAGAGTTGGTGCTAGGAACAGCTCCCTAGAGAGCTGATTCCAGAATCAGGGTGCCACAGCCAAGAAGGCCCTTCCTTCTAGTAGTAACATTAACATTAAAAAAGCACTATTTTCAGAAAACTGTTTGCTAAAACCGTTCACGTAAGGCAACAATGGCTGCATTTGGAGAAGACTGTACACAAAAATGCCTATGATCATTCATGCAAACTTTACCAAAAAGAAGTAAATTACTGAGCAACCCTACAGCACTTGGGAACCATAGACCATTCTAGAATCTCACTTCCGCTCTGCCCCACTCAAAGCCAGAGTGGAGGGATGTTGCTGTGGCATCAGGTGGGAAACCTAGCACTGGGCTATTTTCCTTCCCCCTCGCGGCTGCCAGACTAAGCGCCAGTGCAGCTGCCGGACTCCTGAGGTCGCAGCAGCAGCTTGGAGGACTGGACCACAGAGCAACGAAGGAGGGACCAGATGCCAGATGGGCTGGGAAGGAGAGAGGAGAGGAGTGATCGGAACTTGCAGCCCCTCCACCATCGTCCTGCCCACAGCAGGGCAATTGGCTAGGTGAGTGCAGAGGCCCCTCCAGCTAAACAGGAGGGGAGGCCCAGTCATGTCCCCTCCATCCTCCTCCTGCCCCGCTTGCCAACAGGGCAGAGGCTGGAGAGCGGACTTGCATCTCGGAGCCCCCCATCAACCAAGGCAGCCACAGGGTTGCTTTCTGAGGACTGGGGTGGGGGATTCTCCTAGTTCATGATGAACTGAACTTCCAATTTGAACAATCAGGAACGGAAAGATGAAAAAAATGGGAAGCTGGAAGGTCTGTTCATCTCTCCCATCAGCTATATGCAAATTAAGCATTGCTTTAGGGTCATTGTAATGATGCGTGTAAGATTGAAGTACAACTGTTTGTGCAATCCTCACATTTGATTCTATTGCGCTCCTTCCTGTTATAGTCTTTTAGTGTGATTGAGAGTGCAATCCTATGCATGTCTAGACAGAAAGAAGTCCTAGAATTCCCAGCATTCCCCATGGTGGCTGGGGAATGCTAGAAGCTGTACGGCTTCGTACTATCTACATATGCATCCGACTGCAAACCTAATGTTCAATCCTGTGGGCCCCTGACAATGCCTGGAAGACCATGGGATCACTCAGAGGCTCAGCTCCCAGATTCTGCGATCTTGGCCTGGGCCTCTGAAAGCTGAGCAAGCCCACCCGGCCGCCTCTCACAGGTGGTGAGGCAGGAACAGTGCCAGCTGCTTCCCCTGAGCTTGCAAATGAAGCTTGGAGGAGACGAACAGAAGCTAGCTGGGTGCATGGAGGAAGCTGCGGCCAAGGGCTTCTGATGATCCCTATTGGTGCCCCATCGTCCTTTCCTGCTCCACTCCCCGCTTTATCGAGACAGTACAAGAGAGCTAGCTAGAAGAAACACATGGCATGGGGTGACGGTGGCACAAACTGCTCTGGCTGAACCTTATTTGGGGGACTGGGGACACATAGACACCCAAGTCCCAGCTTCTGAGCCTTGGAGGCGGGAATGATAGAATTGCCACAGAAATGTATTTATCTCCACTCACTTATGCATTGAAATCTCTGTGTTTGACTCAATAACTTTTCAGTTTCTTCATCTGTATGTATAACTATGGGAGAGGGAATTTGTGTTTTCCATGTTTTTGCTCTTTTGCAAGTTTTCTTAGGCAACCAGTCAACAGAATAATTACATTCTAGGCTGTAGCAATACATAAGAGGATGCAATTCAGTTGAAAGGATCAGTTGTAAGACATGCCACACACATACACTATACTCTTAACTAAATATATCTCTAGATGGAAGTTTTCATCCAAGCAGTCAAGAAGCAGGAGAGCAGTTATGGGCATAGCATTTAATAACCGTGATGGAATGCAGCACTGTCCAGGAAGGAGGGAAAGAAAGAAAATTTTAATTGGCAGCTTGTGTGCAACTACAATCTTATGCCCTCTAATTTGTCAGATTAAACAATCCCAGGATGCAAGGCTGAGCAAGTTGTTGGCCCTCACTCATGAATAATAATAGCAGAAAGTGTAGTTGCTACAATTGTATGCATATGGGAAATAATCCAACAAAAAGGAAATACTAAATTAATTGGTTCTCTTATCTGAAATTGTTTTTTGCTAATGCAGGGGTCAGGATTTCTCTCTCTCTCTCTCTCTCTCTCTCACACACACACACACACCTTGCACCTTGAAAGCCTTTAGCCTTCAATTAACTACAGCAGATAAAGAACACAAAAAAGATTGCAGGCATAATCCAGTCAAGGTGAAGTACTTTAAAATTCCACTGATACCAATGGATGACTTAGGCAGGTGCTTAACTTTGGTTGAACCTCAGTGTTTTCTCCTTTCAATAACAATCATTTTTTAAAATCTTTTAAAATAGGGCACAGCAGGTCATCCTAAAATAAACATTCTGACCTACATCTCCCATGATACATCACCATTAGCTATACTGGCTGGAGCTGATAGGAACTGTAGGCCAAAAAACGGGGGGGAATCTACATTCGGAAATCTTTGAGCACTAGAAGCTGGGACTTCAAGAGGGCCAACTTTGGCCAACTGAAGGCCAGACTGGGGAAAGTCTCCTGGGATAGGTTACTGGAAGGTAAGCGAGTTGAGGAGGGGTGGATGGCACTCAAAAAGGAGGTTTTGGAGGCGCAAGCCTTGACGATACCTCTACTCAGTAAGATGGGGAGGCGGAGGAGAGTGCCGCCATAGATGCGAAAGGAGGTGGTTAGAGGGATTAGACAAAAGAGGAACCTCCGTAGGAAATGAGTACTGGGGGAAATAGACAAAAGGGTATACCAGGAGGAGGAGGCCTGTTGCAGAAGGATTCTTCGCAAGGCTAAGGCTGATTACGAGCTGAGACTTGCCAAAAATATCAAGAGCAATAAAAAGGGCATCTTTCAGCATGTAAATAGGAAGAGGAAGGGGAGACAAGTGGTGGGACCACTAAATAAGGAGGAAGGAGATCCAGTGACTGATATAAGGGACCAGGCACAGATGCTAAATGACTATTTTACCCCTGTGTTCTCCCCAAAGCAGGACGGGGGATATCCGCATAGGAGATTAGATGAGGCTAGGGACTTATGGGCACAGATTTGAGTCACCCCCCTTGAAGTCGAGGGGCTCCTCAGGGCATTGGACATTACAAAGGTGCCAGGCCCTGACAGGTTACACCCGAGAGTACTTAGAGACTTGGCAGGGGTTCTCTCACACCCGCTGGCCTCCATTTTTGAGGCCTCGTGGAGAACAGGTGAAGTTCCAGAGGACTGGAGGGTGGCATCAGTGGTTCCAATTTTCAAAAAGTGTAGTAGAAAGGACATGGGGAATTATAGACCAGTTAGCCTTACATCCATTGTAGGAAAAACAATGGAAACGCTCATAATAGAGAGAGATCTAGTGATGCTAGATAGGGAAGGGAGGCTGACAGCCGCACAACACGGCTTCCGCAAAAACAGGTCCTGCCAGACAAACCTTGTGGAATTCTATGACAAGGTTTTGCGATGGCTAGATGGAGGGGATGCAGTGGATGTGGTATACCTGGATTTCAGCAAGGCCTTTGACAAAGTGCCCCATGATATCCTGGTGGAGAAACTGAGGACATTTGGGATACACCAAAGCACTGTCCGGTGGATTAGGTTGACTGACCGAAAGCAGAAGGTAACCATTAACGGGGAATCATCAGGATGGTGGCCAGTGACAAGTGGGGTCCCCCAGGGTTCTGTCCTGGGGCCGATCCTGTTTAATCATTTCATAAATGACATGGAAGAAGGGGTGAACAGTCTGCTGATCAAATTCGCAGATGACACTAAAACTGGAGCAGTGGCCACAACTGAGGAGCAGGTACTCCAGATCCAAAAGGATCTGGACAGACT